>NC_033802.1:59041001-59048581 GCF_001876935.1 Asparagus officinalis
CCCGCGCTCGCGCGGGTCGGTTTGTTCCGTCCCGCGCTCGCGCAGGTCAGTTTGTTCTGTCATGCGCTCGCGCAGGTTTGTTGATTTTTTTCTTCTTTTCCGTTCTCTTTCTTCGAGACTTGTCCTTTCGCGTGTTTGGTTCGCTTCGTTGATTTATATGCTTTGAGTTGATTGACGCGTGCGTGTTGATTGACGCATGCGAGCTGATTGGCGCGCGCGAGCTGACTGTCAAGCGCGCAGGTCACTTGATTCGCCGTTTTGCTTCAGGCGCTTGTCGGCGTTAGATAATCCTCTTAGACTCGGATAACAATGTTCGTCGTCTTCTCTCTGTCTCGAGCTGTGTGTGGATACCTATAGGCATTTTTAGACGCCTACAGATACCCCCTCCAAAGTATTCCAGACTCATTCTTTTATTGAGGAGTCTGGAATGCTTTGGATAAGATAGGCCATCTCCTCAATTTCGTAGAGTGACCTTGAACTATCTCAATTCTTAACTTCTTCAGTCTTCAATCTATTCATTGTTTTGTCGAATAGGTGAAGTTCTTCCGGCGCTGCGTTTATCGTCTGACCGTTGTCGAAATCTTGAACTGAGATTGGTGTGTAAGTTTCTGAACTTAGCTCGTGCCATTGAGTTGACTTTGAACTAATCCTCTCCGTCGGGAATTCATATCTGATTGTAACTGAAATCCTTGGAGTCATCTTTTGCCTTATTTTGGCGAAATTGCTGATGCGTTGACCGGCATCGATCTTTACTGTAACGCGTTGACCGGCGTTAACACAGTTTATACTCGTACGTTTGCTGGAGTCTACACAGTTTAAGCTCTTAAGGCATTGGAGCGTGACGGTCCCGAATGTTGGGCTGCAGGACCAACTATTAAAGCTGATTCATCTGCACGTGTGGATCTTATCCTGAAGTTTGTTGGATGTTCAAGTCATGAGACCAACTAATGAAGCTGATACGTCAATGACTCGCATTTATAGAATTTTTGGCAAATTCTCAGCCATCAACGGGTTTGATGAGCCTTTACCGACTACCGTTTGAGTCGGGCTAGCATGCGGATTGTTTAAGTCCGTTCCGCATGTAACGTTATGCTAAAAGAGTTAACTCTTTTAGTGCTACGATATTGAATACGTAGACTTCGTCTTTCTCCTGTGAAAAGACTAAACAGCGACGTGTATCAGACGTAGACTTTAAGGTTTTTGGCAAACCCTCAGCCTTCAACGGGTTTGGCGTACCTTTACCGATTACCGTTTGAATCGGGCTTGCATGCGGATTGTTTAAGTCCGTTCCGCACGTGACGTTGTGCTAAAGGAATGAACTCCCTTAGACTTGATGCTACGATATTGAATACGTAGACTTCGCCATTGTTACGGGAATAGGCTACCCGGCAACGTGTGTTAGACGCTGACCTATCCCTACTTAGGCTTCGGGATAAAAGTCCCCAGATTGGAATTCTGGTGTCTTCTTCAATCGGTGAAAGACTAAACCGGCAACGCGAGTTAGGCGTTGACTTATCCCTACTCGGGGTTCGGGATAAAATTCCCCGCGCGTGTGAAGCACGGATTTTGGCGTTATGAATAACGACTTGCCACAATATCGAATATGTGGGCTTTTGTTCTTTTTAAGGTTAAAAACTAACCGGCAACGCGTGTTAGGCGTTGACTTATCCCTACTTAGGCTTCGGGATAAAATTCCCCATGCATAAAAGGCATGGATTTTTGTTGCTACGATGCTGAATACGTAGACTCGGTCATTTTTTATGGGGACGAACCACATAGCAACGCGGGTTAAGCGCTGACTTATCCCTACTTAGGCTTCAGGATAAAATGCCCCAGACTGGATTCTGATGTCTTTTTCAATCGGTGAAAGACTAAACCGGCAACGCGTGTTAGGCGTTGACTTATCCCTGCTCAGGATTCGGGATAAAATTCCCCGTGCCTGTGAGGTACGTATTTTAGGAGTTGAAAAAGTGGTGTCTTATCTTGGGGCAAAGACGTACTCGAAATGGAAGAGGAAGAATTTTATATTCTATCTCCCAACACCGAAGAGGAAGAATTTTATATTCTATCTCCAGTTGGAAAGGAGACTCGAGGTGGGATCTCCACCCTCAAGAATCTGGAAAGGTGAAACTAAGAGTGGGATTTCCACTCCGAGAATCAAAAAAGATTCGGATAATCCTAACTGTCGGAAGGTTTGATTATCGAACTAAAGATGAATTTCTCGTTTATCGAGAGTGAATTGTGGATTTGGCCCTAACTGTAGGAAGGTTTGACCGAGTGGGATGTTTGAGACGATCCTAACTGTAGGAAGTTTTAACCGCTCGATTTGTGGATCTCTCATTCATTGGAGGAATCGAGAGGAGATTTTGGTTGTGGTCCTAACTGTAAGAAGGTTTGACCAAATGGGAGTGGGAGTACAAATTATAGTGGGGGTGTTGACTTGTACAAATCACTCAAATGGGGTTCCTGGTGTTAAGTGATAAGGACTTAACGCGAAGGGGTTTGACAATTCATCAAGGATTGACAGATTAAAATTCTAAGCATTATATCCGGACTCTAACCATGAAAGTGTTGAGTGTACGAACATAGTGAAAGTTTGAATGGATTAAACAGGAAAGAATTTTGGTGGTCCCACCATCAATTAGTCTGATCGGTGGGGGATTCTGTGGTGGAAGACTATGAGTCGTCAAACACCAGTGAGAGTTTTGTGAGGGAAAATTGATCCAATGAAGTGATCGAATTTCATCTCAGCAAAAGAGTGTTCGGAAATCATAATAGGAGTTTAGTGTTTATCATTTTGTTCATAATGATCGGGTTATCCCTAAGAATATTACATTTAACATTCTTCCGGAAACTTCCCGTTACATGAATCATCCACCCCCAGCTTTCTTCGCGAAACTGGGTCTACCATCATAGTGAGTTACATGACCAGGTTATCCTTAAGAATATTACATGTAAAAAATTCTCTAGGAACTTCCCGTTACATGAATCATCCACCCCCAGCTTCCTTCGCGAAACTGGGTCTAACATCATAGTGAGTTACATGACCAGGTTATCCTTAAGAATATTACATGTAAAAATTCTCCTGGAACTTCCCGTCGAGTGTGGGAAACAGTTTAGACTCATATACCTATTGGAGTATCAGGGAGCAGTTTAGCCTCATATACCAGTTGGAGGATGGAGAAGCAGTTTATACTCGTATACTCTTCGGAGTGTTCATTCGGTTTAATTGAGCGATATAACGCCGGCTTCAACCAATGTTTGGATGCTATTCTTAAGAGTGAAACAAGCCTTGGTAGGATGAAGGATCCTCCTGTGGTACGCACAGTACTTCGGATCCGCAGTATTATCAGCTTCCTCCTGATCTGGGATAGGTGGTAGCTTAATCTTGTTATTTTCAAGGAGAGACTCGAAAATAGCCGGAACATCTTCGTCCTTGAAGGAGTACTCTTTTTGGAGTCTCGGAGCCGAAGTCTTTTGCTGCCTTCGGGGTTGTTGTTGCGATGTCTGATTAACGTCTACAATCGCTGCATGTGCCTTTCCTTTACCACGGGAGGCGAAGTTTGAGTTCGGAAGATTCGTCGTCGGTTGGCTCCTCTCGGCTTTCTTCCTTCGGAGGAAGCGTTCTGCCCGCTCTCCGCGCATCTTCAACTCTTTCCAAGTGTTGGACGGTGCGACTCCCATAACTTATAATATCTCAATAGATAGGTTGTGTACCAATCGAAGGCCGGCCCGCGAAGGGTGCCAACGAATGACCGAACCATCAAGGCTTCATTGCCGGAGATCATACCTAAGTGGGACTTGAAGTAGATCAGATGTTGAGTGGGTGAACCCTTCCCGTCAAACGACGTGAAGTTAATCAAGTTGAACTTCGCCGGGTATGCTATTGTGTCCCACTCTCTTGGATATGGATATGGAATGCCAGTCCTCTTTACCTCTCGATCAGACATCAGAGCGTTGATTTTACTCTCGAGATCTTTCATTTTCTCATCCTCGCTCGTATCGGGCTTTGGACGATTCTTAAGAGGAATAACGGGGCCACCCCTAGCGTTATCGTCTTTAGTGGGGCCACCCACAGCGTTTTGGTCAACGGGAGGGTCATCAGCATTGAGACGTTGGTCATCAGCATTGAGACGTTCATCCACATCTGAATCGCTGCCTGCTTGATCAGTACGGCTGCGATGGCTAGATTCACCGAACTGAGTGGATAGAGCCCGAATTTGTTGGTCATGCTCTTCCCTTATCCGTAGCATAGCCATTTCCATTTCAATCTGAGCATCCTCGAGAATTTTGGCGATCTGCTCGGTGTTGATCATGAACACTTCGCGAGATTGTCCCGGACTGGATACCGTATTATCAGAAGCGATTGCCGAGTTAGCATCTGATGCTTCATCATCCGATGATAAACCTCTCTGCATTCTCTGGTAGTCCCTACGTCTGGTGGTCCCTACGCGTAGCCGAGTCAGACAATGTGATACGAGAGGGTCAGAACTAGAAGGTCGAATTGACTTTCCCTTATCAGCCATGTTAATTGTGACTTTTGGAAGTTCGTTATCATGAACAGTCAATCGCTTCTTACGGAGACGCTTTGGTTTGGACTTAGTCATTCCGTTGGAGATCCTCTCGGATACGAAGACCCTCTGCAGAGCGATCTTGGGGCAACTGCACGCTGATAATACTGCCCTGATTAGTCCTGTGCACGGGCAGTGAGATTTGGTTTCTCGGGCATATCTCTTCCGAGACTCGTTCATACCCCCCACCCGATAGTACAACTCATCGGTGAGATAACCGGAGCAACCTATCGTGTGTTGACATGACTCCCCTGGCATAACGTTGTCATCGTCAGATGAATACGTTTCTTTCAGGGGATTTGCCGCTTTATTAGCATTCTTAAGAGTCACGTGTTTAGAACTACACTTTTGGGAGCGTAGGATCTCAACAGGCTCTTGGTTTTGGATAAACACTCCCAGGCGGGTAGAAATTGGAGTTTTCCCTTTATGAGAAGGCTTGAAATTGTTGTGAGGGCATGTGCGACCCCCAGCTCGACGAGTCATTCGGGATTCAATCATCGAACCCAAGTGTCCTTCGATCAAAACTTTGTCTCGATCCTCGTGAAAAGGACCCAGGCGATCAACTATCCTCACCTTGAATCGGGACAAATCCATGTTGTCGTGGGGCTCCACCAAAGGTGCGGAACTCGAAGGGATCGACGTAACCGGTGCAGAACGTCTTCTGTCTCGACCCTGGCGCAGGTCAGATTTAAGTGACCGACGGGTTGGAGGGTCGGATTCAAGTGACCCGCGATTTGGAAGGTCGGATCCAAGTGACCCGCGAAGTGGAGGGTCGGATCCAAGTGGCCCGCAAAGTGGAGGGTCGGATTGGAGTGACCTGCAAATTGGCGGGTCGGATTGAAGTGACCTGCAAATTGGCGGGTCGGATTTGGACGACCCACAGACTGGAAGGTCGGATTGGAGTGACCCGCGCTTTGGCGGGTCGGATTGAAGTGACTTGCGTTTTGGCGGGTCGGATTGAAGTCTATCAATTCTCGTTTTCGTGGGACTTTGCCTGTGCCGGGAACGCTTTGGTTCGTGGACCGCCGATTCACAGATCGTGAAGAGGGGGCTTATGATTCTAACTTCGTTATCGAAGTAGAAATTGAAACGATATCTTATCGAAGTAAGATAGTCGTTCTTCTTAAAATCAAGTCGAAGCTTAATTTCAAGGCGTTGCAAGAAAAGAACTCAAATCTCTGCTCTCTCTGCTCTGGAATGCTCTAACAAATGCTCGATCCTCGTCAGAAGTGACCCTAGGGGGGTATTTATAGCCTCAAGGGTCAGTAACTGCAAAAACTTAACAATCGAAGAAGTCAGTACGGCGAGACAGTGTTTACTGTCTCGCTGGGCGAGACAGCGTTTGCTGTCTCGACCCGCGAGACAGTAAATTTGCTGTCTCGCTCAGCGAGACAGTAAATGCTGTCTCGGAAAATGGCAGTTTCTCGCTGTAACTGTTCTCTCACGTTTCAAACTCCGTTATTTTGGCAGTTATCCACGTGATTTTCGCCCATGATGTTTCCCACGTCCCTTGGCAGTTAATGGACACGTGTAGGGCAGTTACAAATGTAGTTTTGACTATTTCAACACTGTCTCGCTGGCGAGACAGCAAAGACTGTCTCGCTGGCGAGACAGTTCATACTTGTTTTGATTTTTCCAAAACAGTATGAAATCCTTTCTTGTGAATTTTTGAGTGATCTTCTCTATGCTTGGGATATCTATTAGCATTTTTTGACGCCTACAGTATTCATTGTGGTATTCATTACAACTTCGGTCGTTACAATGAAAATAAAAAGATAATCTTTTTATAAGATCTTTACACAATGAAAACAAAAGTTACAACTCTCGTCAAAACAAACGCAGAGATCGTTTATCGGTCTTCTGCTTGCGTGGGATCTTTGCCTGTGCCGGGGTTTATCCGTGGACCGCCTTAGATCTGGATCCGGTTGATGGAAAATTCGGCAGAGTTTCGTCTTCGCCGAGGAAGTATTTGATTTGAAGCGCTGAGATCGACCAAGCGAAATCAGGGCTCTTCTCGAGATTAAGACCAAGCCTAATCTCAAGGGACGGACGGGAACGGGCGTCGGATCTCTCGAACTCTCCTTCTTTATGCCGAAGAACTCGCCAAGATCTGTCAACCCTCGCTAAAATTCATGCTCCTTTGACTCCACGATCCGGCAGCACCTCCTCGTCTTGATAATCAATCGTCCCCGCTGAAAGGAGGCCCTAGGCTTGTATTTATAGGGCTTCCGAAGCGGTTATTTGGATAAGAACAAGTGATTTGGCCTTATCTTTAGTCAATAACAGCCTAACCACGTTTGGGGATGATCTCAAGCCAGTTAAGAACCCCTGGAACAGATGAATCCTGCGAAAAACCACTTTAAAACCGTCAAAACATGTTTCGGGTACCAAACTGCGCGGCAGACTGGTCTGACCTGCGCTTGCGCGGGTCGGACCAGTCCGACCCGCGCTTGTGCGGGTCGGACCAGTCCGACCCGCGCTTGTGCGGGTCGGACCAGTCCGACCCGCGCTTGCGCAGGTCGGACCAATCCGACCCGCGCTTGCGCGGGTCGGGTTGATCCGTCCCGCGCTTGCGCGGGTCGGTTTGTTCCGTCCCGCGCTCGCGCAGGTCGGTTTGTTCTATCCTGCGCTCGCGCAGGTTTGCCGATTTTTTCTTCTTTTCCGTTCTCTTTCTTTGAGACTTGTCCTTTCGCGTGTTTGGTTTGCTTCGTTGATTTGTATGCTTTGAGTTGATTGACGCATGCGAGCTGATTGGCGCGCGCGAGCTGACTGTCGAGCGCGCAGGTCACTTGATTCGCCGTTTTGCTTCAGGCACTTGTCGGCGTCAGATAATCCTCTTAGACTCGGATAACGATGTTTGTCGTCTTCTCTCTGTCTCGAGCTGTGTGCGGACACCTATAGGCATTTTTAGATGCTTACAGGACTCTAAATGAGCTCATTTCATACTGTTGTTAGACCCTAGAGGGGGGGTGATTAGGGTCTTATGCTAATCTAATCCGATTAAATGCC
>NC_033802.1:59049581-59071270 GCF_001876935.1 Asparagus officinalis
GAAGTCCTATCCGCTCACGTAACTCGTCGATTCACTTTAGTCGTTCGTCGACGTCGATTAGGCTCATGGCGACGTTCATCGTCGCTCGTTAACACTGAATCGGTTGTGGAGAACTATAGGCAATTTTCGATGCCTACAGCGGTGTGTGCAAAAGACCAAGAGCCCGTTAAGGTTTCACCCCCACAAAGGAGTGATTCCAAACGTGCGACTCTTGCAAAGGCCAATAAGGCAGTGTTTACTCAGAAACAGCTGATAGGTTGCTCTGACCACAACGTCGATGAGTTGTACTATCGGGCTGGGGGTGCGAATGAATCTCGAAAGAGAAACACCCGGGAAACGGACTCTCACTGTCCGTGTACCAAACTTATCAGGGCAGTATTATCAGCCTGTAGCTGCCCCAAGACCGCTCCACAGAGGGTCCCGATATTCGAGAGAATCCCCCATGAAATGACGGAGCCCAAATCAAGGCATTCCCACCAAAGAGGATCGGCTGCTCAAGATGATGAACTCCTAGAAGTTACCATCAACATGGTCAACAAGGGAAAATCCCCAATCATTTCGAGTGCTCGAGATGATGAACCCCTAGAAGTTACCATCAACATGGTCAACAAGGGAAAGTCCCCAATCATTTCAGGTGGTCCCGACCCTAGTTTCTCTTTGGAAAGCAGGGTCAATTCGGGAATAGCTCAGCTTCAGCTAGAAGCCGTCGGAGATAACAACGACCGTGGGATCCATGAAGGAGTCCATTCCGATGATGAGTTCTCGGACTCTCATTCCGCGCTTGCCTCTGACGACACAACGTCTAGCATAGGGCAAGCTCGAGAGGTGTTCATGGCCAACGCCGAGCAGATAGCCAAAATCATTGAAAAGGCCCTGGCTAAGCAGAAGGAAATCTTCAAATTCGAAATGGAAATGGCTATGCAGGAGATGAGACAAATGCACGACCAACGAATCCGAGCTTTGTCAAATCAGCTAGTGGAATCCAGCCATCGCATCCAGAACGCCCCCACCAGTAACGACAACACTGGGGGTGGCCGTATGATTCCTCTCGAAACTTATCCAAAACAGGATATGGGTGAGGCCAAAAAGATAAAGGAGCTCGAAAGAAAAATCGACGCCCTGATGTCTGCTCGGGAGGTGAAGAGGACCGGCATTCCGTGTCCTTACCCGAAAGAGTGGGATTCGATCCCGTATCCGGCGAAGTTCAACCTGATCAACTTCACGCCGTTCAACGGAAAGGGCTCGCCCACTCAACATCTGATCTACTTCAAGTCTCACTTGGGAGTAATCTCGGGCAACGAGCCTTTGATGGTTCGGTCATTCGTTGGCACCCTTCGCGGGCCCGCCTTCGATTGGTACCGCCGTCTCAAACCCGGAAGCATCAACAGCTGGGAGGACCTGGAAAGCAAGTTCCTCGCCCAATTCTTTGATGATGACACCGAGGTGTCGATCAGGACACTCTTCGACGAGAAACAAAAAGGCGGAGAGTCGGTGGATACCTTCATCAAACGCTTCCGCAATCAGGCAATGAACTGCAGGGATCCCGTCACGGAGGAATTCCTCTTGCAGACTTGTCAGAACAACTTGTCCATTAACATCTTGGACGTGATGGGAATAGAGCCGCTCAATACCTGGAAAGAGTTGAAGGCTCGAGGAGAACAAGCTGAACGCTTCATCAGAAGGCGGAAGGTCGAAAGAAACCAACCAATGGTTGACCCTCTGGATTCGGATCTCGTACCTCATGATGAAGAGGACGTACCTGCAACGGTTATTGACGATGATCAAACGTCACAACAGCAGTCCTGGGAACAACAGGAGAATTCAGACGAGGAGCTCCAAAACGAGTACTCGTTCAAAGACGAAGACGTTCCAGCTATTTTCGAGACCCTTCTCGAAAACAACAAAATCAAACTCCCGCCCATCACGCATCAAGAGGAAGATGGCGATTCTGCGGATCCAACGTACTGCGAGTACCACAGAAGGATCCTCCACCCCACCAAGGAATGCTTTGCTCTCAAGAATAACATCCAGACCTTGGTTGAAGCCGGCGTTATAACGCTAGGGTAAGCCGATTGAAAACGGCAATACTCCAAAGAGTACAAGAGTATAAACTGTTCCTCAATACTCCAAAGAGTACAAGAGTATAAACTGTTCCTCAATACTCCAAAGAGTACAAGAGTATAAACTGTTCCTCAATACTCCAAAGAGTACAAGAGTATAAACTGTTCCTCAATACTCCAAAGAGTACAAGAGTATAAACTGTTCCTCAATACTCCAAAGAGTACAAGAGTATAAACTGTTCCTCAATACTCCAAAGAGTACAAGAGTATAAACTGTTCCTCAATACTCCAAAGAGTACAAGAGTATAAACTGTTCCTCAATACTCCAAAGAGTACAAGAGTATAAACTGTTCCTCAATACTCCAAAGAGTACAAGAGTATAAACTGTTCCTCAATACTCCAAAGAGTACAAGAGTATAAACTGTTCCTCAATACTCCAAAGAGTACAAGAGTATAAACTGTTCCTCAATACTCCAAAGAGTACAAGAGTATAAACTGTTCCTCAATACTCCAAAGAGTACAAGAGTATAAACTGTTCCTCAATACTCCAAAGAGTACAAGAGTATAAACTGTTCCTCAATACTCCAAAGAGTACAAGAGTATAAACTGTTCCTCAATACTCCAAAGAGTACAAGAGTATAAACTGTTCCTCAATACTCCAAAGAGTACAAGAGTATAAACTGTTCCTCAATACTCCAAAGAGTACAAGAGTATAAACTGTTCCTCAATACTCCAAAGAGTACAAGAGTATAAACTGTTCCTCAATACTCCAAAGAGTACAAGAGTATAAACTGTTCCTCAATACTCCAAAGAGTACAAGAGTATAAACTGTTCCTCAATACTCCAAAGAGTACAAGAGTATAAACTGTTCCTCAATACTCCAAAGAGTACAAGAGTATAAACTGTTCCTCAATACTCCAAAGAGTACAAGAGTATAAACTGTTCCTCAATACTCCAAAGAGTACAAGAGTATAAACTGTTCCTCAATACTCCAAAGAGTACAAGAGTATAAACTGTTCCTCAATACTCCAAAGAGTACAAGAGTATAAACTGTTCCTCAATACTCCAAAGAGTACAAGAGTATAAACTGTTCCTCAATACTCCAAAGAGTACAAGAGTATAAACTGTTCCTCAATACTCCAAAGAGTACAAGAGTATAAACTGTTCCTCAATACTCCAAAGAGTACAAGAGTATAAACTGTTCCTCAATACTCCAAAGAGTACAAGAGTATAAACTGTTCCTCAATACTCCAAAGAGTACAAGAGTATAAACTGTTCCTCAATACTCCAAAGAGTACAAGAGTATAAACTGTTCCTCAATACTCCAAAGAGTACAAGAGTATAAACTGTTCCTCAATACTCCAAAGAGTACAAGAGTATAAACTGTTCCTCAATACTCCAAAGAGTACAAGAGTATAAACTGTTCCTCAATACTCCAAAGAGTACAAGAGTATAAACTGTTCCTCAATACTCCAAAGAGTACAAGAGTATAAACTGTTCCTCAATACTCCAAAGAGTACAAGAGTATAAACTGTTCCTCAATACTCCAAAGAGTACAAGAGTATAAACTGTTCCTCAATACTCCAAAGAGTACAAGAGTATAAACTGTTCCTCAATACTCCAAAGAGTACAAGAGTATAAACTGTTCCTCAATACTCCAAAGAGTACAAGAGTATAAACTGTTCCTCAATACTCCAAAGAGTACAAGAGTATAAACTGTTCCTCAATACTCCAAAGAGTACAAGAGTATAAACTGTTCCTCAATACTCCAAAGAGTACAAGAGTATAAACTGTTCCTCAATACTCCAAAGAGTACAAGAGTATAAACTGTTCCTCAATACTCCAAAGAGTACAAGAGTATAAACTGTTCCTCAATACTCCAAAGAGTACAAGAGTATAAACTGTTCCTCAATACTCCAAAGAGTACAAGAGTATAAACTGTTCCTCAATACTCCAAAGAGTACAAGAGTATAAACTGTTCCTCAATACTCCAAAGAGTACAAGAGTATAAACTGTTCCTCAATACTCCAAAGAGTACAAGAGTATAAACTGTTCCTCAATACTCCAAAGAGTACAAGAGTATAAACTGTTCCTCAATACTCCAAAGAGTACAAGAGTATAAACTGTTCCTCAATACTCCAAAGAGTACAAGAGTATAAACTGTTCCTCAATACTCCAAAGAGTACAAGAGTATAAACTGTTCCTCAATACTCCAAAGAGTACAAGAGTATAAACTGTTCCTCAATACTCCAAAGAGTACAAGAGTATAAACTGTTCCTCAATACTCCAAAGAGTACAAGAGTATAAACTGTTCCTCAATACTCCAAAGAGTACAAGAGTATAAACTGTTCCTCAATACTCCAAAGAGTACAAGAGTATAAACTGTTCCTCAATACTCCAAAGAGTACAAGAGTATAAACTGTTCCTCAATACTCCAAAGAGTACAAGAGTATAAACTGTTCCTCAATACTCCAAAGAGTACAAGAGTATAAACTGTTCCTCAATACTCCAAAGAGTACAAGAGTATAAACTGTTCCTCAATACTCCAAAGAGTACAAGAGTATAAACTGTTCCTCAATACTCCAAAGAGTACAAGAGTATAAACTGTTCCTCAATACTCCAAAGAGTACAAGAGTATAAACTGTTCCTCAATACTCCAAAGAGTACAAGAGTATAAACTGTTCCTCAATACTCCAAAGAGTACAAGAGTATAAACTGTTCCTCAATACTCCAAAGAGTACAAGAGTATAAACTGTTCCTCAATACTCCAAAGAGTACAAGAGTATAAACTGTTCCTCAATACTCCAAAGAGTACAAGAGTATAAACTGTTCCTCAATACTCCAAAGAGTACAAGAGTATAAACTGTTCCTCAATACTCCAAAGAGTACAAGAGTATAAACTGTTCCTCAATACTCCAAAGAGTACAAGAGTATAAACTGTTCCTCAATACTCCAAAGAGTACAAGAGTATAAACTGTTCCTCAATACTCCAAAGAGTACAAGAGTATAAACTGTTCCTCAATACTCCAAAGAGTACAAGAGTATAAACTGTTCCTCAATACTCCAAAGAGTACAAGAGTATAAACTGTTCCTCAATACTCCAAAGAGTACAAGAGTATAAACTGTTCCTCAATACTCCAAAGAGTACAAGAGTATAAACTGTTCCTCAATACTCCAAAGAGTACAAGAGTATAAACTGTTCCTCAATACTCCAAAGAGTACAAGAGTATAAACTGTTCCTCAATACTCCAAAGAGTACAAGAGTATAAACTGTTCCTCAATACTCCAAAGAGTACAAGAGTATAAACTGTTCCTCAATACTCCAAAGAGTACAAGAGTATAAACTGTTCCTCAATACTCCAAAGAGTACAAGAGTATAAACTGTTCCTCAATACTCCAAAGAGTACAAGAGTATAAACTGTTCCTCAATACTCCAAAGAGTACAAGAGTATAAACTGTTCCTCAATACTCCAAAGAGTACAAGAGTATAAACTGTTCCTCAATACTCCAAAGAGTACAAGAGTATAAACTGTTCCTCAATACTCCAAAGAGTACAAGAGTATAAACTGTTCCTCAATACTCCAAAGAGTACAAGAGTATAAACTGTTCCTCAATACTCCAAAGAGTACAAGAGTATAAACTGTTCCTCAATACTCCAAAGAGTACAAGAGTATAAACTGTTCCTCAATACTCCAAAGAGTACAAGAGTATAAACTGTTCCTCAATACTCCAAAGAGTACAAGAGTATAAACTGTTCCTCAATACTCCAAAGAGTACAAGAGTATAAACTGTTCCTCAATACTCCAAAGAGTACAAGAGTATAAACTGTTCCTCAATACTCCAAAGAGTACAAGAGTATAAACTGTTCCTCAATACTCCAAAGAGTACAAGAGTATAAACTGTTCCTCAATACTCCAAAGAGTACAAGAGTATAAACTGTTCCTCAATACTCCAAAGAGTACAAGAGTATAAACTGTTCCTCAATACTCCAAAGAGTACAAGAGTATAAACTGTTCCTCAATACTCCAAAGAGTACAAGAGTATAAACTGTTCCTCAATACTCCAAAGAGTACAAGAGTATAAACTGTTCCTCAATACTCCAAAGAGTACAAGAGTATAAACTGTTCCTCAATACTCCAAAGAGTACAAGAGTATAAACTGTTCCTCAATACTCCAAAGAGTACAAGAGTATAAACTGTTCCTCAATACTCCAAAGAGTACAAGAGTATAAACTGTTCCTCAATACTCCAAAGAGTACAAGAGTATAAACTGTTCCTCAATACTCCAAAGAGTACAAGAGTATAAACTGTTCCTCAATACTCCAAAGAGTACAAGAGTATAAACTGTTCCTCAATACTCCAAAGAGTACAAGAGTATAAACTGTTCCTCAATACTCCAAAGAGTACAAGAGTATAAACTGTTCCTCAATACTCCAAAGAGTACAAGAGTATAAACTGTTCCTCAATACTCCAAAGAGTACAAGAGTATAAACTGTTCCTCAATACTCCAAAGAGTACAAGAGTATAAACTGTTCCTCAATACTCCAAAGAGTACAAGAGTATAAACTGTTCCTCAATACTCCAAAGAGTACAAGAGTATAAACTGTTCCTCAATACTCCAAAGAGTACAAGAGTATAAACTGTTCCTCAATACTCCAAAGAGTACAAGAGTATAAACTGTTCCTCAATACTCCAAAGAGTACAAGAGTATAAACTGTTCCTCAATACTCCAAAGAGTACAAGAGTATAAACTGTTCCTCAATACTCCAAAGAGTACAAGAGTATAAACTGTTCCTCAATACTCCAAAGAGTACAAGAGTATAAACTGTTCCTCAATACTCCAAAGAGTACAAGAGTATAAACTGTTCCTCAATACTCCAAAGAGTACAAGAGTATAAACTGTTCCTCAATACTCCAAAGAGTACAAGAGTATAAACTGTTCCTCAATACTCCAAAGAGTACAAGAGTATAAACTGTTCCTCAATACTCCAAAGAGTACAAGAGTATAAACTGTTCCTCAATACTCCAAAGAGTACAAGAGTATAAACTGTTCCTCAATACTCCAAAGAGTACAAGAGTATAAACTGTTCCTCAATACTCCAAAGAGTACAAGAGTATAAACTGTTCCTCAATACTCCAAAGAGTACAAGAGTATAAACTGTTCCTCAATACTCCAAAGAGTACAAGAGTATAAACTGTTCCTCAATACTCCAAAGAGTACAAGAGTATAAACTGTTCCTCAATACTCCAAAGAGTACAAGAGTATAAACTGTTCCTCAATACTCCAAAGAGTACAAGAGTATAAACTGTTCCTCAATACTCCAAAGAGTACAAGAGTATAAACTGTTCCTCAATACTCCAAAGAGTACAAGAGTATAAACTGTTCCTCAATACTCCAAAGAGTACAAGAGTATAAACTGTTCCTCAATACTCCAAAGAGTACAAGAGTATAAACTGTTCCTCAATACTCCAAAGAGTACAAGAGTATAAACTGTTCCTCAATACTCCAAAGAGTACAAGAGTATAAACTGTTCCTCAATACTCCAAAGAGTACAAGAGTATAAACTGTTCCTCAATACTCCAAAGAGTACAAGAGTATAAACTGTTCCTCAATACTCCAAAGAGTACAAGAGTATAAACTGTTCCTCAATACTCCAAAGAGTACAAGAGTATAAACTGTTCCTCAATACTCCAAAGAGTACAAGAGTATAAACTGTTCCTCAATACTCCAAAGAGTACAAGAGTATAAACTGTTCCTCAATACTCCAAAGAGTACAAGAGTATAAACTGTTCCTCAATACTCCAAAGAGTACAAGAGTATAAACTGTTCCTCAATACTCCAAAGAGTACAAGAGTATAAACTGTTCCTCAATACTCCAAAGAGTACAAGAGTATAAACTGTTCCTCAATACTCCAAAGAGTACAAGAGTATAAACTGTTCCTCAATACTCCAAAGAGTACAAGAGTATAAACTGTTCCTCAATACTCCAAAGAGTACAAGAGTATAAACTGTTCCTCAATACTCCAAAGAGTACAAGAGTATAAACTGTTCCTCAATACTCCAAAGAGTACAAGAGTATAAACTGTTCCTCAATACTCCAAAGAGTACAAGAGTATAAACTGTTCCTCAATACTCCAAAGAGTACAAGAGTATAAACTGTTCCTCAATACTCCAAAGAGTACAAGAGTATAAACTGTTCCTCAATACTCCAAAGAGTACAAGAGTATAAACTGTTCCTCAATACTCCAAAGAGTACAAGAGTATAAACTGTTCCTCAATACTCCAAAGAGTACAAGAGTATAAACTGTTCCTCAATACTCCAAAGAGTACAAGAGTATAAACTGTTCCTCAATACTCCAAAGAGTACAAGAGTATAAACTGTTCCTCAATACTCCAAAGAGTACAAGAGTATAAACTGTTCCTCAATACTCCAAAGAGTACAAGAGTATAAACTGTTCCTCAATACTCCAAAGAGTACAAGAGTATAAACTGTTCCTCAATACTCCAAAGAGTACAAGAGTATAAACTGTTCCTCAATACTCCAAAGAGTACAAGAGTATAAACTGTTCCTCAATACTCCAAAGAGTACAAGAGTATAAACTGTTCCTCAATACTCCAAAGAGTACAAGAGTATAAACTGTTCCTCAATACTCCAAAGAGTACAAGAGTATAAACTGTTCCTCAATACTCCAAAGAGTACAAGAGTATAAACTGTTCCTCAATACTCCAAAGAGTACAAGAGTATAAACTGTTCCTCAATACTCCAAAGAGTACAAGAGTATAAACTGTTCCTCAATACTCCAAAGAGTACAAGAGTATAAACTGTTCCTCAATACTCCAAAGAGTACAAGAGTATAAACTGTTCCTCAATACTCCAAAGAGTACAAGAGTATAAACTGTTCCTCAATACTCCAAAGAGTACAAGAGTATAAACTGTTCCTCAATACTCCAAAGAGTACAAGAGTATAAACTGTTCCTCAATACTCCAAAGAGTACAAGAGTATAAACTGTTCCTCAATACTCCAAAGAGTACAAGAGTATAAACTGTTCCTCAATACTCCAAAGAGTACAAGAGTATAAACTGTTCCTCAATACTCCAAAGAGTACAAGAGTATAAACTGTTCCTCAATACTCCAAAGAGTACAAGAGTATAAACTGTTCCTCAATACTCCAAAGAGTACAAGAGTATAAACTGTTCCTCAATACTCCAAAGAGTACAAGAGTATAAACTGTTCCTCAATACTCCAAAGAGTACAAGAGTATAAACTGTTCCTCAATACTCCAAAGAGTACAAGAGTATAAACTGTTCCTCAATACTCCAAAGAGTACAAGAGTATAAACTGTTCCTCAATACTCCAAAGAGTACAAGAGTATAAACTGTTCCTCAATACTCCAAAGAGTACAAGAGTATAAACTGTTCCTCAATACTCCAAAGAGTACAAGAGTATAAACTGTTCCTCAATACTCCAAAGAGTACAAGAGTATAAACTGTTCCTCAATACTCCAAAGAGTACAAGAGTATAAACTGTTCCTCAATACTCCAAAGAGTACAAGAGTATAAACTGTTCCTCAATACTCCAAAGAGTACAAGAGTATAAACTGTTCCTCAATACTCCAAAGAGTACAAGAGTATAAACTGTTCCTCAATACTCCAAAGAGTACAAGAGTATAAACTGTTCCTCAATACTCCAAAGAGTACAAGAGTATAAACTGTTCCTCAATACTCCAAAGAGTACAAGAGTATAAACTGTTCCTCAATACTCCAAAGAGTACAAGAGTATAAACTGTTCCTCAATACTCCAAAGAGTACAAGAGTATAAACTGTTCCTCAATACTCCAAAGAGTACAAGAGTATAAACTGTTCCTCAATACTCCAAAGAGTACAAGAGTATAAACTGTTCCTCAATACTCCAAAGAGTACAAGAGTATAAACTGTTCCTCAATACTCCAAAGAGTACAAGAGTATAAACTGTTCCTCAATACTCCAAAGAGTACAAGAGTATAAACTGTTCCTCAATACTCCAAAGAGTACAAGAGTATAAACTGTTCCTCAATACTCCAAAGAGTACAAGAGTATAAACTGTTCCTCAATACTCCAAAGAGTACAAGAGTATAAACTGTTCCTCAATACTCCAAAGAGTACAAGAGTATAAACTGTTCCTCAATACTCCAAAGAGTACAAGAGTATAAACTGTTCCTCAATACTCCAAAGAGTACAAGAGTATAAACTGTTCCTCAATACTCCAAAGAGTACAAGAGTATAAACTGTTCCTCAATACTCCAAAGAGTACAAGAGTATAAACTGTTCCTCAATACTCCAAAGAGTACAAGAGTATAAACTGTTCCTCAATACTCCAAAGAGTACAAGAGTATAAACTGTTCCTCAATACTCCAAAGAGTACAAGAGTATAAACTGTTCCTCAATACTCCAAAGAGTACAAGAGTATAAACTGTTCCTCAATACTCCAAAGAGTACAAGAGTATAAACTGTTCCTCAATACTCCAAAGAGTACAAGAGTATAAACTGTTCCTCAATACTCCAAAGAGTACAAGAGTATAAACTGTTCCTCAATACTCCAAAGAGTACAAGAGTATAAACTGTTCCTCAATACTCCAAAGAGTACAAGAGTATAAACTGTTCCTCAATACTCCAAAGAGTACAAGAGTATAAACTGTTCCTCAATACTCCAAAGAGTACAAGAGTATAAACTGTTCCTCAATACTCCAAAGAGTACAAGAGTATAAACTGTTCCTCAATACTCCAAAGAGTACAAGAGTATAAACTGTTCCTCAATACTCCAAAGAGTACAAGAGTATAAACTGTTCCTCAATACTCCAAAGAGTACAAGAGTATAAACTGTTCCTCAATACTCCAAAGAGTACAAGAGTATAAACTGTTCCTCAATACTCCAAAGAGTACAAGAGTATAAACTGTTCCTCAATACTCCAAAGAGTACAAGAGTATAAACTGTTCCTCAATACTCCAAAGAGTACAAGAGTATAAACTGTTCCTCAATACTCCAAAGAGTACAAGAGTATAAACTGTTCCTCAATACTCCAAAGAGTACAAGAGTATAAACTGTTCCTCAATACTCCAAAGAGTACAAGAGTATAAACTGTTCCTCAATACTCCAAAGAGTACAAGAGTATAAACTGTTCCTCAATACTCCAAAGAGTACAAGAGTATAAACTGTTCCTCAATACTCCAAAGAGTACAAGAGTATAAACTGTTCCTCAATACTCCAAAGAGTACAAGAGTATAAACTGTTCCTCAATACTCCAAAGAGTACAAGAGTATAAACTGTTCCTCAATACTCCAAAGAGTACAAGAGTATAAACTGTTCCTCAATACTCCAAAGAGTACAAGAGTATAAACTGTTCCTCAATACTCCAAAGAGTACAAGAGTATAAACTGTTCCTCAATACTCCAAAGAGTACAAGAGTATAAACTGTTCCTCAATACTCCAAAGAGTACAAGAGTATAAACTGTTCCTCAATACTCCAAAGAGTACAAGAGTATAAACTGTTCCTCAATACTCCAAAGAGTACAAGAGTATAAACTGTTCCTCAATACTCCAAAGAGTACAAGAGTATAAACTGTTCCTCAATACTCCAAAGAGTACAAGAGTATAAACTGTTCCTCAATACTCCAAAGAGTACAAGAGTATAAACTGTTCCTCAATACTCCAAAGAGTACAAGAGTATAAACTGTTCCTCAATACTCCAAAGAGTACAAGAGTATAAACTGTTCCTCAATACTCCAAAGAGTA
Organism: Asparagus officinalis; assembly: GCF_001876935.1. Classification (NCBI taxonomy): domain Eukaryota; kingdom Viridiplantae; phylum Streptophyta; class Magnoliopsida; order Asparagales; family Asparagaceae; genus Asparagus; species Asparagus officinalis. Next base: position 59,061,412 of record NC_033802.1, read on the forward strand.
CAAGAGTATAAACTGTTCCTCAATACTCCAAAGAGTACAAGAGTATAAACTGTTCCTCAATACTCCAAAGAGTACAAGAGTATAAACTGTTCCTCAATACTCCAAAGAGTACAAGAGTATAAACTGTTCCTCAATACTCCAAAGAGTACAAGAGTATAAACTGTTCCTCAATACTCCAAAGAGTACAAGAGTATAAACTGTTCCTCAATACTCCAAAGAGTACAAGAGTATAAACTGTTCCTCAATACTCCAAAGAGTACAAGAGTATAAACTGTTCCTCAATACTCCAAAGAGTACAAGAGTATAAACTGTTCCTCAATACTCCAAAGAGTACAAGAGTATAAACTGTTCCTCAATACTCCAAAGAGTACAAGAGTATAAACTGTTCCTCAATACTCCAAAGAGTACAAGAGTATAAACTGTTCCTCAATACTCCAAAGAGTACAAGAGTATAAACTGTTCCTCAATACTCCAAAGAGTACAAGAGTATAAACTGTTCCTCAATACTCCAAAGAGTACAAGAGTATAAACTGTTCCTCAATACTCCAAAGAGTACAAGAGTATAAACTGTTCCTCAATACTCCAAAGAGTACAAGAGTATAAACTGTTCCTCAATACTCCAAAGAGTACAAGAGTATAAACTGTTCCTCAATACTCCAAAGAGTACAAGAGTATAAACTGTTCCTCAATACTCCAAAGAGTACAAGAGTATAAACTGTTCCTCAATACTCCAAAGAGTACAAGAGTATAAACTGTTCCTCAATACTCCAAAGAGTACAAGAGTATAAACTGTTCCTCAATACTCCAAAGAGTACAAGAGTATAAACTGTTCCTCAATACTCCAAAGAGTACAAGAGTATAAACTGTTCCTCAATACTCCAAAGAGTACAAGAGTATAAACTGTTCCTCAATACTCCAAAGAGTACAAGAGTATAAACTGTTCCTCAATACTCCAAAGAGTACAAGAGTATAAACTGTTCCTCAATACTCCAAAGAGTACAAGAGTATAAACTGTTCCTCAATACTCCAAAGAGTACAAGAGTATAAACTGTTCCTCAATACTCCAAAGAGTACAAGAGTATAAACTGTTCCTCAATACTCCAAAGAGTACAAGAGTATAAACTGTTCCTCAATACTCCAAAGAGTACAAGAGTATAAACTGTTCCTCAATACTCCAAAGAGTACAAGAGTATAAACTGTTCCTCAATACTCCAAAGAGTACAAGAGTATAAACTGTTCCTCAATACTCCAAAGAGTACAAGAGTATAAACTGTTCCTCAATACTCCAAAGAGTACAAGAGTATAAACTGTTCCTCAATACTCCAAAGAGTACAAGAGTATAAACTGTTCCTCAATACTCCAAAGAGTACAAGAGTATAAACTGTTCCTCAATACTCCAAAGAGTACAAGAGTATAAACTGTTCCTCAATACTCCAAAGAGTACAAGAGTATAAACTGTTCCTCAATACTCCAAAGAGTACAAGAGTATAAACTGTTCCTCAATACTCCAAAGAGTACAAGAGTATAAACTGTTCCTCAATACTCCAAAGAGTACAAGAGTATAAACTGTTCCTCAATACTCCAAAGAGTACAAGAGTATAAACTGTTCCTCAATACTCCAAAGAGTACAAGAGTATAAACTGTTCCTCAATACTCCAAAGAGTACAAGAGTATAAACTGTTCCTCAATACTCCAAAGAGTACAAGAGTATAAACTGTTCCTCAATACTCCAAAGAGTACAAGAGTATAAACTGTTCCTCAATACTCCAAAGAGTACAAGAGTATAAACTGTTCCTCAATACTCCAAAGAGTACAAGAGTATAAACTGTTCCTCAATACTCCAAAGAGTACAAGAGTATAAACTGTTCCTCAATACTCCAAAGAGTACAAGAGTATAAACTGTTCCTCAATACTCCAAAGAGTACAAGAGTATAAACTGTTCCTCAATACTCCAAAGAGTACAAGAGTATAAACTGTTCCTCAATACTCCAAAGAGTACAAGAGTATAAACTGTTCCTCAATACTCCAAAGAGTACAAGAGTATAAACTGTTCCTCAATACTCCAAAGAGTACAAGAGTATAAACTGTTCCTCAATACTCCAAAGAGTACAAGAGTATAAACTGTTCCTCAATACTCCAAAGAGTACAAGAGTATAAACTGTTCCTCAATACTCCAAAGAGTACAAGAGTATAAACTGTTCCTCAATACTCCAAAGAGTACAAGAGTATAAACTGTTCCTCAATACTCCAAAGAGTACAAGAGTATAAACTGTTCCTCAATACTCCAAAGAGTACAAGAGTATAAACTGTTCCTCAATACTCCAAAGAGTACAAGAGTATAAACTGTTCCTCAATACTCCAAAGAGTACAAGAGTATAAACTGTTCCTCAATACTCCAAAGAGTACAAGAGTATAAACTGTTCCTCAATACTCCAAAGAGTACAAGAGTATAAACTGTTCCTCAATACTCCAAAGAGTACAAGAGTATAAACTGTTCCTCAATACTCCAAAGAGTACAAGAGTATAAACTGTTCCTCAATACTCCAAAGAGTACAAGAGTATAAACTGTTCCTCAATACTCCAAAGAGTACAAGAGTATAAACTGTTCCTCAATACTCCAAAGAGTACAAGAGTATAAACTGTTCCTCAATACTCCAAAGAGTACAAGAGTATAAACTGTTCCTCAATACTCCAAAGAGTACAAGAGTATAAACTGTTCCTCAATACTCCAAAGAGTACAAGAGTATAAACTGTTCCTCAATACTCCAAAGAGTACAAGAGTATAAACTGTTCCTCAATACTCCAAAGAGTACAAGAGTATAAACTGTTCCTCAATACTCCAAAGAGTACAAGAGTATAAACTGTTCCTCAATACTCCAAAGAGTACAAGAGTATAAACTGTTCCTCAATACTCCAAAGAGTACAAGAGTATAAACTGTTCCTCAATACTCCAAAGAGTACAAGAGTATAAACTGTTCCTCAATACTCCAAAGAGTACAAGAGTATAAACTGTTCCTCAATACTCCAAAGAGTACAAGAGTATAAACTGTTCCTCAATACTCCAAAGAGTACAAGAGTATAAACTGTTCCTCAATACTCCAAAGAGTACAAGAGTATAAACTGTTCCTCAATACTCCAAAGAGTACAAGAGTATAAACTGTTCCTCAATACTCCAAAGAGTACAAGAGTATAAACTGTTCCTCAATACTCCAAAGAGTACAAGAGTATAAACTGTTCCTCAATACTCCAAAGAGTACAAGAGTATAAACTGTTCCTCAATACTCCAAAGAGTACAAGAGTATAAACTGTTCCTCAATACTCCAAAGAGTACAAGAGTATAAACTGTTCCTCAATACTCCAAAGAGTACAAGAGTATAAACTGTTCCTCAATACTCCAAAGAGTACAAGAGTATAAACTGTTCCTCAATACTCCAAAGAGTACAAGAGTATAAACTGTTCCTCAATACTCCAAAGAGTACAAGAGTATAAACTGTTCCTCAATACTCCAAAGAGTACAAGAGTATAAACTGTTCCTCAATACTCCAAAGAGTACAAGAGTATAAACTGTTCCTCAATACTCCAAAGAGTACAAGAGTATAAACTGTTCCTCAATACTCCAAAGAGTACAAGAGTATAAACTGTTCCTCAATACTCCAAAGAGTACAAGAGTATAAACTGTTCCTCAATACTCCAAAGAGTACAAGAGTATAAACTGTTCCTCAATACTCCAAAGAGTACAAGAGTATAAACTGTTCCTCAATACTCCAAAGAGTACAAGAGTATAAACTGTTCCTCAATACTCCAAAGAGTACAAGAGTATAAACTGTTCCTCAATACTCCAAAGAGTACAAGAGTATAAACTGTTCCTCAATACAGGCTCAATACAAAGTGTTTGTTCTCTACAATGGATGAGAACGAATTGTAAGCTCACTCTCTAAGATACACAATCTCACAACCCAATTATACTATGAATGTAAATACAATAAGCTCAATAGGTTGTGTGTGAACAAAGAGATATAAATCAAAATCAAACTAAACTCAAATATAAAATCTAGCTTAAGAACAATGATAATCAAACAAGTATATAAATGTAAAGCTAGAGTTTGAGTTTAGAAAACTTCTCAATTTGATAACAAGAGATGGAGGGATGATAGTTGGAAGCTCAAACTTCAATAGATAATCTCCTCAAGCTCTTGTGGAATTTGATTCACAAAATCGAAACACTCAAATGCTTAAAAGCTTATAAACACACTTTAAACAAACTTAAACCCTTGATTAAAACTTTCTTAAACTTGTTTTAAAACTCTCTTGGTTAGGTGGAGAGCTGAAGGCAATGGGGTATTTATACCCTCTCAAAACTTCAGCAAAACCCCAGCCAAAAAGACAAAAACAGCCCCAATAAACAGCTCAGGAAATAGCCGTTAGAAGTCCAACGGATCTATTGTCGGTCGACCGAAAATTCCGTCGGTCGACCGATGGAAAAATTCGGTCGACCGGCAGAGAGCAAAAGCACGAAGAAGAGTTCTGGACCTTCGTCGGTCGACCGGTGCGGTCGACCGATGGAGTTTTTCGGTCGACCGGACCGGTCGACCGACAGACTCTCTGTCGCCCAGTGAGAATATGAACTCATGTTCGGTCGACCGAAATCTGACATATTCAAAAACTGTTTTGCTGATTTTAAAACCCTGTTTAAAAATATCAAATAAATTCAGAAAAATGTAAAACTTTGGGGAATGATTGTAGACATGATAATACACATGCTACAAAAACTGGTTTTCTAAAAAGACTTCCCAAATGAGAAATACCATCATTTTACAAAATAGTCCAAAACATGAAAATGTAAACATATGAATCTTGACATTTTAGCTTAACCATGTTTTGAAACATTACAAAATGATTTTGTAGACTTAATAAAAGATGTATATGATTATTGTTAAGTCTATAAACCAAGAAAACAATATTTTCACAAATACAATAGAAAGTAAAACGTATGAGTATGTATATGAAAATATATTTGTTTCATATCTATGAAATTAAACCAAAACAACTTATCCACATAGAAAACAAGCATGTATACACATTTTTTGGAATTTATTTGTAAAAACTTTGTTTGTGGATAAAACTAAAAACCAAGATGTATATGTATATAACTATATATATATATATACTAAGAAACTAATAAATATGTGTGTGAATATAATATTGAGCTTAGAGTATATAACACACATAATATAAACCTATACTAAATATACCCAAGCTTGATCTTGATCTTCATTGAAGCTCAACTTGGTACACATGCGGATGAAGCTTGAACTTGATCTTTAACTTTGAATTTGCAAGGCTTCACCGACATTCCGCCAACCTCCTTTGGATATGATCGTTGAAGCGCAATTCCATCCATCCTCCAACTACGTTGTTTGTCTATAAAACATAGGAATGCACAAACACTAGACAAACAACATTAGTAATAAATTGTTTGTTAAACATCATCAAAACAAGAAGGCCAACAACTGTGTGTAAGAAGAAGACAGGTTGAAGCAAGATAAGATAGAAAGTGCTCATTTGGCATATGCTTCTAAGGATAAGGGTAAGAAAAGGAAGAATGATAATGAAGTTGCTAAGGGTCCAGTTCAGAAGAAACAACATAAGGATAATCAGGATTGTTTCTTCTGTAACAAGCCTGGACACGTAAAGAAGGATTATATAAAATATCACGCCTGGCGTGCTAATAAGGGGTTTCCTGAGCTACCGAAAGCCAAGTGATGTTGAAAGACACATCTTTGTGGGCGACGGACAATCAGTAGATGTGAAAGCAATTGGGCACTTTAGGTTGTTGTTAGGAACATGTTCTTATTTGGATTTGAAAGATATTTTTGTTGTACCGTCTTTTAGACGGAATTTAATTTTTGTTTCTGTATTGGACAAATCAGGTTATTCTTATTTATTTGGAAACAGTCAATTCAGTTTATCTTTTAATTCAAATGTTATGGGAACCGGTTACTTGAGTAATTATGACAACCTATATTTGCTTGATACAATTGCTTCTTATAATGAATCCTTGCATGTGGAATCACGTGGTACTAAGCGTAAATTAAATAAGGAAAATTCGGCGACATTATGGCATAAGCGCTTGGGTCATATCTCAAAAGGTAGAGTTGAGCATCTTGTGTCTGATGGCATTTTGGATTCCCTTGATTTTTTGGACTTTGACGTATGTGTTGAATGTATCAAGGGAAAACAGACCAAAGTTAAGAAATTAGGTGCTAACAGATCTTCGGATGTCTTAGAATTGATACATACGAATATTTGTGGGCCATTCCCTACGGAATCCTGGAATGGTCAATAATATTTTATATCATTCATAGACGATTACTCACGTTATAAGTACCTATATCTTATTCATGAAAAATCTGAGTCTCTGGACATGTTCAAAGCCTATAAAGTTAAAGCTGAGAATCAACCCAACAGAAGAATTAAAACCGTTAGATCTGATCATGGTGGTGAGTACTACGGTAGATATGATGGTTCAGTTGAACAACGTCCAGGACCATTTGCTAGATACCTAGAGGAATACGGTATCGTCCTACAGTACACCATGCCGGGTTCACCTAGCATGAATGGTGTAGCTGAAAGACGAAATAGGACTCTTAAGGATATGGTAAGAAGTATGATTGCTCATTCTTCTTTACCAGAGTCTCTCTGGGGAGAAGCACTTAAGACAGCAGCTTACATTCTGAATAGAGTACCAAGTAAAGCAGTTGCTAAAACACCTTATGAGCTTTGGACTGGTCGAAAGCCCAGTTTAAAGCATTTACATATTTGGGGATGTCCAGCTGAGGCAAGGCCTTATAGGCCAAATGAAAAGAAATTGGACTCCAAAACAGTTAGCAGCTACTTTATTGGATACTCTGAACGCTCTAGGGGCTATAAGTTTTATGATCCCACTATAAGGAATATTTTTGAGACGGGAACAGCAACATTCTTTGAGGATGTGAGTTTGGGGGGGAGAAATAAGGTTAGAGACATTAGTTTTGAGGAGGAATTGGTTTCAGATCCAATCCATACAGTTACTTTTGATAATATTCAGGTTCCTATACCTGTTGTTGCTCAAGAAGTAAATCCAGAACCTCAAGATGATAATGTTGAACAACTCCCTGTTCCAGAAGAACAAACTCAATAGCGTTAAGAACCAGTGCCATTAAGGAGATCCACGAGAGAAAGGAGAAATGCTATTTCGGATGATTATATTATATATTAAGGAGATCCACGAGAGAAAGGAGAAATGCTATTTCGGATGATTATATTATATTTCTTCAAGAACATGAGGAAAGTAGTGGAATGTTGGAAGATGATCCAATCAACTTCTCTCAGGCCATAAAAAGTTCTAACTCTCAACAGTGGATTGATGCCATGAATGAAGAGTACAAGTCTATGCGAGACAATAAGGTTTGGAAACTTATCCCATTGCCAGAAGGTACAAAACTAATTGGTTGTAAATGGATTTTTAAAACCAAGCGGGATGCAAATGGTAATGTGGAGAGGTATAAGGCACGTCTTGTGGCTAAAGGCTATACTCAAAAGGAAGGCATTGATTATACAGAGACTTTCTCTCCGGTTTCATCGAAAGACTCTTTCAGAACAATCATAGCACTTGTTGCTCATTATGATCTTGAGTTACATCAGATAGATGTTAAGACTGTATTTCTCAATGGAGACATTGATGAGATGATTTATATGGTGTAACCAGAAAAGTTTGTGTCAGGAGACCCAAAGAATATGGTCTGCAAATTAAGGAAATCCATCTATGGACTCAAGCAAGCTCCTCGTCAATGGTATCATAAGTTTCAACAAACAATTATCTCGTTCGGTTTTGAGATGAAAATTATTGATGACTGTGTATATCACAAGTTCAATGGTAGTAAGTATATCTTTCTGGTTCTGTATGTCGATTACATATTGCTTGCCACAAATGATATAGGCATGCTGCATGAAACCAAGAGATTTCTATCAAAGAATTTTGAGATGAAAGATCTTGGGGACGCCTCTTTTATATTAGGAATCCAGATACATCGAGATCGCTCTTGGGGTATTCTTGGATTATCACAAAAGAGCTATATCGATAATGTACTTAAAAGGTTTGGCATGCAAGACTACCGATCAGGAGACACCCCTGTGGCTAAAGGAGACAAATTTAGTCTCAATCAGTGCCCTAAAGGTAACCTTGAAATTCAGGAAATACAAAAGATTCCTTATGCTTCGGCTGTAGGAAGTCTAATGTATGCTCATGTATGTACGCGTTCGGATATTGCGTACATTGTTGGGATGTCAGGTAGATACTTAAGCAACCCTGGTATGGATCATTGGATAGCAGTCAAAAGGGTTATGAGGTATCTTCAGAAAACAAAAGATTATATGCTCACATACAGAAAATCAGAACAGTTGGAGGTCATTGGGTACTCTGATTCTGATTTTGCTGGATGCCAAGATAGCAGAAAGTCTACATCAGGCTACATTTATATGTTAGCAGGAGGAGCTATATCATGGAAAAGTGTCAAACAAACACTTGTAGCTTTCTCCACTATGACAACAGAATTTGTAGCTTGCTATGAGGCATCCAATCAGAGAATATGGCTGCGAAACTTTGTCACGGGACTGCGCATTTTGGAAAATATGGAAAGACCACTAAGGTTATATTGTGACAATAAATCTGCAGTAATGTATTCCAATAACAACAGGAGCTCAACTAAGTCAAAACATATTGATATTAAGTTCCTAGTTGTGAAAGAAAAGGTACAGAGTGGACAGATATCCATAGAGCACATTGGGACAAACTCCATGATAGCTGATCCTCTTACTAAGGGACTGCCACCTAAGGTCTTTCATGAGCATACTGCTCATATGGGTGTGGTATTATTTGAGGATATTATGTTTTAGTGGGAGTTTGTATTTGTGGTGCTTTATGTTTGGTTGTATTGTCTGATCAGAATAAAGTATTCAGTTAAGACACTCTGTTACATTATGTTTGGTTTTGACCTCACTAAGGAGGACCAGTTGAAAATAGACATGTACTGATCACATTGCATGTAATTTTCATGCTGCACATCCATGATTGATCTATGTCGTTTGATTGTATTGGTATATGTGACCATTGATGGGTCGAGTCACGATAAATGTGACGAAGGCCGCTTTGATCCTATATTGATATAGTCAATGGACGAGATTGTTCGGAAATACCTTTCAGTGATAGCAATTTTGAGCTCATAAGGTTATACATAATTTAAGGAATCATATGGTGCCCAAGTGGGAGATTGTTGGATTTAAATCTAATTAAATCTATTTGTGGGCACATATGATTAATCTGTGTGTATTGTTATCCTTCAGGATAACCCACTAAAGTGATCAATCAATTTGGGTTAATGGGTATTTTAAATATAATCATGGGGTTATATGTGCAGATACCAGATTGTAATTGTGATTTGATGAGGGGCCAAATTGTAAATGTATAACATCTATAAATAAGAAGTTATGATCCCTAATCTAGGGTTACATTCTCTAATTCTCTTCACCCCCATCTAGAGAAAAATTTGGCTAGAGAAACCCTAAGGTTAGAAGATCCAGAACCCATCTCAAGTTTAACCTATGGATTCAGGTATAAGCTTCCGCTCTTTTCTTTTGATTCTTGTAAATCTCTTTGAATTAATCATGACTTTATGGTATAGATCTCAAGTTTTTATAAGATATAACAGTAACTTTGTGTGATTTGTTGGATTCATTGCATGAAACTTTTGGCATATTTGTTAGCTCTCGCATGATCTCCAAATTATTGAACACGTGAGTACACTCCTAAACTATAGGCGGG
>NC_033802.1:59071289-59104900 GCF_001876935.1 Asparagus officinalis
AGCCAATTCCTATTAGCTTAAACTTTTAGGTGTCTTTGGCAACTCTTCAAAATGGAGCCAGGTTCAAACCCGACCTCATTTTTAGAAGAAAAACTGTTTGAGTGAAACTAGACCAAGATTGACCAGATTTTCTAAGGCGAAATTAGACTTTTAAATACATTTTATTTTGCCTCTCCCTTGACCCAAAATAAAACCAGTTTGATTTAAAACAATGTCAAGATTAGTCCTGACCCCATTTTGAAGTGGTTGCCCAAAACATCCATAATTAATTAGCTTCAAAGCCAAGTTTGTAGCCTAGGAAATAATAAAGGCCAATGTATTGGAGAATGACTAATGTGGGATTGTCCTCAGAAGGCTAGGATGAAATGTCGCTCCACTGCAGGTAATCCCTTTCTTATATATAAAGAGAAATTAGTGGAGTTCCAAAAAGCACAAGGCTAAGTTGCACTAAAACACCTTATATTTCACTCATTTAGCACTTATATACCCTAAGCTATATTTTAGAGTGTTTATATATCCTGAGTTGTTTAAAATTAACACTTTAGTACCCTCTGTTATGCAAACGTAAAACGTTTCACACAAAAGTTCCCATATATCATTTACATATTAATTTTAGAGTTGTTTAGTCATTACTATTTATTAAATGACTATTAATCCTACCCAAATTCTAATTTAAACATATTTTGATTCTATTTGAAAAATAAAATTTGGATAAATTAGTAGTAAGTTCAGCAAATTTATTAGTTAGAAAGTTATAAAATTAGCATACAAACGTTATAGAAGAACTTTTGGATGAAAATTTTCATATTTACATAACAAAGGTACTAAAGTGCTAATTTTAAGAAACTAAGCGTATATAAATGCCGTGACAAACAACTAATGGTATATACTAAATTAGTGAAACAAAAGGTATTTTAATGCTATTTAACCGAAGCACAAAATGTTAACATGTGTCATATTATAAAGACACGAAGTTAATATGCGCTATATCAAAAGGTAATATGTGGACATCTAATATTATATTCACCTAAGAATTCTCAATAAATTAAAAATATCCATAATTACAAAATTCTAATATTCAAATATTTTGTAATCCTTATACGGTTATAACTAGGGTTTTTTGTTTAAAAACGCAAAGTTTTACGTTGATTTATGTTTAAACCTATACTCTTTGAAACGAATGCTTAAACCCAAATGCTAAGTTTAATTTATGTTTAAACCCAAAATACAATATACCTAGGTTTATACATTGTATTGTACCAAAAATTACTAAAAAACCCTAACTACCATTCTTCTCCTCTAGCTAGATCCCCAAATCCATAGTGTTATAGGTTGCCTTAAATACCCAAATCCATATTGCTTTGGGTGTTCCTTTTAGATTGGTTTATTTTGATCAAGAATCCTACTTACATTAGACTTTGTACAACCAATCATATTAGAGGTTTATTTCTACTTAGACTCTTATTGGGTTTTAGGACATGTGGACTTCTATTTCTATTAAAACTCTTATTTCACAGACAGCAAGGAGTTAGGATCTTCAAGGATATATAAGAACAGTCTTTCAAGCCAATTAGATGCATCAATCTTCAGAGCACCAATCAAGAAGAGAGAATTCTTTTGTGAAGCCTATTTAATATTCTTCTCCTTTGTTCCTTTAGTTGAGAGTTGTATTAGGCTTTTGAGGTGTGATTTAGGATTGAGAGATTGAGAAATTCTACTCTGTATTCCTCACAATTAGTAAAGCTTTTCTCCTCCTTTGCCCGTAGACGTAGGCTACAAACCGAACCACGTATATCTTTGTGTTTGTGTGTTCTTGATATTTTTCTTGCTCTCGTGTGATTGATATTAGCTTATCCTAGGGAATTTATCATAATACATAGCAATTAAATTCAAAAATTGAATCCAAGTTTAACTCCGAGAATGACCGCTCCATGAAGGAGGAGATTCGCCCTGATAGCCTTTAGCACCTTCTAGGTGAAGGTCACGAAGTTCTCGCTATTGGCAATCGTCGGTGACCACCTCGCTCCTGTTGGAATTGATGTGACTAAAGATCTCCTATCCATTTCTCTATGGTGCTGTGAGATATGTACAAAAATCCATGGTATGGAGTCGAAGCTGATGAACCCCTCAAAGATCTCGCTATTGGCGATAATGATAGGGAGGAGGGTCAGAGGTGGGCGGGGGCTGAGGGAGAGGCGACGGCATGACAGGATAGGTGGTCGAAAGCAGGTTGATGGCTGCCTGTTGAGTGTGGGAGTGGGACCCAACGCTGGACAAGAGAAGGAGAAGGGTAGTTTAGGGTTTTAAGTTTTTTCTAGTAAAATAGAATATACATATATGGGTATATTATCTTTTGTGTTTTAACATAAATTAATCTGAGCAGATGGTCTAAGCATTCATTTAAAAGTTATTGAGTTTAAAAATAAATCAGAGTAAAACTCTAGGTTTGGAAACAAAAACGCTTATGACTATCCATAATTAAAAATCTCATAATTATGTATTTAAATATAGAAAATAAAGAAAAAAAACTCATTTTGACTATATTGTAGATAATACCTCTCAACTATAAAAATTAGAGATAAAGCTTATCTCCTCCTTTGCCCGTGGACGTAGGCTACAAACCGAACCACGTATATCTTTGTGTTTGTGTGTTCTTGATATTTTTCTTGCTCTCGTATGATTAATATTAGCTTATCCTGGGGAATTTATCATAATACATAGCAATTAAATTCAAAAATTGAATCCAAGTTTAACTCCCGAGAATGACCGCTCCATGAAGGAGGAGATTCGCCCTGATAGCCTTTAGCACCTTCTAGGCGAAGGTCACGAGGTTCTCGCTATTGGCAGTCGTCGGTGACCACCTCGCTCCTGTTGGAATTGATGTGACTAAAGACCTCCTATCCATTTCTCTATGGTGTTGTGAGATATGTACAAAAATCCATGGTATGGAGTCGAAGCTGATGAACCCCTCAAAGATCTCGCTATTGGAGATAATGATAGGGAGGAAGGTCAGAGGTGGGCGGGGGCTGAGGGAGTGGCGACGGCATGACAGGATAGGTGGTCGAAAGCAGGTTGATGGCTGCCTGTTGAGTGTGGGAGTGGGACCCAACGCTGGACAAGAGAAGGAGAATGGTAGTTTAGGGTTTTAAGTTTTTTCTAGTAAAATAGAATATACATATATGGGTATATTATCTTTTGTGTTTTAACATAAATTAATCTGAGCAGAGGGTCTAAGCATTCATTTAAAAGTTATTGAGTTTAAAAATAAATCAGAGTAAAACTCTAGGTTTGGAAACAAAAACGCTTATGACTATCCATAATTAAAAATCTCATAATTATGTATTTAAATATAGAAAATAAGTCTCAAAAAACCCCCTTAACTATTATAGTTTGAGAAACCACCTTAACTTTGAGCCTATTGTAGATATCATCCGTCAAGTCTAAAAGTTTGAGAAATCCCGATGAACTCTTCTCACTTTATGCACTGAAACCTAACATTATTAGGTCTAACATGTCCATGACAAGTAGATGACTGAGAAAAGGATAAAGTACCCTTTAATTATAAAAAAATACTCTAACTTTTTAGAGTAAGAGAAAGAGGGGGAGAAAGAGAACAAAATGCATTACAAATTAAAAATAGTTCTTTTTTTACCAATTGAGTTTTTCTTTGTAATTGAATGAGTTGATTTTCAAAAGAGTAATTTAGTTATTTTACATTTTGAAATGACATTACGAGGAATTGGTGAGAAGAATATGAAAGATTGCAGGTATTTTGTGAGACACCCCATAGTTGAAGGGTTTTCTGTAATTTTCAAAGTTGAGTTGGATTCTCTATAATATGCCCAATTTTTAGGGTGATTTCCTCTAATTAAAATTATTGGTAAAGATTTTTTAATATGTCCACCAATATTGAGGGTGTTCTTCTAAAAGTAACCCTATAATCATATATGCAAAATTACACCTGCTTAAAGTATATTTGAAAATTATGAATTAGTCTTCCTATAAGCCCCCATTTTTTCGTTTATATAATATATTTAATTGAAGGGTTTTCTATAAAATAAATATTTATTCCTATATTCGATATGATGAAATTCCCTAAATATAACTTTATTAGAATGAAATTTATGGATTAATCATAAATTAATCCTAAATTGGATCTAATAGTAAAGGAAATTTGCATATGTAATCTTAGGGTTATAAGAGCAAAGAAAATAAGTAATTGGGTTACTTTTCAAATAGGCCCATAGCCTATATAAACCCAAATTTTGGGTTCCTGTTCTTTTTCCTGATAATGTATCTTTTTGGGAGTAGGAATTTTAAAGGAAAAGAAGGCAAGGGTTTCTCTAATGGATTATTAATATGGGGAATTTTTCTCTTTGATATATATCTTTTATTTTCATTTGGATTTGTAAAAACCTAGAAATTCAAGCTTAAACCATTAGGATTTTTTAATGTTATTCCTAATGATTTGAAGTAGATTTGATGAGATCCAATAGGGTGTACCCACACACCAATATTAAGGTTAAACGAAGTTATAGGTTTTGAACAAAAAACCCTAGTTTGCTTAGCTTTCTTGATGTTTGATCATGAAAACAAGGTAGAAACATGTGATGAATATGTGTTTTTACTTCCTGACATTGTTTGTATGAGTCATAAGAAATTTTGAGGCGAAACGACAAAGAACGAGGCAAATTGGATCAAGAATAGCAGCAAAAACGATGACCAGAGTTGTCTGCTGGCGACATATGACATCTGATTTGAGATCAGACGTTCAATGAGCCAACATTAGAGGTCTAAATGAAGTTTAGACGTTTGGCTTGGTTATTGATATGCCTAATTTTGGTGATTAGAGTCGTATAGTGGCGACATCTGGTGACGACATCTGACATCTGATTCCAGATTAGACGTCTGATCCTCTAACACCAGAGGTCTAAATGAAGTTTAGACGTCTGGCTTAGTTAGTGATATACCTAATTTTGGTCAACAAAAATATTTAATTCTATTTTTAGTACATTGATGTCTGGCTTACATAAGGAGACATCTGCTATTGATTTCAGACGTCTGGTCTAACATTTCATACTTCAGACTTCGTCCTGCTTCAAATTAACTTTCTAATAATTTAATTAATGGTCTAACTAGACTAATTCACTATTTTAGCTTTGTTTAATGAGAGTTTATAATTATTTGATGATGTAGGAATAGTCTAATGGGATACCTACACATATATGTAGTGCTTTGATCACTCAGTTTAACTCAGCACATGATAAATACATTACATAACTTATTATATGGAGAACGAATGATTTAATGAAATCGTTATGAGTAGTTTATATTAGAAATGATATAAAAGGATTTTACACCTAATATTTATACATGTCGATAGATGTAAAGACATGTATCATAGACTACATAGTGTACCCCGACATAGTTTTTCCTAATGCAGGAGATGACTAGGCAGCTGATCCTTGACCTAGATTGTACTAACTAAGTTGTGTGAAGTTTCCTTAGAATTAGGTAAGATTACATGTCCAAATTAAATAACAATGCGATGAAAATAAGTTATGCTATTAATCGTGTCTTAAGGTTGGTTGGTTGATCAGAGGACTCCTACGTGAGTACTTATTTTATGATTTTGTTTTAGTTATGTGTAACCAAATTAAGTGGGCAAATTAATCATTTTATATCCAAATAAGAACGCTTCTATCTTTTACTAATATAAAAGTGGGTTGTCATGTTAAAACATTTCTTCCCAAAATGTCTCAAATACATGCATTCATACATACATAAAGACACATGCGTACTCAATTTTTCATGACTTTCCCATAATTACAGACATCTATTCCAACATACTTGAAGACACTTGCACACTCAATTTTTCATAACCACCCAATTAATAGAATATTTTCCATTTCACCACCCATTCATAACTTTCCTCCACTAACTCTTGACGATAAACACAACTTTGTTTGCAATGATAATGAAAACATTACAACTATCCCTCTACCACCAAATCACTATAAATTTCTATCTAAGTTTGACATAATCTTATCAAATTTCTCCAACCAAAAATCCATGTCTAATAAAAATTCTCGGTCACAAACCTACACTACCCGCTGCGATCATCAAACATGCATTGTCAAAAACACGAGAGGGCTCAATCTCGGCTCCCGCTCGTCTCCGACCAAGCCCGGCCAAATTTGTTTGGTTCATAGTAGTGGAATATGGAGAAAGGAATAGATTTGAGCAGAAATGGTAAAATTCTATATGAAACCCTTAGGCTAGAAAAGTTTATTTTATGTCCATAAGATACTGACGTAAAGGGTACTACAGAGTATATTAGTCTCCGACAAGTTAAGTTAGCTCACCATTCCTGAAAATATATATATTTAAAGCACAAAAATTAGACATACAAATATTTGTTTTCTTTTCTAATTAATTCTAAATTGCTACTAGCTACATGGGAATATAAGTATTGCAACGGCAAACCGGAAGTGGTCGAGCACGAGACTCAATAATGAATTGCAGGGAGGAGCTAGTATAAGGTCTCATTATCTTAACATCAAGAATCTAATCTAAAAAAGCATTTGTGCATTTTCTTCCACTTGATTTTTTTTTTGTATGATTGAGTTCCTATTCATTCTTCTTCCTTTTTTTTAGTGATTTAGATGGAAAACATTGTGTAGTTTCATGGCATCTGAATTTACTTATTGCTCCATTACTAACTCTAGCTCTAGATTATGCATCTTTAGCAAAAAAAATATATATATATCCTTTCGATTTGACATGTTGCAAATTACTAACATGAGTTTTGTGTGTTTCATCAGGTATGAGCACTTTTTCTTGCAATTGAAAAGAAATTTCGAGCAAAAGAGACTGAAAAGAAATTTCGAACCTATGCTAAGAGAGTAATTTTTCTTTCGCAATAGCTAGTTTTAAACCTGAGGATCTTTAATCTTTCCAGTTCAATAGCTAAAATGACAAACTGGGATGGGAGGAGCTGCTAGATTTGCTACACGAATATGAAGAGTACAATTGAATCGTTAGCAATGTTTCAAGAGCAAAGGGCATGTTGTGAAACTTTATTACTACTATTGATTCAAAAGATGGTGAGTTAATTTGTTTTAACTTGATCTTGTTTTTGGTATATTCATTATTGTTTAGTTTGTGGTCGATTACATTGAAAACATAGTCTGCACTGAGTAGCCCCATAGATTTACCCTTTTATTTTAAGAAGCTTCTACCTTTCATTCTTTGACAAAGAAGTCCTTATCTTTTACCCTCATCTTCAAAGATGCCTTTTCTTTAAATATAGCAATGAAGCCCTTAAGTGATTTTATCCCCTCTCTTCTAAGCAACCTCAACTTCTTTTTTTACAATAAGATACTTGAGTTAATAAGAAGAACTGGGGGCTTTTTAGAAGAGAGGTGTAAAGCCAGGTGCTTTGTATGTGAACAAAGAAAGTTAAAAAAACTTTTTAGAATAGCATTACTACAAGTTGATGTGAGATACATACATGACAAATTTTGGTGATAATTAAATTTGATTATTGTGTTGGGATTGTGTCCTTGATTCTTTATATAACTTCATGAGAAACAGATAGGGTTAGAGATCTATCATGATAGGGAGATTGTGTCTCATCATGATTAGGAGTTTGAATCTAATTCTAATTAGGAAGTTAGGCCAGAGATAGGGTTTTTGGTTTTCATATATTCTATTGTTGGAGGAAAAACCAAGCAGATGAAAGAGAGCCAATATTCTTATAATCTAAGGTTAGCAGAGAGCGTAGCCCGATTCAAAAATATTGTGCGAGGCGAGAGTTTCGTAGTCTTTGTCCGTGCAAAATATTACATCATTGGGAGAGTGTTTTGTAGCCTTTGTCCGTTCAAAAGATTGTAAGGAGAGTGCTTTGGAGAGAATATGAGAGTTGATTATGTATGAAAGGTTAAGAGATTGAGAGACGAGAGTTGAGGGATTCCTCTTGTAGTTCTCCCTGATACATAGTGGATTTCTCGTATTGTTGCCCCATGGACGTAGGTCGAAGTTGGTCGATCGAACCACGTAAATCTCGGTGTTCTTTCTTCTTAATTATGGTTGTTTAATATCTTGTTGATTGTGGGTTGACTTCCAAATTACGCAGATCATAGTATGTGGGGAGACTAAAATTCCCCAACAAATGGTATCAGAGCCATGATAATGGATCTGGGTGCGAGTTCGCAAGATAGAAGCCAATGTCGTGCAAGATTGAAGATCGGCATTACAAGAATCAAGATGAAGAAAAAGAAAAAAATAAGGTACTGTAGTGACGAGAATATTTTACACGTAGGTGAGGGTTTGGTTAAAAATTATTAAATCAAATCCGACGGTACAGATTAATTTGTCTTCTAATCAAGGGTTTGGAGGCAGATTTTGATAATCCAGGAGTTGATTACTAGGTTTTGAATGCTCTGAACATGATGAGAGTGTCTAATTTTTCAGATTATGCTCAGATTAGTCAAAAACTATAGAAAAGTTCTGACGGTGATGGCGAGACATATCTGATGGCAGATAGGGCAAACGAGTATGCGACAGATAAGACTGGCGTAGAGAATCAGATGTGATTCTAGCATTAGAGTTGTTAGTATATAATTATTCAGAGTCATTGTGGGAGCAGTAGTTGGTTGGTGTGTAGACTCGAGGAGGACAATACTAGATTAGGTGGAGTTTGCAAGCAAACACGACTGAGTGACACACATGCTTATGGAGATGTTAACATTAGACTTGAAGACGATGAGCGCTCATATTCAGTCCAAGCCAAAGTGATGGAGGAGATGGAGGCATCTGGCTCGTAGTGGGGGGTAGGAGAGGTGCACCGATATGATTTGAGACGAACGATGCAGGTGGAGTATGAGGACAGCAAGTGGGGGAAGGCTACTGTCAAGTTTAGCTTGGGAGGAGAAGCATGGTTAATTTTCTTCTAATGTCAGAGGTGGCAAAGATCTCTTAGTGTACACAAGAGAGATGGAGGCGCCACAACGAGACAAATGAAAGTGAGAGTCATAGGGGCATCTAGTTGGAGTGCAGGTGCTTCGATTTGAAGTGTAAAAGAATAGAAGACTCTAGTAGAAGAGGTAAAATTTCAAGACAATGATTATATATCTTCAAGAGAGTTTGGGAATTAAATCCAAGGTGGAGATTGTTAGGATTATGTATTTGATTCTTTGTAAAACTTCATGAGAATTAGATAGGGTTAGAGATCTATCATGATTAGGAGATTGAGTCTCATCATGATTAGGAGTTTGACTCATATTCTAATTAAGAAGTTAGACTAGAGATAAGGTTTTGGTTTCCTTATATATATTCTTCTATTGTTGGAGGAAAAACCAAGCAGAGAAGGGAGATAGCCAATATTCTTGTAATCTAGGGTTAGCAGAGGGCGTAGCCTGATTCAAAAATATTGTACGAGAGATGAGTGTTTCGTAGTCTTCGTCTGTGCAAAAGATTACATCATTGGGAGAGAGTTTCGCAGTCTTTGTCCATTCAAAATATGGTAAGGAGAGGGCTTTGGAGAGAATATGAGAGTTGATTATGTATGTGAGGTTGAAAGATTGAGAGACGAGAGTTGAGTGGTTCCTCTTGTAGTTCTCCTAGATGCATACACAAGTAGAAAATAGGGTTTTACCTACGGACAAATAGAGACGGAATTTTCCGTCGCTATATGTTACGTTATAGTGACGGAAATTACCGTCGCTATTTGTCCGTAGGTAAAAAAATTTTACCGACGGAATATTCCATTTTAGCGACGGAAAATATTCTGTCGCTAAAATATATTACGACGGCAAATTTTTTCGTCGCTAAATAGTTTTTAGCGACGGAATTTCCGTCGCTAAAGAATTTTTAGCGACGACAATTCTGTCGCTAAAAAATTCTGGGGCGAAAATTTTTTGGGCGCGGGCGCCCAAATTTTTTGGGCGCGGGCGCCCAAATTTTTTGGGCAGCCCGCGCCCGAATTAATATGCCCTCGGTTTCCCCCCCGACTGGTCGAATCCCGCGCCCCTGCTTCTCATTTCCAGGACCCTCTGTTACGAGTTCCCCGCCTGGTGCGAATCTCGCAGCCTCCCCCCCTCTCCTCATTACCGCGGCATCGTTCGCATCCACTTGCCTGCCGGGCCGCCCGCCGTTCCTCCGGCCGACCCACCGTCCTGCATCTCTCCGCTGCCATGGCGCCGTCGCCCTCTCTCCCCTCCTCTCTCCAAAGTATGTCCCTATCTCTTCCCCTCAATCTGCTCTCTCTTTCTCTCCCGCGCCAGCTCTCATCTCCATCTGCTTCCTCTCCTCTCTCTCGGTCGCTGAGACGGCAGCGAGCCGGCCAACGGCCGCCGGCGTCGGCCGACGAGAGAGAGGGAGAGAGAAGGAGAGATTGAAGGGGGGAGAAAGATGGATTTGTTATTTTTTTGTAATTATAATTTAATTTTTACAATTAGAGTTTAATTTTGGTAAAACAAAAAAATTATGCAAAAAACCCAAACCCTAATAAAAAATGTTCATCTTGATGAAATTATAATATAAAAAATTTAATTTTAATTAGGGTTAGGGTTAGGGTTAGGGTTAGGGTTCGGTGAGGGTTAGGGTTAGGCGAGGGTTAGGGTTAGGATTAGGGTTAGAGGAGGGTTAGGTGAGGGTGGGGGTAATGGTGAGGGTGAGGGTTAGGGTTAGGGTTAGGCGAGGGTTAGGGTTAGGGTTTGGGTTAGGATTAGGGTTAGAGGAGGGTGGGGGTGATGGTGAGGGTGAGGGTTAGGGTTAGGGTTAGGGTTAGGGTTAGGTGAGGGTGGGGTGAGGGTGAGGGGTGGGGGTGAGTTTGAGGGTTAAGGTTAGGGTTAGGGTTAGGTGAGGGTGAAGGTGAGGGTGAGGGTTAGGGTTAGGTGAGGGTGAGGGTGAGGGTGAGGGTGAGGGTGGGGGTGATGGTGAGGTTGAGGTTGAGGGTTAGGTGAGGGTGAGGGTGAGGATAATAGGTTAGCGTAACTATTATATCATTAATTACATAGAAACTACACACACCGTACACTCATATTTTCGAGCCATAGAATATCCCGTCCAATAAATACTATATATAATCTCTTTATTTACTTGTCACATACGCGTATAGGATCGTTGGCGGATATGAGACCATCTTGTTCGGTCCGACAACCTTTTTGTACACGTATGTGAGAGGGGGCTTATATATAAATATTTATTGGATCTGTCCAGTGTGGACGGGTTAGGTATGTATACATGGCGTGTATATGTATTTACTTGTGTTCTTATGTACTTTCTTTTCGTTAGTGTTTCGGCGGCGCTTACTCGTTGTTCTTCGTGTACAAATTGTGGAGGGATATGCAGGAGTATATCCTTCCCACTATAGTGTACTCGGAGAACAGCGGGTAGGTGCTGTCGAAATTTTGACGAATTGAAAGTACACTTGAACACACGTAAATACATATACACGTCACGTTTACATACGTAATAGGATAGAAGCCTTCCTCTGACAACCGGTCACACATGCGGTCCTCTGAACACACGTTTACATCACTAAATTAAAATGATATATATAGAGATATGCTCACTTCCATTAATTTTTAAATTCTAGATGCGGACAGTTTCTGACAAATCGTTCATGAGCATACCACGTGATCGAAGGCATCTAGACACCCGATACAAGGATGGGATTGAAGCTTTCTTAGCCTACTCTAACACAAACCCTCTACGGTCGCTAAGCGAGTCGATTTCTATCCTTGTAAGAATTGCAGGAACGGTAAAATGCTCGCTAGGAGTGACGTAAGTTTTCATCTGTCAATTAATGGATTTGATAGCTCTTATGTATTTTGGAGTCATCACGGTGAAGGCGTCCCGGTGATACAATCAGAGGAAGAATTCACTGAAGTTAGCAATCCAACAGTTGACACGACTGATATGTTAGAAGATATTCTTGCAGCGTCGTAGGTGAGTGATGTCAACACTAATGATGTGTCTCAAGATGTAGATCGATTGATGAGACTTGTTGAAGAAAACGAGTCACCGTTATACGAGGGGTGTAAGGAGTTCACAAGGCTTTCTTTTATGCTGAGGCTTATTCATATCCAAACACTCAATGGGATGGCTGTTACACATTTTAAGATGTTATTAGATTTGTTGAGGAAAGTCATTCCAGGTGGCGAGAAAAGCATCCCCACGACCTATTACGAAGCTCACAAGATTGTTGATACGCTGGGGCTTGATTACAAGAAGATAGACGCCTGTCCTAACGACTGCATCTTGTACAATAAGGGTAATGAAGCTCTGGAGGAATGTCTGACGTGTTAGGTATCACGTTGGAAAGGAGAAGCTACAAGCACATCCGAAGGTGGTGCATCCAATAAGCAGAGCAGAATCCCCGCGAAGGTTCTCCGATATTTTTCAATTATTCCTAGGCTGCAGCGGTTTTATATGTCTGCCGAGCTGACTGAGAATATGCGATGGCACTCGACCTCAAAGAGGATGGGAAACTGAGACATCCTCCGGACGGTGAGGCATGGAATCACATTGATCGTATATAACCCGACTTCGGTAAAGAGTCTCGGAATATTAGGGTGGGGCTTGCTAGCGATGGATTTAATCCGTTTGGATTAATGAGCTCTGCTTGGTCTACCTGGCCAGTGTTGCTGACACCGTACAACATGCCGCCGTCGATGTGTATGAAGCAACCATACATGATACTGTCACTTTTGATCCCTAGAAGATATTCTCCTGGAAATGACATCGATGTTTTCCTCCAACCATTAATTGACGACCTGAAGCTTCTCTGGGAAAAAGGTGTCAGCACTTATGATGCTTATGGTAAGGAGTCTTTTTGTATGCGGGCAATGGTCATGTGGACAATTAATGACTTCCTGGCATACGCTAACCTATCTGGATGGTCGACGAAGTGTCAGATTGCTTGTTCGATTTGCATGTCAGACTATGAGGGAAAGTTCCTAAAGTACAGCTGTAAGTTTTGTTATTGGCAACATAGAAGATGGTTGCCTACAGGGCACAAGTTCAGAAAGTTAGTAGGAAAGTTCGACGGTAATCCAGAAAGTAGACCGGCACCACCAAGGCTGACCGGAGAAGAAATATTTGAGCTTCTACATCCTTTACCTAGAAAAATATTTGGAAAAAAAAGATTCAACAAAGAAAATCCATTTGGGGTTAGGAGAAAAATATTGAAGCAAAAATGGAAGGGAAAGGGAAAGGGTAAGCTATTTCTCAAGGGAAAATCGAAAGGAAATAATCCTCGCAATATCCAGTCGCATGGGCGTGTCTCAAAGGGCACCGAACTTCCGCATGGATGGTCAAAATTCAGCATATTTTATCAGCTGCCATATTGGAGAAGTTTAAAAATACGTCACAACTATTAACATGAGCCTAACATTTTTTTAACATTTACTACACAGGAGGAGGAGATGCTACACATGACTCGCAGCCACAGGACACATCACGCGGAGATGCTCCACATGACGTGGAGACACAGGCTGATCCTACACAGCATGCGGAGATACCACCGCCACCGCATGTAGATGTATTGGAGGAGAGGAGATTTGAGCTGTATAGCGCAGCTTTAGAAGCTGCGGCACTACCACCAGATTCTATTACGGATCAGTGAGTCTACGGTCCGGCTAAGGTGAAGGGGGATTGGGATTCTTATCATGCTTTGCGCCCTATCGCGTAGCATAGGTACGAACAAGCAAAGCGTAGATACCTCGAACTGAAAGGTATGAATAAATTTTTATAGTTTATCGGTTATTATTTTAAAATTTTTTCGCAAATATAGATTGATTCATTGTTTCATCCGATTCTTTGTTTCGCACGTACCGGGTGACCTCCTAGGCGCGGCCGCAATGCTACCAAGGAAATGAACCTCATCCCTGATATTCATCGGAGGGCTGTGATCCGATGGGAAAACGGAGTGCCTGTCGGGGCCTTTGCCAATACTTTCAACAATTTCCTTGCCGCTTTATCCAGGAGACACGATTTCTTCAACATTTTTTTGACGTAGAAATCGCAGCGGATTAATGCGCTGGTGGCTTGTTGGAGATATATATGTGTGAGTCATTTATTTTAATTTTCATCATTATTAGTTATTAGTTTATTATTATGTTTAATACACTGATTTGTATCTATTTTTTCTTTATATGCTGAAGCGATTTTTCTTTCTTGACGATAATATTTGTGCCTGGACATACTGCTTCACGCAAATCAATTTATCGTTCAAGAGATAGTGGCTTGAGGTAAAGAAAAAATATTTTCTTCAAATAACAGAAGATTGGGAGCGATTCTGGCATCTTGACGAGCGTGTGGATGGAGTAGATTTTTTTGCACTTTGCAGTTACTGGGACACGGCTAAAATTCAGGTATTATTGAAGTATATATTTTTAATTTATTGTTTGAATTTCTATATTGTTTCGAATTGACATTGTTTTGCAGGCTCAAGCTGAAATAGCAAGGAGGAATCGCAACGCGCCTCGCAGTTACGAGCATCACGGGGGCTCCAGGTCCTTCAGCCAGTATTATCATCAATTAGAGCTTGAGGTATATAATATATTAGATTTTAAGTTGACTATAATTTATGTGTTATGAGTTAATGATATATTTGAATAAAATAGGGAAGGGGAGATCTCAGACATTTTGCAGATCGTATTCTGACTTCCTAGAGCCCGAATTACGCCGATGAAGAGAAGAAAGTAAAGAATAAGGATCTGGCTGTAATTAGCAGTTCATTTATATATTCAATTTCATATCAATGCATCATTAGTAAGTCGACTTGCCCGGGTTGTTTTGATATATCACAGGAGAAATTACATGCCAAGGTACAGGAGCAAATGACTCAGTCTCAGGTCTGTTCTAACACTCCTACCCGGCTAAGCAGAGAGGAGGAGGACTCCATCATCGAGACGATCATTAGACCTAGTAGGAAGAACAGATACCGGTGGAGAAGATCCGAGTAGAGGCCGCACGAGTCTAGTAGCACCTACAAGTCTGCAGCACCACAAGGAACACCAGGAAGCAGTTCATATCAAGACTCGATGGAGCAGCGATTAAAAGCGATTGAAGATTGGCAGTCGCAGCAAACAACATATCAGCGGGCTCTAGAGGAAGAACGGAGGCGCCGGGAGCAGACCGAATTGGAGTTCACACAATTCATGTCGACTCTGCCTCAGGAGGCTCAGGAGGCATATAGGAGACATTTTCTGTCGTCACAGGTAATATATATACTTTACTTTTTTTAATTAGATGATATCGTACATACTGATACACACTGATACAAACTGTTACACACAAACCCTAACACTAACACAAACCTCAAAATATATACTTATAATGTTTTTATGTGATGGTGGTGTTGATGGTGTACGCGTGCGTAGTGAAACGCTGGAGTCGGACCCGCGTTACAACATCAAAACGCTAGAGTCGGACCCGCGTTACAACATTAAAATGCTGGGGTCGGACCCGTGTTTTTCAATGCCCAGTGGGTACCCAACTCCGCGTCTCCAGTCTAAAATGCGGAGTTAGGGTCCTGAACGCCGATGTGGGCGTTTGACTCGTTCAAACACGAGCTGAACGGTTGCAGGAACCGTTTTCCCTCCATGATTTGAGACTCGTTCAAACACGAGCTGAACGGTTGCAGGAACCGTTTTCCCTCCATGATTTGAGGGATTTCCGCCTCACTTAGGAGCGGATTAAGGGGGCGGTTACACCCATTAATTCCCTATAAATATGGGTAAACTTGATTGAGTTCAGGCTGGCATTTTTGGATCTGAGACTTGGCAGCGAGGAGGGAATTTCTTGGCAGCAGGAAGAGGAGATCTTTTGGCTTGGCAGCAAGGGGGAGATCGACGTTCATCCTCAGCAACGATCGACCACCGGAGCTTTCTTCTAGCCTTGGCTTATTAACCGATCTTCGGTTCAAATCAACTCTTTCACAGAGTTATCAACTCATCAAGAGTTTCAAACTTGCCACGCAAGTTCTCCATAACGTCGAATCGCACAGCGTCAAATCGTGAGGAGAAGACATCGTTAGAGCAAACTCGACGCTAGCATTCGAGGGAGGCACTCCATCGCCACCGTGAAGAACCCAGTTTTAAACAAAGGGGAGAATCAAATTCGTTCTCCTCTCTTTTGTAATCAGGGAATTCAACTGTAATTGATTTTGAGAGAATACAAGTCATTTTCTTTCACTGTCACTTTACTACAAATTTTCCCACAAACAAAAGATGGCGACTCCACTGGGGATCAGCTTCTCTAATGAAGAAGTGGTGGCGCAATCTGACGTCATGCTCATTGGAACGACCATTGAAACCCTGATCATCGAGTTCGATCAAGCCAAGTTCGAGGAGGCTCTCTCCTCCGGATCCCTTAGCCCCAAGGCTATGCGCAAGATCCACAAAGTCTCCAAGGTGACTAAATAGTCTCCAAGGTGACTAAATCTCTAACTGTTACTGGAGTGCCGAAGAAAGTCCTCTACTTTGGCCAAAATTCATCAAACAGCCCCTCCTCTGAAGCACTGGGCTCTGCCTTTGCCAAACTCGTTCAACGAGTTGAAAACTCCACACCCGCATCAACACGATGTGTCATGGGTGGTAAAAAGCCTACGACAGAGATAGATCCAATCAACGTCGATGATGCCCCTGCAAAAGCCTTAAAACAGGCCAAGAAGAGCGTTGCTCGTCGAAGAAGAAGGTCTCAGCGACGAGCACAACTCCGAAAAAATCGATCCTCCAACCAACGCGAACTTCGCGTTCATGAGCTTAAACGCGACCCTGAGCTCCGCGTTTCTACTTTAGAATGCAAGCCTCGTATTTATGAGCCCAAACATGAGCTTCGCGAGAACCAGACTGAACGCGGCCCTCAATGGCGTGTTTTACAGCCAAAACGTAGACCTCAAGCCTTCGTTGAACGCAAACTTCAACTTCGCGTTTCCCAGTCAAAACACGACCCTCGCGTTGACAATGAAGAACGCGACTCTCATGTTGCCAAACCAAAATGCGGACCTCGCGTTTCAAGTGCCAAACGTGACCTTCGCGTTTCAAGTGCCAAACGCGACCTTCGTGTTTCAAGTGCCAAACGCGACCTTCGCGTCTCAAGTGCCAAACGCGACCTTTACGTCTCAAGAGCCAAACACGACCCTCGCGTCCCAAGTTCCAAATCCAATACAGAACCTGGTATATACCGTGGAGCTTCGGGGCGCTGCCCCAAACCCCGCCGGGGGGTATTCTATCCTGCGCCCGAATACTCTGCGTAGCGTGACTAGATTGAGGGGCGGATATAAGAAGTTTATGGATTCAAGGCATCTCAACCAGATCCATATTCACCAAGAGCCAGTCCTGTCCAATCATGGACTGGGGGTTCCAGTTCAAACCTCACGATCAGTGAGTAATTCTCCTCGAATCTTTATAACAGATTTGAGAGAGTTCATATCGAGAGAAAGACCGATGCAGCAAGTCATTCGTTCATTCCAATATGAACGGGTGATTCCTATGGTCCTCTCGGGATATCAATGCTGCTCATATGCGGTCAAACCATTGGTGTTCGACCAATTAACGGACGTTGCTTTGTCTAACCAATGACGACGTTCGCACAGGAAGAAGTCTCCAGAGACCGAATATCCTGAGGTCACTATCAATGTGAACGGCAGAGGGAAAGCCTCAGGTCCTAGTTCCGATGACTCTGAGACAAGTCGTTCGCCGACCGTCAGAGAAATCGCTAACGAGTTTGAAGGAGTTTACCGACGCACTCGGACGCGAACAGGAGCCATTCCCCCTGTCAACTATCAGAGGTTAGCCTGGGGAACCGATTCCAATGATGAACACTCAGCCATTGCAGAGTCCCAATCATCAAGCTCTTTTGTTGAACATGAGAGCCTCGCTTATATGACGGGAAACCATGAAGATCTCACGAAGAGACTTGATGAGCAGGAGGCCATGATCAAATCTCAGCAATGAACTCATGGCCCTGTTGACTCAAATAGTCGCAAACAAGGCCAAATCTCAAAAGACATATTTGCCACCCAGGCAAGAATCTTCCCGGAGAGGAAAAACGTCTTCATCCCGACCTCACACAAGCAAAGGGAAGGAAAAAGCGGTTAATGATGCTGCTTCTGACCAAGAAGCCCACAATCTGAAATCTTCATCTGATGATGAAAGAGAGACTGAGAACGAGCGGAATCTATAGTCTGCCAAAATGGAAGAATTGGAAGCCCGTCTCAATGCCACAGAAGCGAGCTCCAAGATGAGAGAGTTGTCCGGCCATATCCTACCGAATGGGATGCAGCCCCTTATCCTCCAAAATTTGAAGTCCCGACGCTACAAACTTTTAACGGCACGGGATCACCGAACCAACATATTTATCATTTCAAGTCACAGACTGGGAATGTAATATCAAGCGATGTCATACTGGCTCGATTGTTCATTGGCACCCTTAAGGGAGTTGCCTTTGAATGGTTCAGGAAACTACCTGCCGAATGTATCCAAAGGTGGGCAGATTTAGAGAGACTCTTCCTGTCAAGATTTTTTGAAGAGGATACAGAAGTCTCCATCCATACCCTTCTCGCCACTAAGCAGAAGAAGAGGGAATCCGTCAAAGCCTTCGTCAAAAGGTTCCGAACCATGGCTCTCCGGTGTTCGTCAGGTATGACACAGTCTACTTTAGTAGAGACCTGTCGACACAACTTGCAGACCGACCTCCTAGCCCGAATCGGAGTTGCAGAATGTCGTTCTTGGAGACAACTAATCTCTTAAGGCGAACAGGCCCAAAAGATTATTGCCAGGATTAAAGCTGAAGAACAAAATAGGCAGGATCAACCTGAGCAATCGGACCAAGCCCAATCTTCTCCTGAGCAATCGGACCAAGCCCAATCTCCTTAGTCAGAAGGGGAAGATACTATGACCACTGAAGCTAATCCTCTTCAGTAGGATGCCGGGTCTCCAATAACTATCACGTTAACAATTACCTCTGATAGTCAAACTCATTAGATAGTAGCCTACTCCTTTTTTCCCCTGCACTTGTTCAAGACTGGGGGTTGGTTTATTTGTAGTTCATTAGATTATGAGTAATAAATTTTCTGAGTTGTTATGTTTAATAGAATACCTTTGTCAACCACAAAATCTACCAAAACTATCACGTCCATCAACTTGTCAATCTTCTTCCAATAGGATGGCAGGTCCACAAAACTATCACGTTAATATTTACCTCTGATAGTCCATCAACTTGTCAATCCGCTTCAATAGGATGGCAGGTCCACTAAAACTATCACGTTAATGATCACCTCTGATGGTCTGTTTTCTTCAAATTCCCCCACCAATCCTCTTCACGTAGGATGGCGGGTCTATCAAAACTATCACGTTAATGATTACCTCTGATAGTCCATTCCCTCCAAATTCTCTTGTCAATCCTCTTCAAGTAGGATGGCAGGTCCACTAAAACTATCACGTTAATGATCACCTCTGATAGTCTGTTTTCTCCAAATTCCCCCACCAATCCTCTCCACGTAGGATGGCGGGTCTATCAAAACTATCACGTTAATGATTACCTCTATTAGTCCATTCCCTCCAAATTCTCTTGTCAATCCTCTTCAAGTAGGATGGCAGGTCCACAAAAAACTATCACGTTAACAGTTACCTCTGATAGTTAAACTCATCAGATAATGGCCTACCTGGTGATGTGACTCTATTCCGACTTCATAGATAGTGCCTCACTACGCGATGTGCCTTATCTACCTCTTTTTATTCCCCTGCTAAGTCTTAATCAAGACTGGGGGTTGATTACTTAGAATCCACTGGATTAAGAGTAACGAATCTTTCACATCATCGAGTTAACATTACACTTCTGACGATCATCATCTCCACAGAGTATGCATTCAATTTGCATCACTCCCAATTTGTCACGTTAACAATATACCTCTGACAACAATCAACTTATCAATCCTTGACAATAGGATTATAAGTCCTCAAAATTGCTCAAATCGCAATCTTCCCCAGCAAGACGCTAAGTCTTTAAAATCTTGTTCAAATTACAAGCATCAAAATTTATCGCTTCTGATGATAAACTCACCTATCAAGTTTCCCCAGCGAGACGCTAATTCCCAAAATCTTGTGCAAGTTACAAGTACACATTCTCTTGTCACATTAATATCAAACACCTCTGACAACCCACTTATCAATCCTCTTCAATAGGATGATAAGTCCACAAAGTTGCTCCAATCGCAACATATTCCTGTCATGTTAACACCATACCTCTGACAATCCACTTATCAATCCTCTTCAACAGGATGATAAGTCTTCAAAGTTGCTCCAATCACAACACATTCCTGTCACGTTAACACCAAACCTCTGACAATCCACTTATCAATCCTCGTCAATAGGATGATAGGCCCACAAAGTTGCTCCAATCGCAACACATTTCTGTCAAGTTAACATCAAACCTCTGACAAAATCTACTTATCAATCCTCTTCAACAGGATGATAAGTCCCCAAAGTTGCTCTGATCGCAACAAATTCCTGTCACGTTAATCTCACACCTCTGACAAAATCTACTTATCGACTCTTCCCAAAAGAGCGATAAGTCCACAAAATTGCCCCGATCGCAATATCTAACCCGTCAAGTTAACATCACACCTCTGACGACACAATCCACTTATCGACTCTCCTCAATAGAGTGATAGGTCCACAAATTTCAGTCAAGTTAACACCACACCTTTGACAATACCAAATCAACCTATCGACTCTCTTCAATAGAGCGATAGACCCATAAAATACTATTAGGTTAATATCACACCTCTAACAGTTAAACCCTCTCCAATAAACTTGTTAATCCTTTTTCAACAAGAATAGCAAGTTTTTATCATAAAATCCCCAGTGGATTAAAGATTTTCTAGAATTATCCTAGTGATAACCAAGAAAATTTATGAATTTCACTCTAAGTAAAAATTCATGCCAAGTTAATACTACACCTCTGGCGCTTCCAACTTTCTTTCAGTGTTTCAAGTCACACAGGAAGAAACAGCACCATAAATCCATGCCTTCACGCATGTGGGACTT
The DNA here is from genome assembly GCF_001876935.1 of Asparagus officinalis. NCBI lineage: Eukaryota > Viridiplantae > Streptophyta > Magnoliopsida > Asparagales > Asparagaceae > Asparagus > Asparagus officinalis. The sequence goes on from NC_033802.1 coordinate 59,092,352, forward strand.
TATCTCGATCCCTAATTAGAGATAAGTCTACGCCTAACACGCGTTGCCGGTTAATCTTTTGCCGTGAAAAGGATATCAAAATCCATGCCTCACACGTATGGGGGACTTTATCTCGATCCCTAATTAGAGATAAGCTTACGCCTAACACGCGCTGCCGGTTAGTCTTTTCCGTAAAAATGACAAAGTCTATGTATTCAAAATTATAGCATCAAGTCTAAGAGGGTTCATTCTCTTAGCACAACGTTACATGTGAAACGGATTCAAATAATTCACATGCTAGCCCGACTCAAACGGTAGTCGGTAAAGGCTTATCAAATCCGTTGATGGCTGAGGGTTTGCCAAAAATCCTATGCATGTTTGTAGGTTCATCCGGGTTCTAAAGATAGATGAACCGAGACTTGAAACAGATGAGCTAAAGATAAGTCTCAAAGACTAAGTCAAAAATGCACGGAAGCCACTTCCATGTCTTAAGTCAAAACGCTGAGGTCAACCCGCGATGCAAAAACCAAACGCTTAGGTCAGACCCGCGATGCAAAAACCAAACGTGGAGGTCAGACGCTGAGGTCAGACCCGCGATGCAAAAACCAAACGCGGAGGTCAGACGCTGAGGTCAGACCCGCGTCTCAAGTTCAAAACGTAGGGATACACCCAACATTCCAGAAGCAGGATTATGGCGCATACCTTCACACAGGTCCTACATGGCAAATCCCTTCAACCAAGATACCTTCGAAGCGAGTACAGAGAACGACTCCTTTACAACAAGGAATTAACAGCTCCAGGATCAGAGTTGAGATCCAAAGTATTCCGAATATTCGTCCCAGTCAACCGCGAACTTTCGAAAAGTTTGGAGGGGGTTCTGTAGGCTGTCTAAAAATCACAATAGATAGTTTATCCCCCATTAAACACCGATGATGGAAGTTACAATCTGACGACTTCCAGAAGGCTACAATTTGAAGACTTTCACATAGATCACTGAAGGTTATAATCTGACGACCTTCACGACAACCGATGAGAGCTCTAGTTCAACAACATTCACAATTAACATCGGGAGTTACAATCTGACGACTCTCATATTCTCAAGGAGCCAAGACGAAGATTACAAGACAATGATCTTTGCAATGCTATGACAAAAGAGATTACTTGTTGATAATCTCTCCAAAGCAAGATGCGGAACTCATCACCGCGCTCTAAGAACAAAACGCGGAGGTCCTCCCCGTGTATCAATACCAAAACGCGGAGGTCCTCCCCGTGTGTCAACAGTAAAACGCGAGGGTCGAACCCACGTTACAACATCAAAACGCTGGAGTCGGACCCGCGTTACAACATCAAAACGCTGGAGTCGGACCCGCATTACAACATTAAAACGCTGGGTTCGGACCCGCGTTTTTCAATGCCCAGTGGGTACCCAACTCCGTGTCTCCAGTCTAAAATGCGGAGTTAGGGTCCTGAATGCCGACGTGGGCGTTTGACTCGTTCAAACACGAGCTGAACGGTTGCAGGAACCGTTTTCCCTCCACGATTTGAGGGATTTTCGCCCCACTTAGGAGCGGATTAAGGGGGCGGTAAATATGGGTAAACTCAATGGAGTTCAGGCTGGCATTTTCGGATCTGAGACTTGGCAGCGAGGAGGGAATTTCTTGGCAGCAGGAAGAGGAGATCTTTTGGCTTGGCAGCAAGGGGGAGCTCGACGTTCATCCTCAGCAACGATCGACCACCGAAGCTTTCTTCTAGCCTTGGCTTATTAACCGATCTTCGGTTCAAATCAACTCTTTCACAGAGTTATCAACTCATCAAGAGTTTCAAACTTGCCACGCAAGTTCCCTACAACGTCGAATCGTGAGGAGAAGACATCGTTCCAGTGAAGCAAAACGTCAGATCGTCAACGGAGAGCAAACTCGACGCGAGCATTCGAGGGTGGCACTCCATCGCCACCATGAAGAACCCAGTTTTAAACAAAGGGGAGAATCAAATTCATTCTCCTCTCTTTTGTAATCGAAATCCAATTGTAATCGATTTTGAGAGAATACAGATTAATTTTTCTTTCATTTCTTTTACATCGAATTTTTCCACCAAACAGATTGGTTGGTGGGTGGGGGTTTTGATCGTGGTTGAGGATGTGGAGGTGGTTGAGGGGGAGGGGTAGGGCGAGGGGGAGTGTTGTTGGTTGGTGGGTGGGGTTGGGGGATTTGTGGTGGTGTTGTTGTTGTTGTTGTGTTTTGTTGTGTTGTGTTGTGGTGTGATGTGTGGTGATGTGTTGTGCAGTGTAGTGTTGTGTTGTGTTGTGTAGTGTTGTGTGTTGTTGTGTTGTGGTGTTGTGTTGTTGTGTTGTATTACGTTGTGTTGTTGTTGTGTTGTGTTGTTGTGTTGTGGTATTGTGTTGTTGTGTTGTGGTGTTGTGTTGTATTGTATTGTGGTGTTGTGTTATGGTGTTGGGGGAATTATATTTATATTTACACTCTTATTAACGGTTACACACCCTTGTTAACGTTTGATTTATATTTGCAGGCCGGGACTTCTTCACAAGGTGCAGCCGGGGTAGTCATAATGCAGCTGGTGTTGAGGATGAGGTTGATGATGATCAGGAGGATTGATTGTCCTTAATATAACTTTGAAAATAATTTCATGTGTTGTATAAATAATATTTATTATGTACCCGTCGAGAAACTTTTATTTGCTTTTATTGAAATACATGTGTGATATATGCGTGAAATTAAATATTATACTGCTGATTGAACAGGTTTTTTAAAATTATTATCGATATTGTACAGGGGTTTTTCAATTTTAAAATTTTTTTAAAAATTATTCTTTTTAGCGACGGAATTTCCGTTGCTAAATAACTATTTAGCAACGGAAATTCCGTTGCTAAATAACTATTTAGCAACGGAAATTCCGTAGCTAAAAGTCTTTTTAGCGACGGAAAACGTGCACGTAAACGTGCACGTTTGGTAACAATGGAACTTATTAGCGACGGACATTCCGTCGCTAAAACTTTATTAGCGACGGAAATTCCGTCGCTAATATTTTTTTAGTTTTTTTTATTTTTTTTAATAGCGACCAAATTGTTGTCGCTAATATACCGTCGCTAAAAATTAGCGACGGAATTTCCGTCGTTAATACCATTTTTAGGGACCCCTAATGTAGCGTCGAACTTTTAGCAACGAAATTTTGTTTTTTCCGTCACTAAAAGTTTTAGCGACGGAAAATCAACATTTAGCGACGGAAATGTCCGTCGCTAAAAGGTTAAAATCCAGCAGTGATAGAGGATTTTATGTATTGTTGCCCTGTAGACGTAGGTCGAAGTTGGTCGATTGAACCACGTAAATATCGGTGTTGTTTCTTCTTAAGTGATTTTATCGTCTAAGGACGCCTTAGATAATCAACTAAGGACGCGGTCTAAAGTAAATCACATGATTGAGCTACATGATTAGGTTGCATATCTCTATCTCTCTCTCTCTGTCACTAAGAGTAGGATTTGATCTTGTGGGTCTGTTTGTTATTTGAAAAGGCCCCATCTTAAATAATTGTCTTTCCTTCAGTACGTAAATTAATTTGATTTTGTTATTTATAAAAGATCTTTTGTCCCAAATATCTCAAATCTGAAGAAATATATACAACTTGAGTCTTAGAAAAATATTTCCGCCCTCCTCGATCTACTTACATGCATGAAGCATGAATCACTATTAGCATGAAAAAGTTAAAGAATTATTACGCTTCCACTTTGCATAGCCTCTTAGTTTATAGTCTCAACTGTAGTAGTTGATGTCCACTTGAAATGACCCTCTTACGTGCAAAGCCGACCTTTTCTCGTCAAAAGGCCTCATCCTTCACACAAGGTGCCAAGGAGTGATGGGGATTGTCAGATACTTTTCTCAAAGCTCATCTGGATCACAATATATATATAAAATGCCTTTTTCAAGAGAGAAATGACCAACACTTACTAGTGCAAAGCATTTCCATTAACTCTAAAAGACATCCTTTAATGTTCATCGATCTTTTTTCCGTGCTTTCTTACTTCCTTAATTGTTAATTATAAGTCGCACTACGCGGTTGTTTGTTAGCTGCAATTACAGGGGAATGCGAGTGTTCGGTTACATGTGATTGCAGATGCTATAATAACTATTGCACGAACTCGTAGTTGTAGTTGCTCGGCTCAGTCTTTATTCTTTTAAATATGTAACTATAGTTATAGCCACATTTGCTTGTCGACCATATTATGTTTTCTGACTTCTATTAGGCTTTGATAGCAATTGAGTCGCAACTTGAACTCAACTTAATTACACTTCTAAAAGATTGTATGTATAGTTGCTACCTTCTGTCCAAATGTTCATAAGCCAGTGATTGTACTTGGGAGTCTTTTTACAACTACAAGTTTAACCGTATTTATTATAGGCCGAAATCTATAATTATCTTATATACGTAGAAGTAGAAAACAAGACGAGTTGCCCTGTTCATTTCATTAGATTGCCGAAGAAGTTACAATAGATAGAAACAAAAGATTAGGGAGAGGAAATTGTCGTCACCTAATACACAGTGCCAAACGCCGGAGAAGCTTAAACTTATAACCCAAAAAAAAACTAATAAAAGACCAATAGTTCATGGGCTAGAACACCCAGCATTAACCATATATAATTACATCAACAAAATGTGCTTTTGTACCAGCATAAAAATATCTATAAAACAAAGTTCACACAAGCTCTGCCTGATGCCATGGTGCACGGAGGAAGTTTTCGCTAACTGCATCCTCTACAATTCTGCAAATATTCTCAGCATTTTTGTTGTTTGAGTTCCCTACCTAGAATAAGATAAAAGTGCACCACATTAGAAGCTACCTTATTTGGTTGAGATTGAGCTTCATTGAAAATAAGGTTGTTATGACTACTCTATATGCACCAACAAAAGGTAGCTAGAAATTAAAATAATACTTTTAATGGAGTTTTGAGTCTGCCATTAGGTAGGAAGCTTCCATTTGATGCGAGTAGGGTATCAAAGTCATTTGGTCATTGTACAAAAGGGAAGTAGAGGAGAAAGAGAGACCATACTACTTTGGTGAATGACCAAGAAAAGAAAATATGATTCTCTAATTTAGGCTCCAGATTACAAAAGGAGCATTTTATATATGTTACCTGTCCATCCCCTATTCGACAAATTTTCTATAGTTCGGAGTCACCTTTTGGTGAGAATTCAAAAAAATATTTTAACCTTATTGGGAATTGTAGAATTCCAAATGAAAGAGTACGAATTAGAGTAGCATCCTCCACAGTTGATCAAGGAATAATAAGATTTAGTTGTAAAAATTCCCAAGATGAGAAGGGGCCACAATAATTTATCTTGATTGTTGTTTTTAGATCTATTGCAAGAGTTAAGGAGGAGATACAAAGCATTGATCTCTTTCTTCTCAACCAGGGACGATCCTCTTCTAAGCAGAGGGTACCACATCCAAGTTTATTATGATAATAACCTTGTGAACAAACATTTGCATTAGCTGAGAAAGCCAGATAATAAGCTTTAGGGAATAGGCTGTTCAAGGAGTTATGACCAGACCACTTAAGCGAATAATGGCCCCTTCACCTAACTTCCACTGCACTAGACTGATAAAAGTATGGTGAATAAAATGCAAATCATGAAATAACTTAGAGGTTGGTCCCTTAGAAGGTGTGCAGAGAGGTTGTATTGATGTCTAGAATAGAGAGAATTGAAGACGCAACCAATAATGGAGTTGTGATCAATATTTTTTCATAACCATTTGGAGAGAAGAGCTTGGTTGAAGACAAGGAGATTAAGGACACCAAGCCCCCCTTCCTTCTTACATTTGCAAACATGTTCCTGTCTAACTAAGCATTTTGATCTGGAGTTTTGCTAATTACTACCCCATAAGAATTTTTTTCTAATCCTATCAATTGCCATAGTGAGCCAAATTGCTAATTTAAAAAAATGACATATAGTATAGTGGGAGAGTGGATAGAACAGAGTTGAGGAGAGTTAGTCTGCCACAAATATATAGAGCTTTACTTTTGTACATGGATAGCTTCTTAGTAAAGGTTTCTAACGAAGGCTCATAGTTTCGTCTAGAGAGGGAGCCTTTCTTGAGGGTGAGGCCAAGGTAACAAAAAGGGAGAGCACCAGGAGAGCAATTGAGGATACTGGCAAGATAATTCCCCTTGAGAGGGATTTTCCCAAGGTAGAAGAGATTAGTTTTAGCATAGTTTACACTTAGACCAGAGATGTTTTCAAAGATGTAGAAGATGGTTTTGAGGATTGAGATCATGTCTATTGGGTCTATTAAAAATAAGGGTGTCATCTGCAAACTGTAAAAATCTAATGTGATTAAGATCTCCTTTTAGGTTAAGATTAGAAAGGAACCCTAAAGAAACACTATTAGCATTTTGTTGAGGACATTAGCAGCAAGCAAGAACAACATAGAGGAGGGTGGGTCCCCTTGTTTCAGGTCACAATAACAGTTATAAGAATTGGTCGGTGTGCCATTAACTAAGATAGAGGATTTTGAGGAGGAGAGGAATGTCTCGGTCTAGTGACACCATTATGGGCCGAAACCCCTAGCTGTGAGGGAAAGGAAGAAAGTCCGAATTAACATAATCAAAAGCTTTCATAAAGTTTATCTTGATGACATAGATTTTTTTCTTTGCCAGAGGAATAGTGATGAATCAGCTCATGAGCTAGAAGAATGGATTCTAAGATAGACTTACCCCCTTGAAAAGAAAGTTAAGTCTAATTATGTGTGAATGAGATTTGAATCTAAATTGTCCTAATACTATTTTAAAGATTCTTTCACTATTCATACTCCAAACGTGTGAAGGGAATGTACACCACTCTTAAATATGACAAGTCTTTTTCTCTCTCTAAACTCTTTTCTCTCCTGACTTATATATCACTCCCCTCTATAAAAGAACGAAGAGAAAGAAGGAACCATACCTTTCATCTAGCTCTTCAAGGAATTTGGCAGAGAGAAGATGTCTGCTGACTGGGGTCCGGTGATCACGGCGGTGGTCCTCTTCATCCTCCTCTCGCCGGGCCTCCTCTTTCAGCTGCCGGCGAAGACAAGAATAGTGGAGTTCGGGAACATGAGCACAAGTGGTATCTCTGTTTTAGTTCACGGCATCATCTTCTTTGCTATATACACCATCTTAGTAGTTGCCATTGGTGTACATGTGTATGCTGGATGATTAAGAGATGGTGTTTGTGTTTTTCAAGCTTTAAGGTTTTTAATGAAGAATTTATGTGTTAATTGGTTTCATTAATCTTGTTAGATTGGGTAGAGATATTTTCAGGGTATAGTTAGGTTTTAAAGTAATTCTAGGGATTTTAAATTAGTATTTGAATTTTTTTTAATTCTCACAGGATGCACATTAAAAAGATATTATGTAATAGCGTTAATTGTTGATACATCCACATATTGCCTCTTAACTATTTCTTTAAGAAAGTTTGGCCCCTTGATTCAAAACGGGAGTTATCTTCCTTATAAACTGTGTAAGACACTTGAGAAAAATATGCTGTAGAAAGATCTAATGATGTTTTAGTTTGCTGTTGAGAGATTCTTTAATCTTTTTATAGGTGTTAAACATACATGCAGACAATTATATCTGGACATTAGGTGGTCTAAGAGCTAAGAAATTAATAATTGACTAACTCCCTTATACCTGCAATTAACCCTATTAAAAATGGTTTTGTGTAAAATCTACGTTGAAGATTTTTGTAGTTAACATCCGATGTTGTTGATGTTTAAATAATCAAACAGTCAAATATATGGTGGGGTGAGGCTGATTAGGGGCCGCTCACTTCTCTGAATATCTGGTTTTGAGTTGAATAAGTTTAGCCTACACAAATAGTAATTCATGAGAGGACGGGGACTACTTCCCCCATTGTACCTCTAGCGATCAAGTCAAATGATGAACTTGAGTGGGAAAATAGCCTCTCTCCGTTGCTAAGCAGAAAAAATCCCCTTTATGTTGAGAATAATACATCTATTTATAGTAGTAGAAAAAGGGTAGAATGGTCACTTTGGCCGAGCACAGGATAGCGGCAAATAAATATGGCTTGGCAGTGCATCAACACCTACTTTACAGGTTTAAGTCGGCGACTGGTGGAGAGATCACCTCAACATTTAATATGAAGTGATTTGAGGCATGGCGGTGCTGACGTGGTTTGATGAGTCATGAAGACTATCGGGGCTAGAAGTATAATGGTGTCTGCCAAGCTTTAAATGTGATGCTGATGTGATGTCAACGGGAGAGGCTCGAGGTTGAAGTCATCCTTTGGCTTGGCCGAAAAGAAACGCCTTTCGAGTCGACCGTGTGAGGCGTCGAATAACTGGTCGAATTGGCTCGTAGCAATTCGTCTTCAACAAGAGGGCTGACAAGTACTATCATTCAAGTCAATCTAAGGAGATATTGACTCAACGGGTCGGCGAAGTAAAGGTCTTTGGTTGCCTTAACCGTCAATTTAGTTTAAGCGGTGCATGTACGGGAAAACTATCCATTGTTGGCAAAGGGTTGTACTTTGGCGACTAAGAACACTATAACAGTTGGCCTATTTCACTTGGAGTCAGTTTGGACCAGGTCCGAGTGAAATGAGAGTATCTTTGAACGAATGTGGGTGTACATTAAATGAGGGAACTAAAAAGTTTTTCAGATTTTACGTGGTTGACGTCACCAGACATTCTTTTTGACTGACATAGCTCCACTTTTCGTGGTTGATTGCAGGCTATTCGAGATGAGTAGGCTGCGCCTCGATCCTTGATGTGTCACTTTAGATTCTGAGAATTAATCTTGGCCGTTGGCTAAAGCTTGATCCGACCGTTCAAATTATGGCAGTTCTAGATTCAGCTGCCTATATATAGAGCTAGGGCCATGGAGATATTGGTTATTGTCTTTCCAAATTCCTTTCTAGAGAACTCGAAATCTTATAAACATCGCTGACGGGAATCTCCCGTCAGCGAAGTTGCCGTCAGCGATGCTGGATTTTCCCCTAGTGTCTAGATTCAGCTGCCTATTAATAGAGCTAGGGCCATGGAGATATTGGTTATTGTCTTTCCAAATTCCTTTCTAGAGAACTCGAAATCTTTCCCACTCATATCTTTCCGGTGATTATTCCTCCATTCTACAATGGCACCAGATCCTGTATATCGACGAGCTTTTCTGGTGAAGTTCCACTCCATGGTGACCCATGCATAGAAGAGCATGCCTCATGGGAGGTTTGATATCCCCTGAGAGTATGAACTGATGGCCCCGACAAGATAGGAGACTGTTTATGATCATGGGCCAGATCGAGCCCCGTTCTACTTGAAGCATTTGGAATTTGGCCTGCAGCTACCCCTGCACCCTTTTCTCCATCAAGTTTTTACGGTGCAAGGGGTATCGTCGGTTGAGATAAAGCTGAACGCCAATGTGACCTTTGTAGGGTTCGTGATGATTTGCTATTGGTTGGCAATAAAGTTATCCCTGCGAGTCTTGGGCCATTTGGTGACTGTGAAAGTGAACCAGACTGAACCCCACTTCCATTTCTAAATGGTGGGGAAGTACAAGCTCATCACCGGCCTTCCTAACTTGAATAAGGATTGGAAGAAATATTCGTCTGGGTCGTGGGGGACGACTTGGGGTTAGGCTGCCCAAACTAGCTCGAGATAAGGAGGGAAGCGCTCATAGAGGGTGACTTGCTCGATGCCGAGAGGGATGCGCCGAATCAGATCAATGTGTATGTTGGCTCTCATCGAGTAGAGCATTTGGACGAGTCGAGCGGTGGACGAGAGGGTCGAGACCGACATCATCCATCTGGACAAGTCGAGCCCCAGAAGAGCAGGTCGTGGCTTACTGGGAAGAGAGTGGCGCCGAGGCTAGAGCTTCTGTTGAGGAGGACGGCTAATCCGTCCGTCACAGCGAATCATCCCGCTTGGGGAAAGAGCTGGTTGTAGAGGAGACGACGCCTCCCGCAGGGCTAGAGTAACCCTATCCTCACCATGTTGCTAAAATTGGGGAGAAAGAATAGGAAAGGATGAGGTAGTATCTCATTGGGACTTTAGGGGCTGGTTCTTGATAGGGACAGGAGCACGACCCAGAGCACCGTTACCAGGATGCTCACCATCTAGATGTCAGGAGGACAGTCCTTGGTTCTCGCCTAACTCAGTCGAGGGTGGTCAAGCAGTTCTGGATTCCTCGAGATGAGGAATTCTTGCAGGGGGTTCCCAATGCTGGTCTCCACCTAAGTCTTTGGAGCTACTTGGTTTGAGGTGCTTTGGTCGAGCAAGAGATATACGATTGGATGGAGCAGATCCGAACTTTGTATCTCAAGCTTTTAGAGGAGGTGGCTTCCCTGAGGGCTTGCAATGAGGTTGACTCGGAATGGGCTGCGGAGACGCTAGCCCCGAGAGATTTCGAGGTTGACAGGCTCAGGTGAGAGCTAGATGAGAACAATAGGAAGACCAGGAGACTGGATGAGGCTCTCTAGGAGAAGGACCGTACTATAGTGCAGGTTGAGGCTGAGAAGTAGGCGGCTTTGCATGTGAAACGTCAGATGTACAAGGAGCATGCAGCGCTCGTCAAACTTCAGGGCGAGATTGTCTACCTACAGGAGCCCTCGACAGTAGCACAAACTGCAATGCCTACCTTGAGTCCGAGCCTTACCGCCAGGAGATTATAGAGGTGTATCGCCAGGGCCTAACTAGAAAAACAAAGGTGGTGATAGCCTACAAGGCCGGGTATGACTACCTCTCGGTGCAGCTTTCAATTAAGATGAGGAATCTACCCGATCGCTTCCACTATCCTCCTATTATAGACAAGTGTTTGGATGAGTTGGTGGAGGTGAAAGCACTTGGGGGGGAGGGACTCGATCTTGGCAAGGAAGTGGGAGAGTTGGACGAAGGAGGTGACTGCTCGACTCCTCCGCCGGCTGCTCCCAACGGCTCCTTGCCTTTGACTCTGGGTGCAGGAATGGACCTCTCTTAGTCTCCTAGGAATTTCCTATCTTTCACTCTTGTGTTGTATATATGTACATATGTACATATGTACCTTGTAGATACTCCTTATAAATGAATAAAGAGAGATTTTTGAGTTAGAATTACTTTTCTTGTGCTGTACAATCTCAATTTGTATCTTTTAGATGAATTAGCTCCATTATGGGCATGTGAACTTGATTGCTGACTCGAGAGGACTCGTCCTTCATTGAGAAGGCATGTCTTGAACTCGATCAGTTGTTTCTATTGTATTGAGTCTTAATTTGAAGCCAGTCAAGTCGATGAGCTTTTCTAATTATCATCTGAACTCCTTGGGGCGAGTGCCTGAGTTTTCATTTTAAGTCTATTGTCGGTTTTGAAGGGTCGATTAGATTTGGCAGACTGTTCATTAATTAGACATTGTTTGATGAGTTTCCAGAAGCATTTATTGGGTATGTGAAATGTTACTGTTTGAAAATTAATTAGACATTGTTTGATGAGTTTCCAGAAGCATTTATTGGGTATGTGAAATGTTACTGTTTGAAACGACATGATGACTTTATCAGAGTCAGAGAGTTGTCACTTTGATTTTTAAGCGAAGAGACATAGAGTAAAGAGGGTCGGAACTTTGAGTTTCGTGTGAACCGTTTAGGATTTCGATGTGTATCTCATCCGTTCATTTTGGAATGAGCTAGCCGTCTAGATTATTCCACGTGTCCCTCTCGGATCCTATATATATCCCACTGGGAGAGAAGAGGGGTTTTCTTCACAAACTCTCACTCTAAATTTCCAGCGCTTATCTCTTAGATTTCCTAAATCTTGTTAACCATTTTCAATAGCTGTCAGAGATCCACCGCTGACCGCAATGAAGAGAAAATCACTCTTCACTGGCTAATCTGCTCAAAGATATGTATCTAGAAGCGTGATAGGTACTTTGATTTCTATGATCTCCCCAAGGCTTTTATGCTCATAGCGCCAAGTGAGGATGAGCCAGTGTACCGCGATGTACTAGTGGAAAATCATGTATCGCTGACGGGCTTTCCCGTCAGCGATGCCCAAAATCCCGTCGGTAATATGTATTCTTGACGGAAACCCGTCAAGGATATGCCGTCAGCGATAGTCCCGTCAGGGAAAAACTATCGCTGACGGGGAGCCGTCAGTAATATATATTACTGACGGCCAAAGTAGTGACGGCAACGCCCGTCAGTGTTAATGAAACATCGCTGACGGGCATCCCGTCAGCGATGTTTCTCTATCGCTGACGGGTACCCCGTCAGTGACAGGTGTTACTGACGACAGATAGTCGTCGGTAAAAAAAAGAACGTTGACGAGAAGCCCGTCAGCGAAAACTATCGCTGACGGGCTTCTCGTCAACGTCCTTTTTTTTACCGACGACTATCTGTCGTCAGTAACACCTGTCACTGACGGGGTACCCGTCAGCGATAGAGAAACATCGCTGACGGGATGCCCGTCAGCGATGTTTCATTAACACTGACGGGCGTTGCCGTCACTACTTTGGCCGTCAGTAATATATATTACTGACGGCTCCCCGTCAGCGATAGTTCTTCCCTGACGGGACTATCGCTGACGGCGTATCCTTGACGGGG
>NC_033802.1:59107280-59244169 GCF_001876935.1 Asparagus officinalis
CATAGGAAATGGACCTATCCCATTAGGAATATAGTAGTGTCTACAACTACCTTCATCATCTTTATGCGTTTTTACTTCTTAAAAATTTCGGCAGCACCTACCCGCTGTTCTCCGAGTACACTGTGCGGATGTTATAATGCGTATCAATCATCGATAATAGGTCGATTATAGATCGACACGCAAAACAACATACGCTTATTGTACACGGAGAACAATGCGGGACGTGTTATCAAAATTTTATGGGAATAAAAATGCGTAAAGTTTACAAAGATAGACGATACACTACTGTATTCCTAACCTGTACGAGAAGGGGAATCCTCCCCGGACAGATCTAATAATTATTGCATGTAGAGCATACTCCTAACATAAATCACGTTATTCTCTTTAGATGTAAAAAGTATTTTCACATTCAACTAGAATTGCGTGAGTTTATATCAGAAGAGACTCACATCCAATAATATTAGACGGGAAACTAGGGGTAACGACTTCTGATAACCCCCCTTAATTTTTAAAATATCAGAAAACCCAATTTTGAACTGAAGAATCAAAAAAGGACAAGAAATTACCGCTTGGATCTCTTGCACTGCAATCCAAAAAACGTAAGACCCGCTTGGATCTCCTGCACTGCAATTGCAAGAAATCAAATATCAGATCAGAAACAACAACAAAACCTAAAATTACAACAAAATAATTTAAAAAAGGAATATAAGAGAGGTTTCTGCGCCCTATTATCACATGAATATCAAAAACTTTGGAAGATTAGGACCATTACTAAGAGTGCACTAGCTTGTGATGGAAGTATCTGTATTGCCTAAGGCTAAATAACATAACCCTCCTTTAACTTTGGACAACTATCAAGAAACCCCCCTTATATTTCAAAATATAAGAAAACCTCCTTAAGTTTAAGTGTTATTGGAAAACCCTCCTTTAGTTGTAGAACTCATAATCAAATGTAACAATCACAAGTTGAGGGAGAAATATAAGTATTTACAAGGTTAATATCTAAAAATAAACTTGACATGTACACCCACATAAATATTAATGGTTCTCCCTTATATTTCACATAGCTAGTGGTGGCTCTTTTTCCCTTTTTTTTAATACGTAGTGGAAGATAAATGCTTACATAATAACACAAGTGTATACATATATGTATGCGAAACCGAATTTTTTATTAAATTGGGAACCCATATTCGCAAAATCCATGTTCTAAGGTGAGTTATAAAAATTGTTTATTGTGTACATATATGCTTAACTAAACAGCGAGAGGATTATTGTATCATTATTATTGGCTAATTTAATAATTTACAACAATACCTAAAATTACATCAAAGAAATTTACAAAAATCCCTAAAAATTTACAACAATAGAGAGGATTATTGTATCATTATTATTGGCTAATTTAATAATTTACAACAATACCTAAAATTACATCAAAGAAATTTACAAAAATCCCTAAAAATTTACAACAATACCTAAAAGACCTAAAAATTTACAAAAATTTACAACAAAAATACCTAAAAATTTACAACAATACCTAAAATTACAAAAAATTTACAAAAAATTACAACAATACCCAAAATTTTGAGACATTAATACCTCTGCGAGTTCAGCGGGGGCGGTGCCGCGGCGAGCTCCGGCGAGAGCTACGGGGTTCGGGTTCCGGGGAGTCGGCGCACGGGCGGTGAAGTCAGAGAGGAGGAGCGAGAGAGGTACGCATGTGATCGGAGAACTTGATCTAGGGCAGCGCTCCGGCGAGAGCTACGGGGTTCGGGTTCCGGGGAGTCGGCGCACGGGCGGTGAAGTCAGAGAGGAGGAGCGAGAGAGGTACGCATGTGATCGGAGTTCGCGATCTAGGGCAGCCGCGAGGGTAATGGCGACGGCGTCGGCGTGTGAAGTGGGAGTCGAGGGCGGCGAGTCGGAGCTGCCAGAAGGTCGTCGACGGCGGCGGCGCTTACAGAATTTAGGGTTTTGTAATTTGGGAACGAAAGCGGGCCTGATCGATCGCGTGAAATATAACTCAAACATGGTCGTGGCTTACTGGGAAGAGAGTGGCGCCGAGGCTAGAGCTTCTGTTGAGGAGGACGGCTAATCCGTCCGTCACAGCGAATCATCCCGCTTGGGGAAAGAGCTGGTTGTAGAGGAGACGACGCCTCCCGCAGGGCTAGAGTAACCCTATCCTCACCATGTTGCTAAAATTGGGGAGAAAGAATAGGAAAGGATGAGGTAGTATCTCATTGGGACTTTAGGGGCTGGTTCTTGATAGGGACAGGAGCACGACCCAGAGCACCGTTACCAGGATGCTCACCATCTAGATGTCAGGAGGACAGTCCTTGGTTCTCGCCTAACTCAGTCGAGGGTGGTCAAGCAGTTCTGGATTCCTCGAGATGAGGAATTCTTGCAGGGGGTTCCCAATGCTGGTCTCCACCTAAGTCTTTGGAGCTACTTGGTTTGAGGTGCTTTGGTCGAGCAAGAGATATACGATTGGATGGAGCAGATCCGAACTTTGTATCTCAAGCTTTTAGAGGAGGTGGCTTCCCTGAGGGCTTGCAATGAGGTTGACTCGGAATGGGCTGCGGAGACGCTAGCCCCGAGAGATTTCGAGGTTGACAGGCTCAGGTGAGAGCTAGATGAGAACAATAGGAAGACCAGGAGACTGGATGAGGCTCTCTAGGAGAAGGACCGTACTATAGTGCAGGTTGAGGCTGAGAAGTAGGCGGCTTTGCATGTGAAGCGTCAGATGTACAAGGAGCATGCAGCGCTCGTCAAACTTCAGGGCGAGATTGTCTACCTACAGGAGCCCTCGACAGTAGCACAAACTGCAATGCCTACCTTGAGTCCGAGCCTTACCGCCAGGAGATTATAGAGGTGTATCGCCAGGGCCTAACTAGAAAAACAAAGGTGGTGATAGCCTACAAGGCCGGGTATGACTACCTCTCGGTGCAGCTTTCAATTAAGATGAGGAATCTACCCGATCGCTTCCACTATCCTCCTATTATAGACAAGTGTTTGGATGAGTTGGTGGAGGTGAAAGCACTTGGGGGGGAGGGACTCGATCTTGGCAAGGAAGTGGGAGAGTTGGACGAAGGAGGTGACTGCTCGACTCCTCCGCCGGCTGCTCCCAACGGCTCCTTGCCTTTGACTCTGGGTGCAGGAATGGACCTCTCTTAGTCTCCTAGGAATTTCCTATCTTTCACTCTTGTGTTGTATATATATACATATGTACATATGTACCTTGTAGATACTCCTTATAAATGAATAAAGAGAGATTTTTGAGTTAGAATTACATTTCTTGTGCTGTACAATCTCAATTTGTATCTTTTAGATGAATTAGCTCCATTATGGGCATGTGAACTTGATTGCTGACTCGAGAGGACTCGTCCTTCATTGAGAAGGCATGTCTTGAACTCGATCAGTTGTTTCTATTGTATTGAGTCTTAATTTGAAGCCAGTCAAGTCGATGAGCTTTTCTAATTATCATCTGAACTCCTTGGGGCGAGTGCCTGAGTTTTCATTTTAAGTCTATTGTCGGTTTTGAAGGGTCGATTAGATTTGGCAGACTGTTCATTAATTAGACATTGTTTGATGAGTTTCCAGAAGCATTTATTGGGTATGTGAAATGTTACTGTTTGAAATGGCATGATGACTTTATCAGAGTCAGAGAGTTGTCACTTTGATTTTTGAGCGAAGAGACATAGAGTAAAGAGGGTCGGAACTTTGAGTTTCGTGTGAACCGTTTAGGATTTCGATGTGTATCTCATCCGTTCATTTTGGAATGAGCTAGCCATCTAGATTATTCCACGTGTCCCTCTCGGATCCTATATATATCCCACTGGGAGAGAAGAGGGGTTTTCTTCACAAACTCTCACTCTAAATTTCCAGCGCTTATCTCTTAGATTTCCTAAATCTTGTTAACCATTTTCAATAGCTGTCAGAGATCCACCGCTGACCGCAATGAAGAGAAAATCACTCTTCACTGGCTAATCTGCTCAAAGATATGTATCTAGAAGCGTGATAGGTACTTTGATTTCTATGATCTCCCCAAGGCTTTTATGCTCATAGCGCCAAGTGAGGATGAGCCAGTGTACCGCGATGGCCAGAATAGGTAGCCGCTCTACATCGTCCATCTCGAGTATGGGCTTCGGTTGCCACTCCATCCCTTCATTAGGGATGTATGCGTCACTCTGGGGTTTCCCCTTCTTAGTTCACCCAAATGTAATTGGTGTTTTGGTGGGCTCTATGGTGATCTGCCACCAAGTCGGCATCCCATCGAGCATGTGCCTGTTGGGGAACCTGGTTAGCATCAAGTCGATGAGGAGGGACCCCACTACTTCCTCCATTATACTAGGGGTTGCAAGCTTGTATTGGATGCTCCAAAGTCAAATAAAGACTAGAAAGATTGGTTCGTGTGGGTCTTCAGAGCTGATAGTGTCCTCTCCCCCCAACTGGCCTGAGATCAACAAGGACATGCTAAAGCTATGCGTCCTTACCGTTGAGGAGAGGAGGCAGCTAGAGAAGATATGTGTAGGGTGTAAATTTTGATTTTCCTAAATGGGGATTTTGTTTGTATTGATAAGAATAGCCTATTACAAACTAATGAATCAAACTTACAACAGAAGTGGAGGGAATGCCCTCCTTGTTTAACGTGGGGTCTTTGGTAGCGATAGGACGCCTCCCTCAATGTCAGAACCGAGTTTGCTTCCCCTGGATGATCCGAGTGAAGTTGCGGGCGAACTTCACTATGCAGTAGAAGCTCGTGTTGACCGAGTTTGAGTTTTTGAGCTTAAAGGCTATCAAGGCCGAAAGCTAAAAGAAGATGCTACAGTGCAAAAGTAATGAAGAGAGCAGGTCGTTTGTTAATGAAAAGCCCATCACCATCAATCCACCCCCTTCATGTAGCCAGGAGGGGATCTTAAATAGGGAAGAGATAGCATGTTTACTCCATTGAATCATAGGATGTGACTACGTACTGTTGAGAGATATCATGCCTCTTACTTGTACTGCGAACGGCTACCTGATGGGTGCGGAGTACTATACTCCCCCCTTTCACGTCTTGGGAAATGAGAAGGCTCATCCCTGTATGTGACACTATAGCCGCCTAGTGCTCTGGCGAGCTTGGCGAACTTGCTGACGGACTACTGATTGCCTGGATGTGCAGGCGAGCTTCGTTCGTGCTGGCGAACTTAGCGCTTGAGTTGACTTGACTCGTGCTGGCGAGTCAAGCATGGAAGCGAGCTTCGTTCATGCTGGCAAACTTTAGCGTTTGAGCGGACTTGACCCGTGCTGGCGAGTCAAGCATGTAGGCGATCTTCGTGCGTGCTGGCGAACTTTAGCATTTGAGCGGACTTGACCCGTGCTGGCGAGTCAAGCATGCAGGCGGAACTGAGCTCTCGACGGAGGGCTCGACGATTAAAGCGAGTTTGTTTGGCTCTTCTGCGTGCAGGCGTAAGCCTAACCCTCACTCTAACCCTAACCCTCATCTAACCCTAACCCTAACCCTCGTCCTCGCCATAATCCTCGCCCTCGCGCTCTCTCTCGCCCTAACCCTAACCCTAACTCTCACCCTCACCCAAACCCTAACCCTAACCATCACCCTCACCCACCCCAAACCCTAACCCTAACCCTAACCCTAACCCTAACCCTCTCCCTCGCCATAACCACCCCCCTCGCCCTCTCCCTCGCCCTAACCCTAACCCTCACCCTCACCCTCCCCCAAACCCTAACCCTAACCCTAACCATCACCCACACCCTCACCCAACCCAAACCCTAACCCTAATTCTAACCCTAACCCTCCCTAACCCTAACCCTAACCCCAACTAAATTTTAATTTTTATGTTATAATTTTATCAAGATGGAAATTTTTTGTTTTGTAATATTTTATTAGATTTTTGGATTTTTTTACAATTTATTTATTTTGCAAAAACTAAACTCTAATTATAATTAAAAACATGAAACTAATCAATATAATAAATTAAAAAAACTCTCTTTCTCTCTCCCTCTACATCTCTCTTTCTCTCTCCCTCTACATCTCTCTTTCTCTCTGCCTCTCTGTCGGTAGGACGATGCCAGTCGTCGTTGGTTGGCTGGCTGTTAGCATCGGCCGGAGGAGAGCGAGATGAAAGAGAGATGTAAGGGGGAGAGGAAAGAGAGATGGGGGAGATCTATACGCTTTGAGAGAGAGAGGGGTGGGACCGGGCTTTTTTTTTTTTTTTATTTTTTTTTTTTTTTTTTTTTTTTTATTTTTTTTTTTTTTTTTTTTTTTTTTTTTGTGTTTTTTTTTTTTTTATTTTTTTTTTTTTTGTTTTTTTTTTTTTTTTTTTTTGTTTTTTTTTTTTTTTTTTTTGGATAAGCGGGTCGACGGCGGGACTGGCGACGGGGTTCGGCGGCGTCCTGGGGCGGCCATAGGAGAGAGATGGAGAGAGAGAGTGAGAGAACGAGAGATGGAGTGAGAGAACGAGAGATGGCGGCTGATTTTGGGAGAGAGAGGGGGAAAAATAATATCTCATGCACGGGTTGCCCAAATTTTTTGGGCAAGCCCACGCCAATTTTTTTCTTATTCTTTAATAATGGAAATTCCTTCACTAAAACTCAAATTTCCATCGGTAAAAATTTAAAACAACGGCGACAGAAATTTTCGTCGCTAATAGTAATAAATCTGTCGTTAAAAATTTTTTTAACAACGGAATTATAGCAACGAACTATTCTGTCGCTATATTCCAAGATATAGCGACGGATTTGTCTATCGCTAAAAATTCATCGTTGATAGTCCTATTTATGCTAGTGAGTGGGGTCGGTGGTAAAGCCTAGAGAGATGTGGTAATTCCGAACACTTGAGAAAGGTGACACGTGAGAGGCCAACACTTGAGGTGGTATTTGTGTAGTTACAAGTATGAGTTGTAAACGTTTGTCGGTGAGCATAGCAACCCGAGATGGTGAGGTGTAAACATTTTTGGGTGAAAACCCATTTGTGATAGTGGATTCTCCCCGGGAGTGAGGAGCGGAGACGTAGGTCGGAAGGACCGAACTCTGTGATCATCTTTATGTGTTTGTGTTGATTATTTGCACACAATCTCATTTGCATTTTAGTTTATATTTATATCACCTTTTGTTTATGTTGCATATTTTTTCTCATAATTAGTTGTATATTATACTTGCAAGAATAAATTTTTAATAAATTTTAGTTAGCATTAAATCGGATATTTTAGCATACACCCTATTCACCCCCTCTAGGGTGATTTCAAGGTATTCTTTCATTAAGATATATATATTTAATTTCCAATTTAGGGTTTAGTATCCCTTTTTAATCATTTAAAGATTGTCTAAGTTGATAGTGGTAAACAAAAATAATAAGAATTGATTAAAAATATCTGATTAGGTAATAAAAATTAAAAAATATTATAGCTTAAAAATTATTGTTACCATATAAATTAAAGCATCTGCTTAAAATTTTACTAATAAGTTGGAGAGCAAAACACATTAGTAACATTAATTGATAGATGTTTAAATCCATAAAAATAATAAAAGGCGATAATATAATAGCTTAGCATTAATTAATTCTAATTTAGAAACATTAATATCTAATGTTAATAATATTTATAGGGTAAAAAAATACAATAAATTATGTATGAAAAAAACTATCAGAATGTTCAGAGATATCCTTCAAAATAATCAAGCTATTTTCACTGCAAATGGGAAAGTGATAAAAATAAATCTAAAATTCAGAAAACGTCCATGAATCATTTGAATTGTCATTAACATAAGGTATGTCTATTAAAGAAGCACCAACTGAGTTATATTGAAGAGTAATTTAATAATTTTATCCCAATCAAAGAAGAATTCTCAATGGAAGATATAAGAATAATTAGTAAGCATTCATAAATTTCATACTTTGTTCTTCAAATACTAAAAAAATTAAATATTAATGTTATAATCTAAGGCAAATTATCAATAAAAAATACAGGTATTTAGTTAAGATCTTTGTGGGAAATGACAGGGATAGAGCAAATGTAATATTATTAAAGTAACGGATACTCTTATTGGATGCACATCAGAAAAATTCATTGTAGAGAAAAAGAGGTAACTCCTAATCTTATTTAAGTAATAAATTAGAAACACAAAGAATTTCATATATATTAGATTAATATTTATTCTCATTGAAATAAAAAATATCAAAGTTTGTATTTTAAGAAGTTTGTGTTGAACATCAGAAATACATTTAACTTCTTTGTGAAATTAAACGACAAAATAAAATATTAACAAGCCAAGGAAAGATAACAGCACAAAAAATATAACTCTAGCCTGATATCACAATCAAGTAGATGATGAAGACACTACTCTAGAATTGTCTTGAAAAAAGATAAATGTGAGGAAGGATTGATATTAGCTTAATAAAAAAATAAAATAGAAGAAATAAAAAATAATATTTTTTTAATATTTTATAGAATAGTTTAATTATTTTGAGTGAATTTAGAGTTAGCATTAATCTTTAATTTATAATTTTTGATGAAGTCTATCAATGATTAGGAACAAACTTCATATTCTCTTTTGTATATTTTTAACATACTTTTAACCAATCATTTTGTCTTATTGGTTTTAAATATTCACCTTCCTTGTATAACATTATCTTAATATTTTGTACTTTCTCAAGTAAATCTTGGTTTCATGTCAGTCAAAATAATATGAAAATTCAAATTAGCTTCAAATTATATTTATTTTCTATCAATTCAAATATCAACATGAAAATTTAAATTGGGTGCAGCCCATTTAAACAAACATCAAAGAAAATAAATAATCACAATATTAAAGTTTAGAGACAAAAGTGAGCATATATAAACTATTAAAGTGAAACTGAGAAACAAATTTTAGTTAGAAAAGAATAATCTAAAAATACTTAATCATGATATTTAACCACGTGCATTGCACCTGTGTAAAACCTACAAAATCCAAAAGAGAGAACTAAATATCCTCTCTCATTGCTCCTTGCAACGCATACCAATAGTCCAATACCAAATCAACATCAAATAATTTCATGTGTATTGGAACTATCGTTTCAAAAAAAAAACTTGCTCAGTTTCTTGCATTTGTCATTCCAACATACTTAATCCGACGTAAATCGTACATCAGCTAATTGCATTCGCAAATTTCAGCATAACATCAACGTACACTTTAGCCCACACAATCATCAAATACTAGTACAACAAATTCGTCAAAAAAAAAAAACAGTAACAAGAGCAGAAAATTATCAAACCGTGACGCTTGAGACCATCCGATACTTTTTCTTAAGAAATTAAATGGGCGCTTCAAGAGCCAATATACATATGAACTTTTATAGCAAGAAGAAATATGGCAATGAAGGCAAAGTATAGGATCGAATGAACCAATATCGATACGCCACTCGTCTGAAAATTGATGAACTCAACCACCCTGCTCCTGCCTGGGAGCTGAAAGATGACTCCCGGAGATAGAACTATGAACAACATGACGGAGACGAAAACCGGACCCCAATCAGTCATTTTTTTGGTGAACAATAAGACCTTGTTATCTACAAGCTATGCTTGGTTGAGATATTTATGAGGGGTGGAGATACTAAACCCTACGATTATGGTTACATGTCACTAGGTTTTGCTTTTGCTAATTTTTTCTAAGATTTGTTATCAGTTCTTGGGATCGATAGGTCGTTAGGTGTCTTTTGCTTTATGCAAGTGACTGAGAAGGGACAGTAAAGGGTTGTGCTCTCTTTTCTTGCATGGAAAGTTAGAAACTAATGTTCGTTGTGGCCCTCTCAAGCCAAGGATAGGAATCAGAGCAGAGAACAGGTGTTCCTGCCTAGGAATTTATTAATTAATTATTCCATACACAAAAATGTACAAATATATGTCTTCTTTTAGATATACTTTTAGGTGTTCCATTTTCTTTTGTTAGTTGCTTTGTGTTAAGAGTTCTTATGAGTTATAAACCATTTCTTTTTTATTTTTTTCCTCCCAAAAAATAGGACCTGAGACGGTGCATACAGTGTAAGCAAGCATCCATCTTGTAGTACATGCTTTTCTTACTTCTCTCATCTCATGATATTTTGATAGCATGGGAGGCAACTGAAGCTTGTTCACTTCGAAAGGTAACTAGCCTTGATAAGTTCAATTAAATTTTTATTTATGAAGCAAATCATTATGAGATGTTGGAGGAAACTTTTCAATTTATGAAGTTCAGGTATGAGAAAAACAAATAGATGTATAATTAGCAACAACAAAAGTCTCATAAGTTGTCTTGAATAAGTAGAAAAACGAAAGACTCGTCTATGTTACTTTCAATCTTGTTTTACCTTCTATTAGATATTACACTCCACGTGACATTGCAGGAAAGAAAATTTTGAGCTATATTTAAATATACTGTAAACAAATTTCTCTAACATAGATTTCAACTCAAGAATTATATTCTTGTAAAGTAATATGCATTTTTGTAATGACATCAGAGATAAAAACATATAAAAATACTGGTGACAGACATAAAGACATTATAGTCTGTGACCGATGATTAAAGAAAAGATGATCTTTCATAAAATACAGACAAACACATTGTAGAATTGAGAACGACGGCGACGAAGTTCAGAAGAATTGAAGCATGTCAGTTTTGACCTCTGACCAACCGACCGTGGCAACATGTACGGTCGACCGGAAACGTGCACGAGTATAGGGTAGGTTCTGGATTTCTGTCCGGTCGACCACAAAGACTTCGGCGGTCGACCGCAAACCCTGTAAACTCAAAGTGAATTTTCTGTGTTCTGTCCGGTCGACCGCGAAGACTTAGGCGGTCGATCGTCTGTCGGGTTTTGGCTTGGGCTTCGTTTCCTGTTCTGATTTGGTTTGTGTTTTGATATATATTGAAGCACGTTTTTTAGGGTTTTCTTAAGGCAAAAAGAAGAGACTTTTGAGCTGTGTGATTGGGAGATTTGGTGAGAGATTTGAGAGCTTTGTTTGAGAGATTAATTTATGAGTTTTGAGTGAATTTGTAATCTCTATTTGTACTCTCTCTCTCTCTAATAGTAAAATCCATCTCTTCCTTGCCCCATGGCGTAGGCACATTGCTGAACCACGTAAAATGTGTCTTGCATTGTTTGGTTCTTGTTTTACCTATTGGTTGTGATTCAATCTCAGTTTGGTTGTGTTCGTTTCGGATTCCACTACGCACAACAAGTGGTATCAGAGCTACGGGTTTGGCTTGTGTCTCGTTTTGGAGCATTCTCTAAAGCATTCTCGTTTGAAGAGATCAAGTTATCAACATGGGTGAAGTAAGTACATCGAGATTGTCTCTTTCGAATGTGATACAAGGTTTAAGTATCAATAACACTAAAATTAATGTTCAGAAGTTTGATGGCAAGATAAACTTTGGTTTTTGTGGAGGTGTCAGGTGATAGATGCGTTGGATGCCTAGAATTTGGAGGAGACTCTTAAATTACAAGAGAAACCCGCTGATATGGAGGAGAAGGTTTGGAAGAATGTTAACAGTAGAGCATGTAGGGTTATTAGGTCATACTTGATGCTGAATTTGATCTATGATGTGATGAACGATACGTCGGCGAAACGGTTGTGGGAAACACTCAATGAGAAGTATTTAACAAAGAGCATTGAGAATTAGCTTCACTTGAAGAAGAGGTTTTACTAATTCAAGATGAAGAGGGGAGTTTCCATTAGAGAGTATGTTAATAACTTCACAAAATTGCTATCGGATATGTCCAATGTGGATATCATGGTTAAGGATGAAGACAATGCGATGTTGTTACTATATTCATTGCCAGAAGAGGATTACGAAACTTTTGTTCTCACGGTGATCAGTGGTAGAATCACTGTTAGCTACAAGGACGTGACCTCAGTATTGGTGAATTATGAGTTGAGGAAGAGTGATAGTGAACCCTCCGAGAAGGCATCGGGAGATGCATTGGCAGTAAGAGGCTATAGTCCAAACCGTCGACTATTTAAACGCTCAAAGTCGAAGCATAGAGGTGGCTATAGAAATATTAGTAGGAATCAATGTACTTTCTACAAAGAAGATGGACATTGGAAGAATGAATATCCAAAGTTGAAAGATCGAGTAGGGAAGAATAAGGGAAAAGTCGTACAAGCTTCAGAGGTGAATGTTGCCAAAGCTAGTGGTGACAATTCAGATTCGAATTCTTCGGGCTACTCATGTCCAGCACTACCATCAGTTTGTTATGTCGGCTCTACGGAGTGGATGTTGGATTCGGGTGCTACATACTATATTTACCCTAGGAGGGATTGGTTCTCCAGCTTTGATGAGTTGGAAAGAGGGGATGTTGTGCTCATGGGTAATGATCATGTATGCCCCTATTGGTGGTATTGGAACGGTCCGAATCAAGATGTGTGACGGGGTGACTAGGGAGATGAAGGAAGTGAGATTCATTCCTCAGTTGACGAAGAATATCATTTTATTTGAAACTTTGGAGGCAGTAGGCTATAAGGTGATCTTAGAGAATGCAACTTTGAAGGTCACGAAGGGATCCATGGTGGTGATGAGAGATGTCAGGGGAAACAAAATTTACTACTTGAAGGCCAAGACAGTAACAGGAGGTCTGGCAGCTTCGATTATCACACAGGAGGATACTATTAGCTTATGGCATATGAGATTAGGACACACTGGTGATAAGTCCCTGTAGGTATTGGCGAAACATGGGCTGTTGAAAGGTACAAAGACCTGTAAGATGGAGTTGTGTGTGCATTGTGTACTTGAAAAGAAGACAAAAGTGAAATTCGGCACCGCAATTCATAACACCCAAGGTATATTGGATTACGTTCACACATATGTTTGGGGTTCATTCAAACACAGATAACTTGGTGGGACCAATTATTTTATCATTTTCATTGATTATTATTCCAAGAGGAATTGGGTATACCCTATGAAGCATAAATATGAGGTCCTAGGTATATTTGTGGAGTGGAAGAAGAAAGTAGAGCTACCGACAGGTGGAAAGGTGAAGGTACTCCGTTCAGATAATGATGGTGAGTACAAGAGTGATCCATTTCTACAGTTTTGTCGGGATCACGGCATAAGGCGACACTTCATAGTTAGGGAGATATCGCAACAAAATAGGGTGGCCGAGAGATTAAGTCGTACCTTACTGGAGAAGGTGTGTTATATGATATCACAGAGTGGATTATCCAGATCCTTTCGGACCGAGGTGTTAGTTTATGCGAGCCATCTCGTGACTAGGTTGTTGTACACTATGATACATGGGAAGACTCATATGGAGGTATGGTCTAGTTCAGTGGCTAATGATTATGATTTGATTTGGATATTTGGGTGTCCAGCTTACTATCATGTGAATGATGGGAAATTAAACCGAGGGTTAGAATCTTTGTGGATTTAGAGATAGAGTTAAAAGCTTCAAGTTGTGGGATCCACAAGACAAGAAGATAATCATTAGCAGAGATGTTACTTTTGATAAGGTGTATATGATGAGGCCTCAAGTCCCTCAATAGGTGGACGAAGGCCAGACTAGCGGGATATCACAGGAGGTTGAGGATGATGTAACTCCACAGACTCCAGATAGCATTGTATCCTTTGAGGCTCCTACAGAGGTAACACTAAGAGGAGACATGATGACAAATGGGCAGATGGATGATACAATGGATATTGGGAATCAGGGACAAGGTCATGTTTAGGAGTTCATTGCAGCTAATAGACCAAGAAGGGTTATTCGTCGACCAGCTAGATATGATGAAGTGATGGCTGCATATGCTTTATCAGTTGATGTCGTTGATGATTTGGTTCCTTCTATATATAAGGAAGCATAGTCAAGCTCTGATTCAATCAGGTGGAAGGAAGCTATGGAGGAGGATATGCACTCTCTTCAGAAGAACGACACTTAGGAACTTACAAAGCTACCGAAGGGTAAGAAAGCTATTGGATGCAAGTGGGTATATACAAAGAAAGAATGATCTTCTAATAGGGACATTCGATACAAAGCCAGATTGGTTGCCAAAGGGTATACCCAGCTTGAGGGCATAGATTATAACGAAGTATTCTCATCGGTCGTGAAGCATTCATTAATAAGGATACCATTGGTATTGGTGGCACCGCTAGATTTGGATTTGGTCCAGATGGATGTGAAGACAGACTTTCTAAGACAGACTTTCTACATGGAGACTTAGAAGAGGAGGTTTATAAGACACAACATATGGGTTTTAGAGTTGCAGGCAAAGAAGATTTGGTGTGCAAACTGAATAAATCTCTTTATGGATTGAAGCAATCGCCACGAGAATGGTACAAGAGATTCGACGGTTTTATGATTGGCCAAGGGTACAGGAGGAGCCCATATAACTCATGTGTTTACATGAACAAGCTACAAAATGGTGAGTATATTTATTTATTATTGTATGTTGACGATATGCTCATTGCTTCCAGGAATACTTCAGCTATTAGAAAGTTGAAAAAGTAGCTGTTATCAGAATTTAAGATGAAGGATCATAGAGAAGCAAAGAAGATATTGGATATGGAGATTGAGAGAGACAGGGTGAAGGGAAGGTTGAAGTTGATACAGAGGAGCTACTTGCAAAAAATACTGAAGAAATTCAATTTTGATTGTAATGCCAAGGCGGTGAGTACTCCATTAGCTCCCTACTTTAAGCTTTCAGCTAAGCTGTCACATGTTTTAGTTAAGGATCGTGAGTACATGTCAAAATTTCCATACGCCGATGTGGTGGGTAGCTTGATGTATGCGATGGTGTGTACAATGTTTGTCACAGGCCGTGAGCATGGTATATAGGTACATGCACGACTCCAGAAAGGGTCATTAGAAGGCCGTGAAGTAGATTCTACATTATATCAAAGGTATCATGGATGTTAGTTTGGTGTTTTAGAAGAATGAGAAGATTAGGCAGGATTGTGTTGGGTTTGTGGATTCAGACTATGCGGGGGATCTTAACAAACGTCGGTCTACTGCAGGATATGTGTGGTCGAACGCAGCAACATGTGCGGTCGATCGAAAACGTTCACAGGTATAGGGTAGGTTCTGGATTTCTGTTCGGTCAACCGTGAAGACTTTGGCAGTCGACCATAGACCCTGTACACTCAAAGTGAATTTTCTATGTTCTGTCCGGTCGACCGTGAAGACTTCGACGGTTGACCGTCTGTAGGGTTTTCTGTGTCTGGCCATGATAGGGGAGGATCTCATGTTAGACCATATAAATTTCCTACCATTAAGGGGGGTATCAATAAGGGAGAGGGAATCAACTAAGGTTTTGAAGCGATGCATGTTAGAAAGGGAGGCAGGTCTGCCACTTCTCTCATTAGAGAAGAGGATGACATTGAATTCTCTAAAGAGGGACCAAGGCAGGGGAAACATAGTATGAATTCCCTGGAGCTCCCACCAACAGACTTCTCTGTCTAGTCTATCAATGGGCGCATAAACAGAAGTGACTAAAAATTTCCATTTAAGAATTCTTTGGCAAAGCACAGCTGAAACAGAGAAGATGCCTATGTAGGAATCTAGACAATCAAACATAGAGGTATTCCATCCTAATAGCACACCACCTCTGGAATCAACAGCTTCTAATTGGAGCTAGGACGAGATTTTATGACCACCAATACTCTTGAGGACTAAAGGTCACTAAGTTTGGATTCTTGGATCCCTATGATATCTGTGGACGCTAGATGAATACTATCTCTAACTAATCTACTTTTAATGGGGTCGTTAAGCCCCCTGACATTCCATGAACCAAGCTTCATATGATCTAAAGAGGAGACAACAAAGGCTAGGACTTGCCAGGGCTAAGAGGAGGCCCCCGCACAATCGGACTCCAAGGCTCTGAGACGCGACAGACCCTTAATGGGAATAGGGTCCTTAGCACCACAGTTGGAAAGAATGGTAGTTAACATGTAGAATTACCCTAGAGGGGGTGAATAGGGTAATGTGTTAATCTAATCCGATTTAATGTAAATTAAAAACTTACTAACAAATATCCTAGCAAGTATGATATTTAACATCTTATATGTGCAAGGATATCTAATTAACATAAGGGTGAAATAGACATAAAATAATATAAACAATATAGTGGGCAAATAACCAATGCAAACACAAGAAAATAATCACGAAGTTCGATCCTTCCGACCTACGTCTCCCCTCCCTACTCTCAAGGAGAACTCTGTTGGCCTTCTTGTTTTGATGATGATTTACAAACAATTTACTACAAATGTTGTTTGTCTAGTGTTTGTACATTCTTATGTATTGTAGACAAATAACGTTGTTGGAGGATGGATGGAATAGAGCTTCAACGATCATATCCAAAGGAGGTTGGCGGAATGTCGGTGAAGCCTTGCTATTCAAAGTTCAAGATCCAAGTTAAAGCTTCATCCGCGAGATTACCTAGAAGAGCTTATTGAAGATCAAGATCTA
Source organism: Asparagus officinalis (assembly GCF_001876935.1). Lineage (NCBI taxonomy): Eukaryota > Viridiplantae > Streptophyta > Magnoliopsida > Asparagales > Asparagaceae > Asparagus > Asparagus officinalis. The sequence continues at coordinate 59,123,683 of NC_033802.1, forward strand.
GCTTGGGTAATTTAGTTTAGGTTTTATATTATGTGTGTTAGATACTCTAAGCTCAATATCATATACACACACGTATTTGGTTTCTAAGCTCAAATATTGTACTCTCAGTTTATAGACTTAACAATCATCATATACATATTTTATCAAGTCTATATAATCATTGTGCAAAGTTTCAAAACATTATTTATGTCAAAACATCAAACTTCATGTATATCACTTTTTTCATGTTTTGAACACTTTTGCAAAATAATGAGATTTCACAATTGGAAAATGCAAATTGGAAAATTCTTTTTGTAACATGTTCAAAATATCATTTGCAAACATTTCTCAAAGTTTCATCAAGTTTGGAATTGATTTGTTATGTTTAAAGGAATTTACAAATTCACGTTTTCGTTCGTGCACATGTTCGTGCATGTTTTACAAAACAGATGAGTTTTTATAAATGGGAAGTGCTATTCAAGAAATTCTTTCTTTGACATGTTTATCTACATGTTTAGAAACCTTTCTCAAAATTTTACTATTTTTGGAGTTGATTTACTGTACCCAATTGATTTTAGAAAATCGTGTATGTCTGCAGTTTTTCAGAAACTGTAAATCTATGTTCAAACAATTATTTCTCTCAACTGGGAAAATATTTTTCATAAATTCTTTCTCTGACATGTTATTCTACACGTCTAGAACATTCCAACAAAATTTCATAATTTTTGGAGTTCATTTATTATTTTAAATTTATTTTACAAAACAGCTACGCACTGCTACAGTAACATCGGTCGACCATACCGGTCGACCGGAAATATCTTTGGACGTTACTCAGCTTTGCAGATAGCTCACGGTCGACCGTACCGGTCGACCGAAGTTACTGTAGTAGCCGACCGTTGCTACAGTAACAGCTAGTTCTGTTTTTTTGTTTATTTTAATGTTTTGGGGGTGTTTTTCTTGGTTTTTGGACTTGTTTCATGAGCCTATATATACCCCATGCCCTCATACTTCTAAGACAACTTAAGAAATATTTTAAACAAGTTTAAAGAGTTTTAAACAAGGGTTTAAGTTTGTTTAATGTTTGTTTAGAAGCTTTTAAGCAATTGGGTGTTTGAGTTTGAGAATTCAATTCCACAAAAGCTTGAGGAGATCATCTATTAGAGTTTGAGCAATCAACTATTCTCCCTCCATCTCTTGTCATCTATTGAGAAGTTTTCTAAACTCAATCTAGCTTTATATTTCATATTGTTTGATTATCATTTTATTAAGCTAGTATTCATATTGAGTTTAGTTGATTTTATTTTCTCTATGTTTATACACACAACCATTTGAGCTTATTGTATTTACATTCATAGTATAATTGGGTTGTGGGATTGTGTAACTTAGAGAGTGAGCTTATAATTCGTTCTCATTCATTGTAGAGAACAAACACTTTGTATTGAGCCTAATTGTGAGGATTCACTTGTAATACACTTGTACACCGAGAGAAGTGTGTGGTGAGAGACGGGGTCGAATCCAAGAGGAGTGGCGTCGGTTGACGTGCCTAGGGAGAGGTTGTAACCGAGCACTTGAGGAGGAGGACACGGGCTAGGACCAACACTTAGTGTGTGAGGTGTGATTGCATAGTGATTGTATTGTGAGGTGTAAACGTTGTTCGGGTGAACGTAGAAAACCCGGTTGTGATAGTGGAGATCTCCTCGAGGTGAGGAGCGGAGACGTAGGTCGTGGGGACCGAACTCCGTAATCATATTGTTTGTTTGTGATTGCATTGGCGCACTTAATTTTATGTTCTTATCTTATATCGCCTTTGTATATTGCTTGTTGATTATATTGCCCACTATCTAGTTTAGATTGTTTACCCTTGAGTTTATATATCCTTGCACATACATTGCCTATATCTCTTTGTTAGGATATATCTTGTTGTTCATATTACTTATCCTAGCTCATATACATTGTTGTATTTCATACTTGCTAGGATAACTTATTAATTAATTTTAATTGGCATTAAATCGGATTAGATTAGCATAAGACCCTAATCACCCCCCCTCTAGGGTCTAACAATTGGTATCAGAGCTTGGTGCTCTTTGATTTAAGGTCTAACCACCTTGAGTTAAAGATCCAAGTTATCTTATTTGTGCTAATCTAGTTATGATTACATTAGTCTTGCTTGCATATTTTCACATATATATCATGAATATGAATATATTTCGTTTAGGCTATGAATCAAATATTGCTCCTAAATTCATCAATTTTTCCTATGCACAATGGGCTTCTAGATTTAAACTATTTGTTGAATCTAGATTAATTAGTTTTAATTGGTATTTAATCGGATTAGATTAGCATAAGACCCTAATCACCCCCCCTCTAGGGTCTAACAATTGGTATCAGAGCTTGGTGCTCTTTGATTTAAGGTCTAATCGCCTTGAGTTAAAGATCCAAGTTAGCTTATTGTGCTAATCTATTTTTGAGCTTTATTTGTATCTTGCTTGCATACATTTTCTTATTATGGACATACATTGTGCATCTTGTTTAGGCTATGATCCTATTGTTGCTCCTAAAATAGATAATCTCCCCTATGACCAATGGTGTTCTAGATTTAACATATTTGTTAGATCTAAACAATTCGATTTATGGGAAGTTATTGAAGATGCTTATATTATACCCACTTCGGAAAAATCCAAGTGGAGTAGCAATGATAAAAGAATGTTTAATATGAACAAGCTTTTGTTAGAATATTTGCTTAATGCCTTTGACTCATCCTTTTCTAACAAATTTGTTCATTTTGATAGTGCTTACAATTTATGGAAATTCATAGAAGCACATCAAGGCAACTTGGAGGAAATCCAACGTAGTTTGGAGGATTATTCTTCAAGTGAGTGTGGAGCATCATCATGCACACGGCCACTAGGCGATAGCCCTAGTGTGGTAAGCGATTCGGAATCCGATAGTGATATATCCATCAATGAACTCGCTTGTGCATATGATAGATTAATGCATGCCTATACTAAGTTGCATAATAATTTTATAGATTTAAAAAGCTAGCATGTTAATTTGAAATCCAATCATGAGTTGCTAGTGTCCAAATTTGATATCATTGCAAAAGAAAATATTGTGCTTAAAGAAAACAATGACTTATTAAATTTGGAAAATAAAAAATTTACCTCATCCATTTCTAGCTTATCTCATGCTAAGAACAATGCCATATTAGAAGTAGAGAACATTAGAAATGAGTTTAATTCTTTATGTTCTACTTCTAATGCTAATGCATATGTGCCTTATGATGAGTTGAATAATATTAAAAATAGAATATCATCTTTAGATTCAACTCTTAAATCATGCATTGTCAATAATAACAAGCTTATGGACATGTGTGCTAAATCTCATGCTAAAACATCTAAACATCCTATTCATCATGCACACATGTATAGTAAAGTCTACAAATGCACAAATTGCGGTCGTAAAGGCCATAGACTAATATTTCTTGTGCATCTCATAAGGCTTCTTCATCACATGCACATGCACATGCACACTCTCATAAAGTTCATCATATGCATGCTCATGTGTATTCATGTGATCTTTGTGGTCGTTTTGGTCATTTGGCCAAATATTGTTTTGATTTAAAAAAGAAATCTAATTTGCCAAATGTTTCTAGTAGACCACATGTTTTTAAATGTGATGTTTGTGGTAGATTTGGCCATTTAGCGAAGTTTTGTTATGACTTGAAAAAATATTCAAACTTGCCAAATTTCTCAAGTAAACCACCTTTGTTTAAAAATGTTTCTCGTGCACATGCTTATGGTCAACAAAATCAAATGGGCCTCTTTCATTGCACTAATTGCAATCGGAAAGGTCATTTACACAATTTTTGTTTTGACCGTGTTCGTGTACCATATGCGCCCAAGAGGGTTCATAACCCTAGGGCTTTGAGCTTGAATGATAGGGGTCATGTCCCTAACCAATCCGGCACCAAGAATTCTTGGGTGCCAAAATGATTTTAAACCAAGAATTTTAGTGTTTTTATTTTTCTTTTTCTTGGTTTTGTAAATTGTTTTAAAATCTTTTTGTTATGAAAACAATTTTTCTTTTATCAAATCTTTTGTTTTTATGATTATTAGTTTTGATTTTGATGAGAGGTTTGTATTTATATAACCCTCTGGGTTTATTGGGTGTTTATTCCCAAATCATGTTTACCGGATGCTAGAATGATTATATGGGTTGGAACAAGCTTAAGAGCTTGATATATTGTCGCCTCTCTTGAAATTCTTTATCAAAGATTTTGTTTTTAATTATTACTTTGAATTCATTATATTTCACTTATATGATGATATTTATGTGTTTGTGCTAATGGATCATCTATTCGTGCTTTATAATGTATTCTATGAGTGGTTTTTGATCATGTCTTACAAAGAATTTTTTTGTTGATCAAACATCATTTTTGGTTTAAATGGTTGATTTATGATTTCATTTGGTTGATTTATTTTCTTTCGAAAACTCTTTTTGCATGATTCTCATGTTACTCTCTCATTTGTTTTCATAAATCTATTTTTTACATTTTTTTTGTGTTAATGAGACACTATTTTTCACTTTGATATATTTATACATGTTCTCATTATCTCTTGAATGTGAGTGATTTTTGGCATATTATTTATGCTTACTCACATATGTATGCCATGATCTTCATTTCATATATTCTATATGGCATTTTGATAGGGGGAGCAATCCCTATGTATTTCTTGTTTTATACTCACCCATGCTTATAGGTAGGGGGAGCTTTCGCTCTCTTCATTCCTTTGTCCCCTTTTTGATGTTGTCAAAGGGGGAGAAATATTATGAGTATATGTATATTCTTTCTTGTTTATATGCATGTGAATCATAATTTATATATTCATTTTCTTTCATGCATATATCCTTTTTTGTAAATTGTTTGTCATCATCAAAAAGGGGGAGATTGTTGGCCTTCTTGTTTTGATGATGATTTACAAACAATTTACTACAAATGTTGTTTGTCTAGTGTTTGTACATTCTTATGTATTGTAGACAAACAACGTTGTTGGAGGATGGATGGAATAGAGCTTCAACGATCATATCCAAAGGAGGTTGGTGGAATGTCGGTGAAGCCTTGCTATTCAAAGTTCAAGATCCAAGTTAAAGCTTCATCCGCGAGATTACCTAGAAGAGCTTATTGAAGATCAAGATCTAGCTTGGGTAATTTAGTTTAGGTTTTATATTATGTGTGTTAGATACTCTAAGCTCAATATCATATACACACACGTATTTGGTTTCTAAGCTCAAATATTGTACTCTCAGTTTATAGACTTAACAATCATCATATACATATTTTATCAAGTCTATATAATCATTGTGCAAAGTTTCAAAACAAGTTATATATATACATGCATGGTTTTGGGTTTTTATGTTTTGAACACTTTTGCAAAATAATGAGATTTCATAATTGGGAAATGCAAATTGGAAAATTCTTTTTGTAACATGTTCAAAATATCATTTGCAAACATTTCTCAAAGTTTCATCAAGTTTGGAATTGATTTGTTATGTTTAAAGGAATTTACAAATTCACGTTTTCGTTCGTGCACATGTTCGTGCATGTTTTACAAAACTGATGAGTTTTATTTTAACGGCTCTTTCTCTGAGCTGTTTGCTGGGGTTTTTGGTCATTTCGTTTTGGGGTTTTTGGCTGAGCTTTGAGTGGGTATATATACCCCATTGCTGATGTCTTTTCAAGTGAGCCAAGAGAGTTTAAAAACAAGTTTAAGAGAGTTTTAATCAAGGGTTTATGTTTGGTTTAAGTGTGTTTATAAGCTTTTAAGCATTTGAGTGTTTTGGTTTTGTGAATCACTTCCACAAGAGCTTGAGGAGATCATCTATTGGTGTTTGAGCATCCAACTCTTCTCCTTCCACTCTTGATCTATTGAGAAGTTTTCTAAACTCAATCTAGCTTCATATTTTATATTGTTTGATTATCTTTTTATTAAGCTAGTGTTCATATTGAGTTTAGTTGATTTTATTATCTCTTTGTTCACACACAACCTATTGAGCTTATTGTATTTACATTCATAGTATAATTTGGGGTTGTGGGTTTGTGACTAAGAGTTGTGCTTAATTGAGTTCTCACCTTGTTTAGAGAACAATCAATTGATTTATATTGTGCTTAATTGTGAGGATTCACTTGTAATACACTTGTACACCGAGAGAAGTGTGTGGTGAGAGACGGGGTCGAATCCAAGAGGAGTGGCGTCGGTTGACGTGCCTAGGGAGAGGTTGTAACCGAGCACTAGAGGAGGAGGACACGGGCTAGGACCAACACTTAGTGTGTGAGGTGTGATTGCATAGTGATTGTATTGTGAGGTGTAAACGTTGTTCGGGTGAACGTAGAAAACCCGGTTGTGATAGTGGAGATCTCCTCGAGGTGAGGAGCGGAGACGTAGGTCGTGGGGACCGAACTCCGTAATCATATTGGTTGTTTGTGATTGCATTGGCGCACTTACTTTTATGTTCATATCTTATATCGCCTTTGTATATTGCTTGTTGATTATATTGCCCACTATCTAGTTTAGATTGTTTACCCTTGTGTTTGCATATCCTTACATATATCACTTTGTATATCTCTTTGATAGGATATATCATCTTGTGTTAGTTTACATATCCTTGCACATACATTGTCTATATCTCTTTGTTAGGATATATCTTATTGTTTATATATCCTTGCATATTTTTCTATCATATAGGATATATCACCTTGTGTATATTGCATATTCTTGCACATAACTCTTTATATTTCTATCTTGCAAGAATACAACTTGTTAATTAATTTTAATTGGCATTTAATCGGATTAGATTAGCATAAGACCCTAATCACCCCCCCTCTAGGGTCTAACAAACTCCACTATCTCAACCGGTTTTCAACGCTAACCAAAAACGTTTACACCTCACAGTCTTGGTTTTCTAGCTCACCGAAAACTTTTACAACTCACACTCTTACAATCACACTCTACACCCTCTAAGTGTTGGTATTGCCCATGTCGCCTTCCTCAAGTACTCAGAATTACCACCTCTCTCTAGGCTTTACCCCTCTCTCTAGGCTTTACCACCGACCTCACTCCTCTTTTAATCAACCCCGTCTCTCACCACACACTTCTCTCGTTGTACAAGTGTATTACGAAGTGTATCTCATAATTAAGCATAATAACAAATGGTTTGTTCTCTAAATAAGATGGGAACACAATTAAGCTCACACTCAATGTTACCTCTCACAACCCCAATATACTATGTATGGAATACTTAAGCTCAAGTGGTGTGTGTAAACAATAAGCAATATCAAAACTAAACTCAATGTAAATTCTAGCTAAACAAAATTAATAAATAACAAACAAATGTATGAAGTTAGAAATTGAGTTTAGAGGAATCTTCTTTGAAAAATAAGAGAGGGAGATGGATAAAATTGAAGCTCAAACAATAGAATTAATCTCCTCTTCTTCTTGTAAAACTTTCTTCACAAAATACTTGTGAAAACACACTTAAACAAACTTTAAAACACCCTTAAACTTCTTTTAAAACTTTCTTGGTTAAACTCGGAAGTTAGAGGGTATGGGGTATTTATAGGAATCCCAAAAAACCAACTAAAACCAATAAAAACACAAAACGACAAAAAACTGGAAAATAGTCGTTGTTACTATAAAACAATCATATTATAAGTCGACTTATGATAGATATAAGTTGACTTATGTCTTCATGAGTCGACTTGTATGAGTTATAAGTCAACTCAGTAGACGAAAATATCTAACTACATAACATATCATAAGTCGACTTATGATTCGACTTAAACGTGCACATGACCTGAAATGCGCAGTATATTTCAACTTTAAACCTTGTTTTAAAATATCAAAAAATTCCAAAAAATATAAATTTTAGGGAATTGTTTATAAACATATAATGAACATGTTATAAAAGAAATTTTCTAAATATCATTCCTCATTTGTGGAATCTCTCAGTTTTGCAAAACTTGTAAATACGTGTGTATATAAATTTCTTAATTTTTCACTTTTGAGTTAAATAATGATTTGAAATCTTTTCAAATAGTTTTATAGACTTAATAAAATATGTATAAAGAGAAATTTAAGTCTATAAACTAATAACTCAATATTTTGTCAAAATTACTCAAAATCAAGAATTGTGTGTGGATGATATTGAGCTTAAAGCGTTTACACACAATATAACAATCCTAAACTAGTGTACCAAGTTGATTAGCACATGAAGCTTGATCTTAGATCTTAACTTGACTTGTGCATAGCTTCACTACGATATTTCGCCAACCTCCTTTTGATATCATCGTGAAGACGTAATCCAACCATCCTCCATTTGATATGAGCTAAAAACAAATCAAAACAAACACTAGAAACTATATTATATATTATTTGTTAAATCATCAAAATAAGATTCGAGTGTAGGCTCATAATCATGAGTCCAAACAACATGGAGTCTAATTTTTTATTTAGAGGGAGCGAGACAGAGCAAGAAGAAGAAGACTTGTTGTGTTTGGTGGAGGAGGCCAAGGATCTTGAGGCGGCCAGGTGGCGGCGAAATGCTTTGTGCGCCATGGCCCTCCACAGCACCTTGGCCTTGCCCACAGCTCTCTTCTTGCGACCCCAACTATGTGCTCGAATCCAGGGGAACAGAGGAGGACTTAGCTCTGGTAGGTTGACTAGGAGAACAAGATGAGGAAATAGCAGTGGAGGGAGAAGGGAGGACTGAAGGAGCAAGGACTGGAAGAGCAAAGCCGCCAACTCCTTGGGCCTGGAGAAAGTGCAGCCACTACTCACACTCCACCGTCATATTGTTGTTGTCCCAGGTCACCTCAATCAGCTTTGGTTCAGCGCCAAAAGGCTGGAACTGTTGAGGCCCCAAATTAATGCTATTTGACCTAACAGTGGGCCCTTCCACCAAAATTGTCGTCACTTTCAAATTATGGGATGAAAAGACTGATTTGCCCTTGTCTTTGTCCTTTTGAGATGGCCGCTCTGGTGAGGTCTGATGACGATTAGCCAGCGAAGCTTGATCGACGACCATGTCGGACGAGCCCCTATCAACCCAGCCCGACTCTGAAGAGGAGTTACCCTCCCACTTAGCTTAGTGCTCCTGAACTTCTAGTTTCTTGAAAGCCTACTCAGAGATAGGCCTACCAATGATCTGAGTAACTGTGTTGCCCTCCATGAGGCTACCATCAACAGGGCAGATGTAGCAGTATCTAATTCTCTTTGGGATATCGAAGAAATCCCTTATCTTGATGAGGACTTTGCAGTCCCTAAAGTTGTCTCTGAAAGCCACGTCCTTGGAGCTCATGATGCACTCTTCGACATCTTTGAACAGGGTCTAGAGGAACTCCCAGAACCATAGGTGGTAGGGCAGCCTGTAGATGCGAACGCGGGTAAGAAAGGGCTTGGGGAGGATGGAGAGGCTAAGGTCCTCCCTCCATCTGAGGAATCTACCCTTGAAGGAGCCCATGTATATGAGCTTCAGTTCCAAGGCTTGGTCGAGGAGGTCAATAGAAGGAAACTGTGCCATAAAGCTGGCACCCACTGCTCGCTTGATCTAGAAAGGTCATTCCTGGAGGTTGAAGCGGTAGAAAAGCATCTCCCTGAGCTCGGAGATGGAGGGGTTTCCATATGCTAGGTAGAAGATGGCATGGGAGGAGAACTCCTGAATTAGATCGCTAGATTCTTGGGGGATCTAAAAAAACCGGATGAAAGGCTAAGGATCTGAATGCCTGAGGGCAATCCCTGGAGATGTGGTCATTTTTGTGACATGAGAAGCAGATGAAGTCTCCTTCTGGGCAATCTCAAACCGTGTGAGAGATGTTGTGGCAGAAGAAGCACTTGGAGGGAGGGAAAACAGGGAGAGGTGCTGGAACCCTAGAAGCACGACGTAATTTCTTGCGGTTGATGACTGTAGTCCAGCCTGCTTCGACTGCTAGGAGAGGAGGGAAGTGAGGAAGGGGGAGGATGCCCCTAGAGGATTGCGGAAGATTTTGATTGTGATGGCGGTTGAGGGATTTTCTAGAGAAGAGGGAGGCAAAGGGTTTTTGGAAAAGGAGGATATCTAATCGATTGAGCTCCCTTGGAAACATGCGAAGGGAAGGAGGGGCGGGAAACACGGGTAGTGGGGTGATGGGCGGTGATGGAGAGAGGTATGATGGTTGTAGATAATAAAAATTGCCTTTAATCCTTATCAGAGAAGTTCAGAACAAAACTGCTAAAACCTCGCCCGAAATAGCAAAAAAAAGGGAAAAACACAGATACCTTCCAAACCGTAAGGAATTTGGCGAAACGGAGGAAGCGAACCAAAGCCTTTGGCTTGGTTCGGACGGCCCCATCTCGTCGAGATAGGCGATTTTCATATATAATTCGTCCAATTCCGACTTACGGTTTGAAAGTTACGGCCTATTCTTCGATCCATGCTCAGGAGCTCACCTGCAGCTCGAATTTCGCCTGCACGATCAAGACCTAAGTCTGCCTGCGCACCTGAGCTCGCCTGCAGACCCAGTTCGCCTGCAATCTCGCCTGCAGACCTAAGTCTGCCTGCGCACCTGAGCTCGCCTGCAGACCCAGTTCGCCTGCAAGCTCGCCTGCAGACCCAAGTCTGCCTGCAGTCCTAAGCTCGCCTGCAGACCCAAGCTGCAGACTCGCCAGCTCACTGTCAACTGCCCACTGGGAGCATGGGAACAGTTACATCAGTGGTCAAATCCCACAAATCAAGGGAGAAAGCATGGCGCTCCTCACCTAGCAAGAATAGGCTCATAAATGCAGCTTACCTCACTTGTCCAAGCAGAAGGGAGGGCCGCCGGCGCTCAGTGAGTTGGCCATATCCACTCGAGTATCTGACAGCCGCTGTCACGCATACGAGGAGGGGCTTTCTCATTCCTAAGTGACGTGAGGTAAAACATGGCTCCTCGAATGACCGCTCCTGTTGCAGGTGAACAGTAGGATATCTCTGAACGACGTGTGGTCACATCCCATAATTTAAGGAGCAGTCAAGCTGTCTCCCTTGCATTTAAGAGCCTCTTCCAGCAATCTAAAAGGAGAGGTCGAACGATCCCAGAAGAGGGGGATTGGCTGTTGCATATTCTGCTGGCTAATCTCCCAAAGGTTGGACCTGGACCTTGACCAAAGGCTCCCTCATTTGAGAACTGAAGCTCCGACAGCAACTTCGATCGGATCGTCCAAGGGAAGCAGACTCGACACGAGCATCGAGCGAAGCGTCCTATAGCCACCTAAAGTCCCCACACAAAACAAAAAGGGCATTCCCTCTGCTTCTGTTGTAATCATTTGATTATTAGTTTGTAATAAGCTTTCTTATCAATACAAACGAAACTCCCTGTTTTCGGGAAATCAAATTTACACCCTACAACGGTTGCTAAGGTGAACCGCTTACCTTCTAGGTGAGCAGAGTGTTTCGCTGCTCTCCTCCTCCTCCCATCCATTCTTTGATGAACAATTAAGATTCTAAACTAGTTAGTTTGGCTAATAAATTTAACTAGCAAAATCATCAAAATGGACCCAAATTTCAACTATTATTCCCCTAAAAAAATAAACAATATTAAAAACAAATTATTCAAGAGCTTGTGATTCCCGCTGTCATAGCAGATCAAATGCTTTGATTTAGGGAAGAGAGAGAGACCATCACTTCTTCTGATCAAGGACTGACCCTGTAATCCAATCAACCAAAATAATAAATTAGTTCCAATCAAAATGGCCATAAAGGATAAATTTCACTACGGAATCATGTAAATTTTCCCTAATTGCAGCATATGAACAAGAAATCTCACACAATAGTGAGACAATAACCCTCAAATATTAAGCAAAACCCAACATGCAAAAATAAACATGCACCACACACTCACCTCACCTCTCTGTCTTCCCCTCCAGGCTAATTCTCAGGTCTTTTCATCTTCAAAATCCACCAAGCATCTCTTCTTCTTTATCAGCATCCATACCAAATAAATAAAAAAGATCCAAAATCCAAGTGTACACCAATTCCAACCCATTCCCACACCCTCATCGCTTCTATTTCTCCTAATAATACCCTCAAACTCAACTACGAGCAATATCTTGTAAAAAAAAACTAAAATAAAAAGGTATCAATTAGAAGGGGCGGAACTTGAAAAAGAAAAAAAGACGCATTCAGCCTTTAAACAAGTGTTTTTATCTCACACATGATTTTTTAAGAAAGAAAATGATAAGGGCACACCCCCAACCACATCCCAAACCATACACCCTCTCTCATATGCTACAGTACACCGAGCCCCACATGGGATTTTAAAATTTTAAGATCTCATGTGGGACCCGGTACTGTAGCATATGAGAGAGAGGGTGTGGTTTGAGATGTGGTTGGGGGTGTGTCCCTAGTGCCACCCTTTTAAGAAACTAGCATTGGAGATGTGGCAGCCAGCTTTGACCGTAGTAAAAAGGGTATGATGGAACTATTACCAACTAAATAATCATGTTAAGTCTAGCTAATTTATTGCACTAATAATATTGCATCATTGCACTAAACATTGATGAATGAATATATACTTATAAGTGGATGGCTCATCGTGAAGGGATATATATAGTGGATCAAATAACGCAGCTGTCTTATGCTCCACTACAACATACCAATTATTTCATGTGAACATAAACTAACATTTCAAATTAAGAACTTCTTTCTTTCATTTTTCACTCAAAACGTGTAATTAATCCTATAGAAATCGTACATGAATCGTACATGAGCCAATCGCATTCACACATTAATTTCAACATATAACATCAACGCTATAGTGCCACACAGTCATCAAATGCTAATACAACAAATTCAACCGAAACATAAATAAATAAATAGATAGAAAAATAAGAACACGCATAAAATTCTCAAATCACGACGCTTGTGCCCGGGGTCGTCGACCACGTACAGTTTCTCTTGAGACGAAACATGCGGTCAAGAGCCGATAAACATATGAACTCTTATGGCGATCAGAAATATGGCAATGAAACCAAAGTATATGATCGAATGAACCAATATCGATACCCCGCTCGTCTGGAAATTGATGAACTCGACTATCCTGCTCCTGCCTGGCAGCTGAAAGATGACCCCCGGCGATAGAACTATGAACAGGATGACTGAGATGAACACTGGACCCCAATCAGTCATTTTTTTTGGTAAATATATTAAGATCTTGTTGTATCCTCTTTTGTGTATGGATGACTGCATACGCTGTGGTATTTATGAGGAGGGCTGGAGATACTAAACCCTGCTTGTACGGTTATATGTCACACTAGGTGTTACTTTTTTTACGGTTTTTTTAAGGTTTGCTATCTTGTTTTTTTATTTGTTTTGCGTTCCCAGGGATTGATAAAGTGTTGGCGGTCTTTTGCTTTATGCAAGTTGTTGAGCTGGGGAGAGAGGGGTAAAGGGATGCTTTTCTTGAATGGAAGAAAGCTAGATTGTTATCTTCATGGGGGGGGATTATTTACATCCTGGTACCTGTACATGTTGAAATTACTCGGATTTTATGCCTGAGATTACTGGATGAGACTACACGGATAATCTTAATGAAAGTAATCTGAAGGTTACTGAGGGCTACTCGTGTTCTCGGTCGGTAATCTCAGTTTTTGTTACTTATAGCTCAATTTAACTTCTGTTAAGTTTTAAGAGGATAAGAAAAAAAAAATGAATGAAAATGTAATCAATTTGTCTTAACTGTTAGACATGATAGTTCGAAATTCCCCAAATTCATGGTAACTTTTTGGGAATTTATCTAACAGTCAACGTCTAAACTGAACCAATAAAAATAATACATAAATCAATGCAGTTACTAACTTTAAAATCAATCAGTGTTGAATAGGGTGTTAGGGTGTTAAGGTTTTGGTTCCCATGTAATTTTCTACATTTTTTTCATCTGCAGAGATTTTGAGTAGGATGCTCTTGCTTTTTTGTTCATTTGTCGGACTCAACTTTAAATAACCTTGTTATCTTTCTCTCCTTTGGAGAGTGATTGGTTAATGTCAGGGGCGGATCTATATACAATCCAAGGGGAACCACAGCCCCCTCAAAATTTTGGGATCCGCCCCTGGCCCCCTGCCTCCAACTTTGCTCTTTTCTACATAATTTTGAGAAGTTTTAGTTATAAAAAATTAGATGATCCTTATTTGAATATTTTCTATATAATTTTTGTCTTCCTCTTTTGAAATATTTTGTAGACATTGACGTTGGTTATTCTACTCATTTTGTTTGGGTTGTGGTTTATCTCTTTTGAATAAAATTGCATTAAGAAAAAAAAATTCTATTTTTTGTACACGGCCCCCCAGATCTGAAATCCTAGATCCGCCCCTGGTTAATGTGACATTTTATGAGAAGAGATACAAAATCCCACCGTATAGTATGGTTCCTTCTTTGACTATGTGTTGATTCAATAAATTTCTTTATTAAGGTTTAGTGTCTTTATTTTTCTTTATTTATTTATGTATTTGTTATCCATTCTTGAAATTGGTAGGCTGTTAGATGTCTTTTGCTTTATGCAAGAGATGGAGGGGGGAGGGCCAAGATATGCTTTCCTTGCATGGAAAGCTTTAAAATGTTGGAAAAATTAAAAATAGGGTGTTTTAATTGTTTTTGGGCCAGTTAAGCCCGACGTGGAGCGGCCAGAATTTACCCATTATTACGTTCACACCAACATACAAATATATATCTAGCTCGGATTTGCATCTGATTGTCGGCCGGAAGCCCAGGTGACTGAAATACGATCGACCCGAAAAGCATGCCAAGACCCAGCTTGGAGCGGCCCAAAATCTTTTATTTAATTTTATTTATTTATTTATTTATCATTTTTTTTCTTTTTTTTAACTGAAAAACAGGGTGAGGTGCCAGGTGACTGAAATACGATCGACCCGAAAAGCATGCCAAGACCCAGCTTGGAGCGGCCCAAAATCTTTTATTTAATTTTATTTATTTATTTATTTATCATTTTTTTTCTTTTTTTTAACTGAAAAACAGGGTGAGGTGCAAATATGCTTTTTCCAAAATAGCATGGAATCCAATTCTTCCCAGCAAAATTCAGATTTTCATTTGGCTTTTATCTCTGAATCGCCTACAAACAAAAGATAATCTCATGAAGAAAGGGTGGCAAGGCGATCCTAAATGTGTTCTATGTGATGTGCACATCGAATCTAAAAATCATCTCTTCTTCTCATGTAAAACATCAATGGAAGTCTGGCAACATTTTAGAAAATATTTCTTACCTTTTAATTGGCCAACCTCTCTGGATGATATGTTGTTATCTGTTGCATCTCTACAAAAGCTTGATGGTCTCACATGGCGCACCATCTTATCTGTAGTCTGTTGGGTTATATGGACTTCAAGGAACAAATTTATCTTCGAGCAGAAAACTTTTTCAGCTGAATCTATTATTAACACTTCTATTCTTGCTTTGTATGAATGGACAGAATCGGGAAGAAGGAAGGAAGCTTATCAGTTGGCAAAAGTGTTCAAAGCAAAACCAATCCCTCGCAGCAGCAGCTAAGAAATCTGGATTTGTCTAAGTGTGATGTACATATATACTTTTGTCAGTGTTATCTTGTCTTCTGTTTGATTTATAGAAAATTTAATTTCTCTTTTGCTACATGTATGGCCGGCTTTGGTTCTCCTTTATATCTATGTCAACGATGAATGACGGCAAGGCCCTCTCTTCATCTTCATGGATGTTTAGGAGAAGAAGGTTATACATCAATGGTTAAGAGAAATTAAGTTTTCTATCTATCAACTGACGGATACATTTCGTATCCAACTTTTGTAAGACACTTATATTTTTATTAAATGAACAGGGTCCATCCCTTGTTTTTCCATCAAAAAAAAAAAAAAAACAAACAAATTTTATTAATGAAGAAGCCATAAATTTTGCAGGAAGTACCATGAAATTTCACAAATTAAAAAAAAGAACTCTAACTTCATAAATTTATAGATTAACCCCTAGAAACCTAAAAAATGAATCTCATAAATATTATATTTAGTCGAGGGTTTTAATAAATAAATAGTATGAAAATAAGAGTTTTATTAAATGAACCACAAAAGACAGACTAGTGGTGAGATTTAACAGTTACTCACATCAGAATGAGCAAATATTTTTGCTTGTAGTTCCTGATAGTTCATTTTGTTAATCGGGTTGAAAACTTGTATTCAGTATCTCCTACATCATTAACTAATAAACCAATACAAATGAATTTTTTTTTTAGGATATTTCGTGACACCGCAAGTAATTTGAAAGTGACGTTGCAAATAATTTGAAAGTGACATAAATAGTAACGCATCAGAATGTGGGAAGTGTGTTTGGGATTTTATCGAGATTAATCTGCGGAATTAAACACTAAACGAATAACGACACCAATTAAAATAGCACAATCAAGCAAACACCAAGATTTAACGTAGTTCGGCAAATTGTGCCTACGTTCACGGGGCAATCCAGAGATAAATACTTTACTATGAATCAAGAGTACAATCTCTTCAAGTTCCACCTGAACTTGAGGATTAAATCACAAGAAAAAAAAATACAATATTACCTCTAGGGCATCAAAACCCTAAAACCCGTCTCACCAAAAATTTCCAACACCCACAGAGAAACCAACACCATACTCTTGACGACGTCGTCGTTCTAAATACAACGGTTTTTGAATCACTATAATCGGACAACCGAGCTATCCGAAATCTCACACACACACTCTCTATCTCTCTCCTCTCTCCCCACTTTTCTCTCTCGGGTTACTGTTCACGGTTTATTGTAGCACCAAAAAAAATTACAGGTTTCTCATGAATAGAATTTATTTATAAAGTAATTTTATTTTCAGGTTCTCCAAACTTATTCCTATTACAACTAGATCCTTCAAATCCTCTTCTAAATAGAATTTTAATTCATGAGGACCTCATGTGGGACTTATCTTGAGTTGGACCCACAACAATCTCCTCATCCAGCCCAACGAGGGGGTAGCCAATCTATAACTCCTCAACGGGAGTTCATGCCGGTTCAATCACCGACACAACTCGGTCTTCTTTTTGGAAACGGTCTTCGTTAAAAAATCTGCTGGATTTTTATCTGTGTGAATATTCTGTAGCTTTTGCTCCTCTTTCTGAATCGGCTTCTCTAAGCCAATGATATCTCACATCAATATAGTTTGTCCTGGAGTGAAAAGTAGAGTTCTTGCTTAAATCAAGAGCACTTTGACTATCAATGAAGATTTGATAATTGTCCTGTTGCAAGCTTAACTCCTGCAGAAATCTTCTCCGCCAAGTCATCTCCTTACCGGCTTCTACAGTTACAATATATTTCCCTTCTGTTGTAGATAAAGCAACACACTTCTGTAACCTGGACTGTTAAGATATTACTCCCCCTGTAAAAGTGAACAACTAACCTGAGGTAGACTTCATGTGATCGAGATCACCTGTCATATCTGCTTCTTCAACACCATATAATAACGCCTTCGAACCTCTATAACTCAAACACAATCTGAAACTGCCTTTCAAATATTTTAAGATTCACTTTATATCTTCCCAATGAACTTGTTAGTATATTATGATTGTTTGTATTATGATTGTTTGTTAGTTTTTTCTTTGAGAGCATTGATTGTGACGAATCCTTTGCACTAGTTGTAAGGATAGAGTCAAATTCTTATATGTATTTTATATTTGTAAGTTTTAAAGTTTTCAAACTATTTCAAATGCCAAGAGAATGTTTTATAAGAGGTGATTTGGGCATGCTTATCATTTGATTCAAATATTTGCTTGATCATTTCTTATCTCCTTCAAAAATTGATGTTTGCATAAATTTGTTGGCCTACATTTGGATTTTAAATCATCTCATAAATTTATGGGTTTTCATGAATTTTATGAATTTTCTTTCATGAATTTTCATAAATTAATTCATGAATTTTTATTTGATATTATGATTTATTCATGGATTTTCATAATTTTTCTTTGTGAGTTTTCTTTCATGAATATTTCTGAATGATGTTTGGATTATCATTTCATTGCCATTGAAGATTTGTTTATTATTTTATGTGGTTAGTGATTTATGTTTGTACACACAACTATCATGCATATATTCTTTTGTGATGCAAAAAATGCTTATAATAGAGGGAGAAAAAAGTGTTTTAAGCTTGTTTGATTTCTTTTATATGTATTGCCTCAATAATCATTGCATACATCTTATATGTCATTTTGATAGGGGGAATGATCCCTATTATGATTACACTCACCCATGTTTATAGGTAGGGGGAGCATTCGCTCTCTTTTTATTTTGTTGATTTCCCCATTTTCATGTTGCCAACGGGGGAGAAACAAGTGAGTAGTGAACTTTTTATTTGTGCATTTTATATTTTTTTAATCTATTGAGAAAATTGTTTGTCATCATAAAAAAGAAGGAGATTGTTAGGACTCATGTTTATGAGCCTACTATCTAATCTAGTTTTGATGATTAACAAACAATTTATAATCGTGTTTTCTAGTATTTTTGTTTCTCCGATATATATATCCAGGTTGAGTAGACTTGCGCCATATCGATAATATTTTAATGGAGCTGATGCAATTTAAGTCAAAGATTCAAGAGCAAGCTTCATACACAATCTACTTTAGTATATTTGTTTAGGAGTTATATGTTGTGTGATAATAATTTAAGCTCAATTTTATACACACGGTATTTTTTTTATCATAATATGTGTATTTTTTAGAAAATATTACGTTCTTGGTTTATGGACTAAACAAAAAAAAATACCCCCAACAGTATACGCAACATAGTTGCGTATATTATTGGGGGTATTTTTTTTACATCTTTTCCTAAGTCTATAAAACCATTCAAAAGATTTTAAAATTTGGTTTAAGTCATTTTATCAAAATCAAGTGTTTTAACGAACACGTATTTTTTAAAATTTTACAAAATGATGAGTTTTTACTAACGAAAAATTATATTTAAAAAAATTCTTTTGTAACATGACAATTTTCATGATTAGAAACATTTTCCCAATTTTTATAATTTTTAGAATTTATTTGCTATTTTTAAAAACTCTTTGAAAATTAATTTTACTATGCAAAACTGTCCATGTGCATGTTTTCAGTAAACTGACAAGAGTCATTAGTTGACTGAAGAAACCCGCTGGAATTGCTATTTTTTTTTGCTCAGTCGACTGATCTCCATCAGTCGACCGAAGCAGCTCATCAGTCGACCGACGGGTTTTGAGCGGTAGCCAACGGTCAGCTCATCAGTCGACTAACAGCTACTATAATGGCTTGTTTTCAGTTTCCTGATTTTTAGGGATTTTGATGTTTTTGTTGGTTTTTTCTGGGTTTTTAGGGTTTGTTCTTGGAACCTATATACCCTTTAGCCTCAACATTTTGATTTATCTAAAAAAGTTTAAAAAAAAGGTTTTGCAAGTTTGTTTAAAGGTTTTTAAGTATATTGTTTATGTGAAGAGAGTTTCAAAAGAAGAGGAGATAATTTCGGTTTAAGCTTCAATTTCATATCTCCATCTCTCTTATTTTTAGAGAAGTTTTTCTAAACTCAATCTCTAGCAATTATATTTTGGTTATCATTTCAATAAGCTAGATTTTTAATTGAGTTTATATATCTTATTACTCATTGATTACACACACAACCTATTAAGCTTTTATTATTTCACATTAAGTATAATTTGGGTTGTGGTGAGTGATTCATTGGGCGTGAGCTTAATTTCATTCTCATTCTTGTTGTAGAACAAATCATTTATATTTGAGCCTTATTATTGAGAAAATACATTGTAATACACAAAGATACTTAGAGAAGTGGTTGATGAGAGACGAGTCAATTCCAAGAGGAGTGGCATCGGTTATAAATCTTAGGGAGATGTAGTAATTTTGAGCACTTGAGAAAGGTGACACGGACTAGGCCAACACTTAGAGGAGTGTATTATGTATTAATAATTGTGTGAGATTGTAAACATTATTGGTGAACGTTGAAAATCGAATTGTGTAGTTATTTTTAAGATAGTGGAGATTCTCCTTGAGGGTGAGGAGTGGAGACGTAGGTTGTGGGTCGACCGAACTTCGTGATCATTTACCTTGTGTTTGCGATTATCACTTGTGCACTATCTCTCTTATATCTTGTGTTCATGTTTATATCACCCGTTGTTTAATTGCATATCCTTGCACATATATTGTTGTATATCATAAATTGTTAGGATATTTGTTAATAAGTTCTAATTTGGCATTAATATCGGATTAGATTAGCAATTAACCTATTAAATCCCCCTCTATGGCACTTTTAGACTGATGAAGGTCGGTTGACTGAGGAGAAACTTTTTAGTAATTGCAGAGCAGTTTATCAGTCGACTGATTAGGGGTGTGCACGGTTCGGTTCGGGTCGGTTTTTACCAAAATTTGAACAACCGAACCGAACCGCCTAATATTCAAAACCGAACCGAACCGTTACAAGTCGGTTCGGTGCGGTTCGGTTCGGTTTGTTCGGTTTTTATACTCTACAGTTAAATTTATGTGAAATATACAAAGAAAAAAAAATCTTACCTCTGAAAGTATCAACATATCATTCTCTGATACTTCTGCTGCCAAAATGGAAGGCCTTCGCACCACAGTCGTCTCGGAGTACTGCAGAGCTCAGAAGTATACAATAATAAGTTAACGAAGCAACACAAATCTATATAGCCCAATCTCACCGAAAGTAAAAGAAAATCACATAACTGAAACGAGCAATACTTTGTGGAAAGCATGAGAAGCATATGATAAGCTAAAAACCAAGTAGAAGTATGTTCTCTTATCTATCCATGATTGAGTATACCTTCTGCAAGGAGGACAGACGGTCCACTGTCAATGCATCAGCTTGCACAACTCCACAATCCAGCACGTCCTGTCACCTGCAACTACCATTAAAATATCAACAAAGAAATTGACAGTTTCTCAAAAAAAAAGGAGGCTACTCTCTATATTTCACCTTGCTAATGTGGAGGTTGGGAGACTGAATCTCGCTAGTAAAACCAAAGTCCGGAGCACCCGTAACAACATGAACTTCATGCCCAGCTACAATTAAAATGTCGCACAACCTACATCAAAACCATGGATCCCAATTGAACTCAAGCGTTGAAAATCTTATCAAATAAAACCATGGATCAAAATTTTGCATTTTCTGACCCCATAATTAACACAAAGCCCCTAACTTTCTTTTTTCTTCATTCCACTAAACAAGCATACAGCTTAATCTTGAGCTAGCCATCTGCTCTCTACTCTTTAACTAAACTGCTAGTCTACTGATTCCGAGTTTTAAAGATGCAATAATTTTCCAAACCAGAGATCTCCAAAAATGGAAGGGGGGAAACCAAAATTGTCCATCTGAGCAAAAAAGCAAATACTTCATTTCAAAACAAAACAAAAAAAAAAAGAAAAAAAAGAAAAAAAGAGGATCATGGGATCTCGATCGCCAGCTTCGTCTTCTCGATCGCCATTTCTCTAAGGAGGCGGAGTTCCGAGCGGCTAGCGGCTGAGGAGTGACGAGTGAGAGAGAGTGAGAGAGTAGACTGAGGAAGTGAGAGAGGCGGACAGAGAGTGAGAGAGTGGCGGCTGGGAAATGAGAATGGGATTTTAGGGATTGAGGGCGTGAGACTGAGTTTGAGGGAGGGGTCACGGGTCGGGTTGAGGGTTAATGCCAATGGGTACTGGGTATTCGGTCGGTTCGGGCGGTTCGGGTTGAAAAATTTTCAACCCGACCCGAACCGTCTCATTCATAAAACCGATTTTTTTGGATCGGTTCGGGTCGGTTCGGTCGGTTCGGTCGGTTTGGACCGAACCATGCTCAGCCCTAGATATGGGCAAGGTGATGGTGTCTGTAACAAGACCACCCCCTTGAGTGAAGATCCTCTAATTGTTGAATTTTTGAGTTTGAGTTAAGAGCTTGGAATTCTAAGTATCAACCTAGTCTTCCATTCTCCTTCCTAATGTACATCCGGCAACTTTCACACGAAACAACATTAAATTCCACTAGTAAGCACCCATCAAATGGATGATATGCCAACACGTTCCTTAACAAATTCCTTCACAGGATCGTAGCAGAGCAAATAGTTTGAATCAGATGCGACTAAACAAGATCAATGATCAAAAGCATACTTCAAAGCATGGCAAAATCCTAAAGCTATCGTCAGATTCTAGTATCAATGTGACAACTTGCGCGATGCGAAACTTCATACCTGAAATAGGCCAAGGTTCATCGCTAGAATTGATGGTCAGGTTTCAGGTTTTATGGGCAACACTGTCGACCGTGTGCAAAGTGAAATGTTGAAGTCCTTGCTATTAGGAACATAATCCAGTAGCTCTTCTTTTTATCTGGAATGAAAATAATACTGAAGTTCAAGTCCAAAGGGCATAGTCTGAAGTGATTCTTCGCAAGGATTCAACTTAGAAGAATGAAGAACCCTTAAATAGTTCAAATTTAAAACATAAGTCTGACAATTTCTCAATTCTGCGTGTCATATATTTCCTTGGTTGAGTATGTAGAAAATAGATGATAGATGCAGTACCAATTATCATAAAACTCATTCTAGAAAGTATCACGCAAATCCCAACCAGCAAAAAGAACATGAAGTAGGCCAACTTCCAAGTCATTTCCAATGTTTTAAACAAGCACACTGTGAAGCACTCTTCCCTGCGCTTCAAAGCATAGCAATGACAATTCAATATAGCCTACAGGGGAAAGCTCGAAACTGTAAGGCTTATGCTATTTGGTATGAAGTTCTACTTTGCGCTTTGTGCATCGGAATATTCACTTTATTAAGCTTTTCCTACCTCTAATTTTGCTCTACATCTTCAAAAGATGAAGAGTTGAGAACCTTGAAAAATTGGGACAAAACCAGCTCCTAATACATTTGTTAATTTTCATCTTTTATTTATGCTCCGTCTTCAATCTTTCTATTAAAGGTTACACCCTGTTTTCCAATCACTGGCAAGAATCATGACCTGAAGTTCTTTGCAGATACTGCTTACTCTTTTTTTATTTTTTTGAAACAGAAAAACAAGGTGAGGTTACATGTTCATATATATATATACATATATAGAAAAGCCAAAGTGAAAATGTACAAGATCTAACAAAATAGGGAAGGGACGGAATAAAAAGAAGATGTAGCCGGTAGGGAGCAGACCTTGTCGTCGCCATCCATGCTACATTTGCCTTGTTTCCATCCTTCCAGGGATCAGGCTATAGAAGAGTCTGCTGATAAAGTTAAAACAACATAAATAATAAAATGTACAAGATCTAACAAAATAGGGAAGGGACGGAATAAAAAGAAGATGTAGCCGGTAGGGAGCAGACCTTGTCGTCGCCATCCATGCTACATTTGCCTTGTTTCCATCCTTCCAGGGATCAGGCTATAGAAGAGTCTGCTGATAAAGTTAAAACAACATAAATAATTACAATACATTATACTAGATACTTCAAAAGGAGAGCGAGTGAATCATGCTTAGAAGTTGTCCGCTGCTATGTCTCTCACCCCTTCTTTGGCCAGCTCCTTTAGACCGAGATCAATGGCAACCTTGTGAAGAGAGAAGGTCCTTCTACTACTAGATGCTCCTGTCCAGAACAGGGTAAAACGAGTAACATTAGAGGCTATATTGTGATGTGAAATATGGACATCGTTGAATATGAGGTTGTTTCTACTATTCCAAATCCACCACCAGCAGCAAGGGAGGAGAACCCTCCAGAGGGCTCTAAGCTTCAAATTAGCCAAGAGGTTGGGCTTGGCAGAGATAAGATGGTCCACTTCTAAGGCCAGTTCCCGATTTGCTTGTATAGGATGAGGAATGACCAAACGTTTCTAGTGAAAGAGCAGTTATTAAAGAGATGGTTATGAGATTTAGTTTCAATGCTGCACAGAGAGCATATGGGGTCTCATGTCCATCCTTTCTTAGATAGGTTATCCTTAGTATTAAGTTTATGATGACTCAAAATCCAAAAAAAACCTTAACTTTGAGAGGGACAGAGAGCATATGGGGTCTCCTGTCCATCCTTTCTTAGATAGGTTATCCTTAGTATTAAGTTTATGATGACTCAAAATCCAGAAAAAAATCTTAACTTTGAGAGGGACAGGAGATTTCCAGATAAAATTTGAAAGATGGTAGGTGGTACCTCCGAAGTTGAGAATATTGTAGAAGGGCCTGACTGAGAACTCGCCTAATAAGAGATGAGGCCATGTTATACCATCTTGGACTGATACATCTGGTGGCTTGGTTGACTCAAGGAGAAGGTAGAACTTGGTGATATCAGATCTCTCCTCTGTTGTGGATCCTCTTCTGAGAATTGGGTACCATTTCCAGGTGTTATGGATGAATAAACCTTGAGAGTATGTAGAAGTGTTGTGGGAGAATGATAATTTGTACACTCTGGGGAATAGACTATGGAGAGTGTTGTTCCCCAACCATCTGTCCTACCAAAATCTGCAGGTGTAACTAGCTCTGAGAGTCTAGCGGACCTGGCTAAATAAAGGGTCTTGAATTGAGTATAAGTCTTTAATCAGATTAGATGACAAAACTTTTGGGGGATTAGATACAGGGGTGAAGGCGTTTACAGAGTAAATGGAGAAGATGACTTTGCTGATATAAGACTTATTGTCAATGATTTTCCAAATCCATTTAGAAAGTAGAGCAAGGTTGAATTGTTGCAAGTTAGTGACACCTAAACCTCCTTCACTCTTAGATTTACAAACTCTACCCTAGCTGACCAGACATTTAGGTTTAGAGGACTGTTGGTAGCCACCCCAAAGGAAATTGCTTCTGATTTTATCAATAGTTTTGATGAGCCAACTTGGAAGTTTAAAAAATGACATGTAATATAAAGGGAGAGAGGATAGAATAGAGTTTATGAGAGTAAGTCTTCCACTAATAGACAGAGACTTGTTTTTCCACAAAGCTAACTTCTTAGAGAGGGAATTTAGAAGTGGTTGCCACTCCCGTCTAGTGAGGGTGCTTTTTTTGGGAGGAAGACCAAGGCATGAGAAGGGGAGGGAGCCAATAGAACAGTTAAGCTTGTTTGCTAGATGAATTCCCCTACTAGGGACTTTGCCCAGGTAGTATAGACATGACTTAGAGTGATTAACATTGAGACCTGAGATGTTGCCAAAAATGAACAAGATGGTTTTAAGGGTAATGATGTCATTATGATATGCTTTACAGAAAATGAGAGTGTCGTCTGCAAATTGAAGGGTTCTTATAAAATTTAGCTCTCCTTTAATGTTAAGATCAGAAAGGTCTCCTACCTGAACACTAGCAGATATCATCTTGTTTAGGACATCCACAATCAAACAGGAAGAGCAAAGGAGAGAGGGGGTCACCCTGTTTTAGACCCTGATGGCATTTGAAATAGGCAGTGGGAGAACCATTTACAAGGACTACAGATTTAGCTGAAGAGATGATGTGGGATATCCAGAGGCACCACCTAGGGCTAAAACATTTGGCTTTAAGAAGGAGAGAAGGAAGACCCAATGAACACAATTGAAAGCTTTGAAAAAAAATCTACTTTTATGGTACACAGTTCTTTTTTGCCAGAAGAGCAACAATTAATCATCTCATGAACCAGAAGGATTGAGTCAAGAGAAGATTTGCCACTTTGAAAAGCAGACTGAGATCTGTCTACCAAAGATGGAATGAGAGGCTTGAGCCTGCTGGCTAATATTTTGGTGAAGATCTTGACTGAACTATTGATCAGGCTAATTGTAAACCCTGTAGATTTGAGTTAATAAGTAATAATTTAAAATAATAAGTGATTGTTATAAATAGATATTTATCATGATAAATATCATTAAATGATGTATGAGTATAATGCCAAGTATTTTGAGTGTTAACGAGTACATACATGTGAAAGAATCGAGTCGAAACAAGCACAAGCTAAGAAACCTGCACAAACTGAAAAATGCTGGCCGACCGATCGCCACACAAGGTCCGATGGATCGCCGATCGATTTTCCAGTTTTTCCAGTCTGTTTTGGAAACGGGTTATTTTGAGGCCCAGTTGCACACAGAAGTATATTTTAAGTTTCCAAGAGCTTTGTGAAGTAATTTTTGATGTGTAGGCGGGTTTTGTTGACGTGTGCCTTAAGGATTTGCTTTGGTGTTGCACTCTCAGCTTTCAACTAAGTTTTCAGGCAAGTCTCATCTCTGCTAACCCTACACCCAAGTTTTTAAAGGTTTTTAATGAGTTTTTATGTGATTTTATTGAGCCAAATCGACTAGTTTGAGTATAAAAGCAATTCTTTTATATTATATGAATAAAGATCAGAGCTTTCTATGTTTAAAAGCTTAAGAACGAATTTCCAGAAGTGATTTAAGATCTGAAAGTAAATAACAACGTGGTTTAACTTAGTTTTGATGATTCTATCGACGTTTTGATGTTTTCATACATGTTTAGTTTACATGTAATATTTAATGTTATGATTCTTGTTTCATGTGTTGAATAATCTTCAGAGATGTTAATTTAGTATTTGCAATGTTCTATATAAGTTTTAAAATGAGTTAAAAAAAGTTAGAATCATGAAGCACACACAAACACGAATCTGCAGTAAGCAGGTTGAGGACCTCTGGCCGGTCGACCACTGCATAAGGCGTGGTCGACCGCTAGGCAAATCCGAGCATGTGCATATTTTGACTCATGTTTGATGGTTTCGAGGAATTTTCTCAATCTATCTAAGATGTAATATGATGTTTATGACCTATTTAATACCTGAGGTGTTTATGAACATGAAATATTGGCACGCACATTAAGATATGTTTACTAATGCTTGATCTATGTTCTTAAATAAATATTTTTTGCATAGTGGAGATGCACAATATATGTTTGAGTTGATAGGTGTTGGTATAACACATGATAATGTACACTTATCTGTTGGGGATGTTTCGGTGTGGACGTTTATCCCGTAATGAGACCTCGGTGGCACCACACTAGGAGTATTTGGATGTTATCTCGTAATAAGACCTCGGCGGTACCATTACTAGAAGAAAATATTGTTGGGTTTCTAAATACCAATCTCTATTTAGAGTTATATGAATGATTTTTATAGCTATATGTACTAACAGTATTTTCTTATATACTCCTACCCTTTCCTTCTACAGCCAGCAAGTCCGACATACGGAGAGTCACAGGTTAATGGGATTGCATCTTAGATTCCATCTAGTTATTTACAGTTGTAGTTATTTCAGAGCTCCACATTTAGTTGCTTATTTTGAGACCCTAGAGATTGTGATTCTATTTTGTAGAGGCTGAGTGCCTTAGTGAGATTTTATTTGACTCTTGTGTTGAGACATATTACATTTTATTTTAGATTCAGAGTTATTTTATTCTATTTTAGTAAGGCCCTAATAAGGGTTATTTATACATTTCTTCTATGTTTAATCTATTCATTATACTATTTTACTATTCTTTACATGTTTGTACCTACATATGTTTGTTGATTCTTCTAGAGAGATAGTAACTGTGATGGTGAAATATATTGTTGCACGGTATTAGTGTATGGCGGGTTTGACATTCTAGGATTCACCTTAGACTGTATCCTTGTGTGAACCCTAGGACGTCACAGTTGGTATCAGAACTCTAGTTTCGATATGCCTAGAATCATCCATGTGTCATATTGTGGAGCTAGGATAAAGTTTCCTAGGAATTATGTATAGAGTCCGCTAGGAATTCCTAGTATGAGTGGGGACGTTATATATATACGTAAAAATTATAAAGAAAAATTTATGATGAACTATTTGCTTTGAAGTCTAAAGCATACGATGAATGATAAGTTATATTTTATCTTTATTCTTGAGATCCTATTTACTGTGTTTAACAAGCCCTACTCCTAAACTTATAGATATCGAGAAGAGAACGTGGTCACTGAGGTACCCGTGCTTAGGGAGCTGAGCAAGCTAATGGTAAGCTCGAGCCGCAGCAGGCTCCGTAGTACTTAGTGGATCTCATAGCACCTTTGGCAGTGCGACTGGCAGCGATTAAGGAGCAGTTGGAAAATCAAGCTCAGTAGGAGACACTTATTCTAGAGGAAACACCAGAAGAGATACTGATAGATACCCCACCACTACTAATAGATGATAGAGATGCTGAGCAGGAGACTTGGCTTCATCTGGTAGAGAGATCCAGAAGATGAAAGCACCAGAATTTCATGGCTCGTCGGATTTTATTGTTGCACACAAGTGGAAGGAAGATGTGAGTAACATCTTGGATATGCTTAATGTGAACACTGTACAGAAGCAGTGGCTAGCAGCTTTCAGCCTCAAGGGATATGTAGGAGGATGGTATCGACTCAGATTTACTCAAGAGAAAAGGATGATGGTTTCATGAGAGACCTTTGTTTATTTCTTCGACGAGCAGTATGGGTCGGCTGCAACTAAAGCCAGGAAGGAGTTGGAGCTAGCTCGGTTAGAGCAGGGGGATATATGTCCGTGATGGATTTTAAGAGTAAGTTTATGGCATTACTTAGATTCACGGGCATGTGGCACACCGAGGAGTGGCAGGCTCAAATATTCTTGATGGGGCTTCGCCCGAATTTGTGTCATTATCTTGTGTCGAGGGGATTTCATTTAGTGCGGGAGGTGGCTGATGTCGCCATATTTTAGGAGTCAGGGACGATCATGTTTCAGAAGAGTAAGGATGGGAACGCCAAGTCAGGACAACCCGATGATAAAGGTAAAGATAAGAGACCGTTTGTAATACCAGGAGGACCCCAGCAGCAGGGTAAGGGTACACATCAGCAGGGTCCCCATAAAAAGGGACGTCAGCAATATCAGAGAGTACAGTAATAGTGTAGATTTTAGGGGACTTGTTTCAACTGCAATAATTTCGGATACAGAGCAGCAAAATACCGTAGCGCACCCACAGCAGGCCAGCAGGGTAAGAATCAGCAATAACAGAACCGTGCTCAGGGCCGAGGACAAGTCCAGCAGTTGAGGATTGAGGCACCGCCAGCAATCCCGAGGATTGAAGGACATGTGCGAGCTGATTCAAGAAGGTTCAGCAGGCAAAGATAGTCTCATACATTTAGGTGATGTAGTCGCAGCAGGCCATTCGGCTTACCGACAGAGTCTATGCAGTTGTTCCTCGTTATCATGGCGCAAGCAGGGCCATGGTGGAAGATACATTCCTTATGAACTCCTTTCCAACCCGTATTCTTTTTTATTCTGGCACTTCACATTCTTTCATCTCCTATGATTTTATGAGTAATCTTCAGCTTGTAGCGCAGCCTTTAGATATCCTGTTATCTATATCCACTCCTTTGGGAGAGGTGTCTCTCTTTGAGAGTGTTTATAGGAGATGTATCGTCAGCTTAGACGATTCCAAATTCGTGATTGATTTGATTATGTTACATATGTTTGAGTTTGATGTTATCATTGGTATGGATTGGCTATTCTTCTACCATATGAGTATCAACTGTTTTGTGAAAATAATCAACCTGCGAGCTTTTGATGGATCTGGGTTGGTGGTAGCGACCTCGCGGGGCAACCAGATATGTGGAGTCATTTTTGGCATACGTCGAGGAGGTGATGTTGTGGGATTGGGGTGCAGATTTGAGCGAGACGAGAGTGGTCTCAGAGTATCAGGATGTCTTCCAGGACATATCATCTTTACCTCCAGTGAAAGAGGTCGAGTTTTGCATAGAGTTGCAGCCAAGCACCGCACCGATTTCCCAAGCACCTTATCGTATGGTGCCTGCTGAGGTGAGGGAGCTTTAGATCCAGTTAGATAAGTTATTATCTCAGGATTTCATTTGACAGAGTCATTCTTTATGGGGAGCGTTGGTCCTTTTCATGAAGAAGAAGGACGGGAGCATGCGGTTGTGCATAGAATCGTGAGTTGAACAAAATCACTATCCGGAACAGGTATCCACTACTGAGGATTGATGACTTGTTTGACCAGTTGCAGAGAGCGTAGTGTTTCTCAAAGATAGATCTTTATTCCGGTTATTATTAGTTGCGGGTTCGGGAGATGGATATTCCTAAGACCGCCTTTCTGACTCGATATGGGTCTTTCGAGTTTCTTGGCATGCTATTTGGGCTGACTAATGCACCCGCGATATTCATGGATTTAATGAATCGGCTTTTTCGACCATACTTGGACCTATTCGTGATCGTGTTCATCGATGGCATTTTTATTTATTCGAGATTGGAGGCTGAGCATGAGCAGCATTTGCGGTTGGCACTACAGACTTTGTGGGAGTACCAGTTGTACGCTAAATTTAGCAAGTGTGAATTTTAGTTATCTGAGGTTAGATTTTTTTGGCATGTTATCAGTCAAAAAGGCATTGCAGTAGATCCGGCTAAGGTGGAGGCCATTCTTAATTGGAAGCCGCCGAAGACCGTTACCGAGATTTGTAGCTTCTTAGGTCTGATAGGCTATTACAGGAAATTCATTCAGGACTTCTCGAAGATTATGATGCTCTTTACAAGCCTTACAAAGAAGGGTGTACAGTTTATTTGAGACACGGAGTGCCAAGAGGTCTTTGAGACTTTGAAGGCTAAGTTGACTTCAGTGCCGGTGTTGATTCTTCCGAACAGTAATAAGACTTTTGTTGTCTACACCGGTGCGTCGTTATTGGGTCTTGGATGTGTTTTGATGCAGACCCATAGAGTTGTAGCCTATATTTCAAGGCAGTTGAGGACTCATGAGCAAAACTACCCAGCGCATGACTTGGAGCTAGCAGTAGTGGTCTTTGCACTAAAGACATGGAGGCATTACTTATATGGAGTACAGTTCAAGCTATTTACAGATTATCAGAGTTTAAAATACCTCTTTTCACAGAAGGAACTTAACCAGAGACAACGGTGATGGGTCGAGTTTATCAAAGATTATGAGTTTGCACTTCAGTACCATCCGGGAAAAACGAATGTAGTAGCAGACGCGTTGAGTAGGAAGCGTCATCGCGGAATTGCAGATTTGAGGTGTTCATTACATCGAGATATTTATACCCTCAGCCACTATAATTTTAGGTCGGAGGTTGGCTGGACTAGCGCATTTTTAGGAGCCATATTAGTACAGTCATATTGGAGTGATCGAGTGGTCAGAACTCAGCTAGAGGATTCTTGGATTCAAACCCGAAAGGGAGAGATTTCTAAAGAGCCCAACACTGATTGGACTATTGGAGTAGATGGAGGCCTTCGGATGAAGGGTCGGATTGTCATGCCGAATAATTCATAGCTGAAGAAGGATTTATTTAATGAGGCGCATCGTACTAGGTACACAGTGCATCTAGGCACAACAAAAATATACAAGGATCTGAAGAGGCATTTTTAGTGGAGTGGCATACGTAGAGAGATCGTAGAGTATGTGGCGAAATGTTTTACCTACCAGCAAGTTAATGTAGAATATCGAGACCTATAGGAACCCTACAGTCTTTACCTATTCTTGAGTGGAAGTGGACAGATATTTCTATGGATTATATCATAAGGTTATCTACATAAAAAAAAGGAAATGATTCTATTTGGGTGATAGTAGACCGGTTGATGAATTCGGCGCACTTCTTACCGGTGAAGACGACTTATACAACAGAGACGTATGCGAGGATTTTTATCCAAGAGATAGTTTGATTGCATGGAGTCCCAGAAACGATTGTATCAGATCGAGGTTCAATCTTCACATCCTATTTTTGGAGGAGTTTCCAAAATGCATTCGACAACCAATTGTCATTTAGTAGTGTTTTCCACCCTCAAACGGATGGTCAGACAGAGAGAGTGAATCAAGTGTTAGAGGATATGCTGTGAGCATACATTATAAATTTCCACGGTAGCTGGGAGGATTACATCCCATTGATTAAATTTGCTTATAATAATAGTTATCAAGCTACCATTGATATGGCACCATATGAAGCATTATACGGGAGGCCTTGCAGATCGTCTATTTATTGGGCAAAGCTAGAGGTTAGCCTATTGCTTTGGCCGGAGCTTGTGAGACAAACCCACAGAGAATGTAGCATTGATTAGAGAGCATATTCTTACAGTTCAGAGTCGACAAAAGAGCTATGCGGATCAGAGGCAACGATCTCTAGAGTTTCTGGTTGGAGACATTATCATGTTGAAAGTATCACCGATGAAGGACGTTCAGCGATTCGGTAGACGGGGAAAGCATGCCCCGAGATATGTCGGTCCATTCAGGATTATTGAGTGTGTTGGAACTGTTTCTTATAGATTAGATCTTCCAGCATCGATATTGAGTGTACACGATATCTTTTATGTTTCGATGCTCAAAAAGCATTTCCGCGACGAGGAGCAGCAAAGGGTGATTGATGCACCAGAGATTGAGATCCAGGATGATTTGACTACCGTAGAGATTCTAGTTTGTATTCTTGCTAGAGAGGCTAAAAAACTTGGAAACAAAGTTATTCCATTAGTGAAAGTTCAGTGGAATCAACAAGGAGCCGAAGAAGCTTCTTGGGAGCATGAGGAGGACGTACGTCGCGACTACCCACACTTATTTGAGCAGGTAAGATGTTGATGTTTGAGTATGCTTATACGCATTTTTGTTTACGTTATATTATTCAGCTACATTTATATTTAACACTAGAGTAGGGTACTAACACTTAGCTCTCAATCACTCGGAACATAAGGTATATATATGGGGGTTCCTTGTTTGGATTTTTTGCCCGACATACTAGTTTCGTCTAATTAGGGCTTAAGCGGGAGTATACACATTTTATATTATTAAGTTTAAATGTTTGCTTATGTTTCATATCTAGAGATTAATGGTATGAGAGGTGCACGAGAGGGTTTTCTAGACTGGATTATCCTCTCTTAGTGCTTTTCTCATATTATTAATCTTTAAGATGCGATTGCTGAATTTCGAGGACGAAATTCTTTTAAGGGGGTGAATGTAAAACCACCATAAATTTGAGTTAATAAGTAATAATTTGAAATAATAAGTGATTAATTGTGATAAATGGATATTTATCGTGATAAATGGATATTTATCGTGATAAATGGATATTTATCGTGATAAATGGATATTTATCGTGATAAATATCATTAAATAATGTATGAGAATGTTGCCAAGTATTTTGAGTGTAAATGAGTTCATACATGTGAAAAAATCGAGTCGAAACATGCACAAGCTAAGAAACTTGCACAAACTAAAAAAGTTGATGGTCGGACGTCGACCGCCGCACAAGGTCCGGTCGACCGCCGATTGATTTTCTAGTTTTCCTAGTCTATTTTGGAAACGGGTTCTTTTGAGGCTCAGTTGCACACAGAAGTATACAAACCTCTTTTCACGTTTTTGCACATATGATATCAGATCTTTCAAACCCTAGCAGCCACCATTTCCTCCTCTAAACCCTAGATCAAATTTTTGAGTTTCCAAGAGCTTTGTGAAGCAATTTTCGACGTGTAGGCGGGTTTTGTTGACGTGTGGCTTAAGGATTTGCTTTGGCGTTGCACTCTCAGGCTTTCAACCAAGTTTTCAGGTGAGTTTCATCTATACTAACCCTACACCCAAGTTTTTAAAGGTTTTTAATGACTTTTTATGTGATTTTATTGAGCCAAATTGACTAGTTTGAGTATAAAAGTAATTCTTTTATATTATATGAAAAAAGATCATAGCTTTCTATGTTTAAAAGCTTAAGAACGAATTTTCAAAAGTGATTTAAGATCTAAAAGTAAATAACAATATGGTTTAACTTAGTTTTGATGATTCTATCGACGTTTTGATGTTTTCATGCATGTTTAGGGTTTACATGTAATATTTAATGTTGTTTTGATGATTCTATCGACGTTTTGATGTTTTCATGCATGTTTAGGGTTTACATGTAATATTTAATGTTGTGATTCTTGTTTCATGATGTTTAGGGTTTACATGTAATATTTAATGTTGTGATTCTTGTTTCATGTGTTGAATAATCTTCAGAGATATTAATTTAGTATTTTCAACGTTCTATACAAGTTTTATAATGAGTTAAATAAGTTAGAATCATGAAACACACACAAACATGAACCTGCAGTAAGTAGGCTAAGGACCTCGGGTCGGTCGACCGCCGCATAAGGCGTGGTCGACCGCCAGGCAAATCCAAGCATGTGCATGTTTCGACTCATGTTGATGTTTTTGAGAAATTTTCTCGATCTATCTGAGATGTAATATGATATTTATGACCTGTTTAACACCTGAGGTGTTTGTGAACACGAAATGGTAGCACGCACATTAAGATACGTGCACTATGTTTGGGGAGAAAGTTGATGTCTTCATTAATGCACTCATTACAACTTTAGTCGTTACAATGAAAACAAAAAAGATAGTCTTTTTATAAGACTCTTACACAATGAAAATGAAAATTACAACTTTCCTTTCAACAAACGCAACGGACGTTTATCCTTCGCTGATTGCATGGGATCTTGGCCTGTGACGGGGATGTTGATATCCATGGACTACCAAACGATCAGATCAGATCCGGAGCTTCGTTGATTCATGAAGGAATTAAGAAACTAAAGTAATTATCTCGGCAATAGCGAGATAATCACTCTTCTCAAGATCACCACAACGGGGCAATCACTCTTCTCGAGATCACCACAACGAGGCAATCTTAAGGCAAAAGACCGGGAAGTGTAGATCTGACAAGCTCCTCTTCTTTATGCAGACGAACTCGATCCGATCTCGTCCTCTCTTCTAAAATTCGTGTTCCTTCAGTCTTCAATCCAGTAGGGCTTCGTCAACGCTCGAGAATTCCAGATCTAAAAAAATGAAGGCCCTGGGGTTGTATTTATAGGCTTTGGGATATTTGTTTTCGGATAATAACGATCGATTCACTCTTATCTTCAGTTGTAACCACTTTATCACATTCTTGGATAGATTCAGATAAGTTAGGACAAATCCAGGTGGTTAATGTTGAAAAATAGTTTAAAACTATCAAAAATCGATTTTCGGGGCTGCGGACACCCGTGGGTGTCTCGGCCTGGCCGAGACACCCTGCCTGGCCGAGACACCCGTGGGTGTATCAGGTATTTTTACTCTAACTTCTTCATATGACTTCCAAATAATATGATTCAAGATGTATTAGAAAGTTGACGAAGATATATACAACTTTTGTCTTTTGAGCTTTTTCATATTAGAATCAAATCATGGCCAAAATCTCCATTCTTCTCTAAGACACTAACACTGTCTCGGAATTCTAAGGCAGTTTGTACTATCTTTAGTATTTTGACTTTATATCTCTCATACAATCTTAGAATGAGCTGATCTAAGATGCGTTAGAAATCTAACAAGGAGATCTACAACTTTAATTTTTTGAGCTTCTTTAGATTCAAAGTGAATCATAGTCAAAATAGCTCTACAAGGTCCGAGACACCTATGGGTGTCTCGGCCAAGCCTTGACCGAGACACCAGTGGGTGTCTCAGGTATTTTGGCTCTAACTTCCTCATAAGACCTCCAAATAATATGATTCAAGATAAGTTGGAAAGATGACAAAGATATCTACAACCTTTGTCTTTTGAGCTTTTCATATTCAAATTGAATCATGGCCAAAATCTCCATTCTTCTTCGAAACACCAACACTGTCTCGGAATTCTGAGGTAGTTTGTACTATCTTTGGTATTTTGGCTTTATCTCTCTCATACGATCTTGGAATGAGTTGATCTAAGATGTGTTAGAAATACAACAAGGAGATCTACAACTTTCATCTTTTTGAGATTTTTCAGATTCAAAGCTAATAATAGTCAAAATAGCTCTATAATATCCGAGATACCTATGGGTGTCTCGGCCAAGCTTTGGCCGAGACACCTATGGGTGTCTCGGGTAAACTTTGGCCGAGACACCTATGGGTGTCTCGCCGAGGCCTGGAGTACTGTTCCATGCGTTCTGTCTATTTTCACTATATCTTCGTCATCCGAACTCGGAATTACGTGATTCAAAATGTGTCGGAAAGACGACTAGGAGATCTACAAGCTTCTATAATTGAATCATATGTGAAGTAAATAGGGCACAAGGGGCACATCATCTTTCGTAAGCGACGTGTAGCTCCCAATCCATTCGTGTTTTCGTTATTCCGAAGTTTCGTTGCTTTGCATGGTTCGTTGACTCACTTCATGCGCTTGTCGTCGTCAAATGAGCTTCTGTGACTTGGATAGCAACGTTCATCATCTTCTCTTTGTCTGGAGCCACGTACGGGAACCTATAGGTATTTTTAGACTCCTACAGATACCCCCTCCAAAGTGTTTCAGTCTCGTTTTTTTTATAGAAGAGCCTAAAATACTTTGGATGTGATCGGTCTAACCTTCAGTCAGTGTAAAAGGACCTGTAGTTAGCTCTAACTCTCGACTCCTTTGATTTTTTGTCTATTTAATATTTTAACAAATAGCTAAAATTCTTCCGACGCTGTGTTTATCGTCTGGCCGTCATCGAAGTCTTGAATCAAAAACTGGTGAGTTGATTTTGGCTCGTATCATCGAGTTAACTTAGAACTGACTATCTCTGTCATAATATATTGACTTAGGGCTATGCGTTGAACAGCGTTGACTTTTCATCGTAACGCATTGACTGGTGTTGACCTAGGGTTACACGTTGATTGACGTTGACCTTAGAGTTTCGGATCGCCCGACATTGACTTTTCATCTCAACACGTTGACTGGTGTTGACCTAGGGTTACGCGTTGACTGGCGTTGACCTTAGGGTTTCGGATTGCCTGGCA
This sequence comes from Asparagus officinalis, assembly GCF_001876935.1. Taxonomy (NCBI): domain Eukaryota; kingdom Viridiplantae; phylum Streptophyta; class Magnoliopsida; order Asparagales; family Asparagaceae; genus Asparagus; species Asparagus officinalis. Next base: position 59,160,363 of record NC_033802.1, read on the forward strand.
TTGACTTTTCATCGTAACGCATTTACTGATGCTGACCTAAGGTTTTGGATCACCCGGTGTTGACTTTTTATTACAACGCGTTGACTGGCTTTGACCTAGGGTTACACGTTGACCGGCGTTGACCTTAGGGTTTCGGATCGCCCGGTGTTGACTTTTCATCGCAACATATTGACTGACATTGATCTTAGGATTTTGGGTCGCCCGGTGTTGACTTTTCATCGCAATGCATTGACTGACGTTAACCTAGGGTTACGCGTTGACCGACGTTGACCTTAGGGTTTTGGATCACCCGGTGTTCTTTCATCGCAACGCGTTGACTGACGTTGACCTTAGGATTTTGGATCACCCGGCGTTGATTCAGTTTATTAGAGTATATATAGTTTAAGCTCTTAAGGTATTAGAGCATGATGGTCCAAAATTTTGGGCTGCAGGACCAACTGTTAAAGTTGTTTCGTCTGTAGATATGGATCTTATCCCGAAGTTATTGGATGCTCCAGTCATGAGACCAACTAATGGGGCTGGTACGTCAATGACTCTTGCATATATAGAATTTTTAGCAAATCCTCGGCCATCAACGAGTTTGATGAGCCTTTACCGACTACCATTTGAGTCGGGCTAGCGTGCGAATTGTTTAAGTCTGTTCTGCACGTAACGTTGTGCTAAGAGAGTTAACTAGCGTGCGAATTGTTTAAGTCTGTTCTGCACGTAACGTTGTGCTAAGAGAGTTAACTCTCTTAGTGCTACGATATTGAATACGTAGACTTCGTCTTTCTCTGTGCTAAGAGAGTTAACTCTCTTAGTGCTACGATATTGAATACGTAGACTTCGTCTTTCTCACGAGAAAAGACTAAACGGTGACGCGTGTTAGGTGTAGACTTTGTTAGACCCTAGAGGGGGGTGATTAGGGTCTTATGCTAATCTAATCCGATTTAAATGCCAATTAAAATTAATTAACAAGTATATTCTTGCAAGATAGATATACAAGAGTTATGTGCAAGAATATGCAATATACACAAGGTGATATATCCTAGCAAAGAGGTATACTATATGATATATGCAAGGATATGCAAACACAAGGGTAACATAAACAAATGATATAGTGGATGAAATAAACAATGAGAGAAAGGCTATAAAGATGAACAAATATAAGTGTGCTAAGCCAAACTCAAACAAGCAATATGATCACGGAGTTCGGACCATCCGTCCTACATCTCCGTTCTCCACTCCTGGGGAGAAATCCACTATCACAATCCGGTTTGGAAGCCGGAACTTCTACACACTCGGTTTACAAGTTCACCGAAAACTCTCACACAACAAACACTATGCAATCACACTCTACACTCACTAAGTGTTGGACCAAGCCGTGTCTCCCTCAAGTGCTCGGTTACAACCTCTCACTAGGTTCATCAACCGACGCCACTCTTCTTGGAACGATCCCCGACTCTCACCACACACTCCTCACTCGATGTACAAGTGTATTACAAAGTGATTCTCACGATAAGCACAGTATAACAAATGATTGTTCTCTCTAACAAGGTGAGAACTCAAATACGCACAACTCAATGTTACAAACTCTCACAACCCTAATATACTATGTATGCAAATACAATAAGCTCAAATGGGTGTGTGTAACAATGAGATAATATAATCAAATCTAAACTCAATATAAAAACTAGCTTTAAAGAATGATAATCAAATAAGTAAGCAAATGTAAAGCTAGATAGAGTTTAGAAAACTTCTCCAATAGATGACAAGATGGAGAGATGAAGATTGGAGCCCAAACAAGAAGATGATCTCCTCCACTTGTAAAAACAATCTTCAAACCAAACAAACACTAAAAACCCACTTAAACCCTTGTTTAAAACTCTTTAAACTTGTTTAAAACATTTCTTTTGTTAACTTGAAAGAGAGCAGCAATAGGGTATTTATACCCACTTTAAATCTCAGCCAAAGTCCAAACAAAAAGACAGAAACAGCCCCAGCAAATCAGCTCAGGAAATAGCCATTGGGAAAGCAATGGATCTATTGTCGGTCGACCGGCAGAAATTTCGGTCGACCGACGGAGAACAAAAGCACGAAGAACTGTTCTGGACAATTGTCGGTCGACCGGTGCGGTCGACCGATAGAAAATATCGAGCTCTCGGTCGACCGCATCGGTCGACCGACCAACTCTCTGCTGCATGCTGACAAAAGAACAAATGAGCGGTCGACCAGTGCGGTCGACCGAAGACTAACACAGCAGAAAACTGATATAAAAACAGATTTTTGAGACTTTTGAAAATATGTTAAAAATAACAATGAAGTCTAAAAATAATGAAACTTTAGGAAATGTATATAAACATGAAAACAAACATGTTACAAAAAGAATTTTCCAAATTGCATTTCCCATTTGTGAAAAATCATCAATTTGCAAAATAGTCCAAAACACGAAAATGTAAACATGTGAATTTTGACATTTTGGCTAAACCATGTTTTGAAACTTTGCACAATGATTATATAGACTTAATAAAATATGTATATGATTATTGTTAAGTCCAAAAATTATGAAAATAATATTTTTACAAAATTGCATATTCTATGCAATATATACTAAAACACAATAATAAATATGAAACATGTGATTTCATATTTATAAACATGAAAACTCAAAACTATGTATGTATATATATATAAAACTATATATAAAAACATAATAGAAAATATGAAATATAGAATTTCATATATATAACCATAAAAACTCAATATATATATATATATATATATGACTATATATATATACGAAGAAACCAATAAATGTGTGTGTATAGATAATTGAGCTTAAGGTACTAACACACATAATATAAACTCCTAAACTAAATTACCCAAGCTTGATCTTGATCTTCATTGAGCTCAACTTGGTACACGTTGCGGATGAATCTAAACGTGGATCTTGAACTTGAATTGTACGATGCTTCACTCCACAATTCCGCCAACCTCCTTTTGATATGATCGTGAATGCTCGATTCCATCCATCCTCCAACTACCTTGTTTGTCTACAATACATAGGAATGCACAAACACTAGACAAACAATATTAGTAGTAAATTATTTATAAATCATCATCAAAACAAGAAGGCCAACAATCTCCCCCTTTTTGATGATGACAAACAATTTACAAAAAGGATATATGCATGAAAGAAAATGAATATATAAATTATAATTCACATGCATATAAACAAGAAGGAATATACATATACTCACAATATTTCTCCCCCTTTGACAACATCAAAAAGGGGACAAAAAGAATAAGAGAGCGAAAGCTCCCCCTATCAATAAGCATAGGTGAGTATAACATATAGAAAGATATAGGGATTGCTCCCCCTATCAAAATGCCATATCGGAATATATGCAATGAATATCATAGCAAACATATGTGAGCAAGCATAAATGAGAAATATGCTAAATACCACTCACATACAAAAAGACAATGAGAACACATATAAAATGTCAATATGAAAAAGAGGTGTCTCATATCAAAGAACATAAAAAAATATGTATAAAAGTAGATTTATGAAATCAAAAGAAGGAACATGAGAATCACAAATCAATCAAATAAAATCATAAATCACAAGTAAATCATACAAGAACATAAAACCAAATCATCATTGATTTTCAAAAATCAAGAGAGGCAATTATATCTAGCTATTGAGCTAGTATCAACCCATATAAATATTTTTAGCACCCGGTAAACAATGTTTAGGAATAAACACCCAATAACTCCGGAGGGTTATATAAACATAGTCCTCTCATCAAACAAAAAATAATAATAATCATGAAAATAAAAGATTTGATACAAGAAAGATTGTTTTCATAACCAAAAGATTTTAAAGCATAATTTTCAAAACTAAGAAAGGAAAAAGTAAGAACACTAAAATTCTTGGTTTAAAGTTTAAATTTGTTTTGGTACCCAAGAACTCTTGGTACCAAAAGATTTAGGGACATGGCCCCTATCATTTAAGCTCAAAACCTTAGGGTTATGAACCCTCTTAGGTATATGTGGTGCACTAACATGGTCAAAACAATATTCATTCAAATGACCCTTCCGATTGCAATTTGTGCAATGAAAGAGATCCATTTGTTTTTGTGGACCATTAGTTCGTGCACGTGAATCATTTGCAAATAAAGATTTTCTTTTAAGATTATTTTGCAAATGTGAAACATTATCAAAACAAAACTTTCCTAAGTGGCCATATCTACCACAAACATCACATCTAAAAATATGTGGCCTACTAGAAACATTTGGCAAATAAGATTTTCTTTTTAAATCAAAACAATATTTGGCCAAATGACCAAAACGACCACAAAGATCACATGAATACACATGAGCATGCATATGATAAACTTTATGAGAGTGTGCATGTGCATGTGTATGTGATGAAGAAGCCTTATGAGATGCACAAGAAATATTAGTCTTGGAGGATTTATGTGCATCATAGCAAAACTTAGCTAAATGGCCTTTACGGCCACATATAGAACACTTATAAGTTTTGCTATACATGTGTGCATAATGAGTGGATGATTTTGATTTAGTCTTGGCACACATATCCATAAGCTTCTTATGATTATTAATACATGTTTTTAAAGTTGAATCTAAAGATGAAATGCTTTTATTCATAAGATTCAAATCTTCATTTTTAGGCACATATGCATTTTTAGAAGTAGAACATAAATAATCATTTATAAAGGAAGCAGTATCATTTTGTATGTTCTTTACTTCTAAGTTAGCATTATCTTTTTCATGAGATAAGCTAGTTATAGATGTGGTTAATTTTTTATTTTCCAAAATTAACATGTCATTATTTTCTTTAAGCATGGTATTTTCTTTTGCAATGACATCCAATTTTGACACTAGCTCCTCATGATTGGATTCTAAAACATCATGCTTGCTTTTTAAATCATTAAAACCATTTTGCAATTTGTTAAAGGCATGCAATAATTTTTCACTAGCACAAGCAAGTTCATCATTAGGTAAATCATTAATGGTTTCGAACTCGCAAACCTCACTAGGGCTATCGCCTAGTGGTCGTGTGCATGATGCCCCGTATGAACTTGAAGTCGGATCCTCCAAAGCTTGTTGGATCGCCTCCAAGTCCCATTGATGTGCTTCTATAAATTTCCAAAGTTTGTAAGCACTATCAAAATGAACAAACTTGTTAGATATAGATGAATTAAAAGCATTTAGCAAATATTCTAACAAAATATTGTTCATTGTAAACATACGATGATCATTCTTATTCCATTTGGATTTCTCCAAAGTGGGCACAATATAAGCATCATCTATAATTTCCCATAAATCAAAGTATTTAGATTGAACAAAAAGTTTAGATCTAACACACCATTGGGTATAGGGGAAATTATCTAATCTAGGAGCAATATTGATGGCATAACCTAAACCATGCATATCCATAATATAAAAGGCAAGCAAGATATAAATAAAGCTCAAAATTAGATTAGCACAATAACATAACTTGGATTTTTAACTCAAGGCGATTAGACCTTAAATCAAAGAGCACCAAGCTCTGATGATACCAATTGTTAGACCCTAGAGGGGGGGTGATTAGGGTCTTATGCTAATCTAATCCGATTTAAATGTCAATTAAAATTAATTAACAAGTATATTCTTGCAAGATAGATATACAAGAGTTATGTGCAAGAATATGCAATATACACAAGGTGATATATCCTAGCAAAGAGGTATACTATATGATATATGCAAGGATATGCAAACACAAGGGTAACATAAACAAATGATATAGTGGATGAAATAAACAATAAGAGAAAGGCTATAAAGATGAACAAATATAAGTGTGCTAAGCCAAACTCAAACAAGCAATATGATCACGGAGTTCGGACCTTCCGTCCTACGTCTCCACTCCCCACTTCCGGGGAGAAATCCACTATCACAATCCGGTTTGGAAGCCGGAACTTCTACACACTCGGTTTACAAGTTCACCGAAAACTCTCACACAACAAACACTATGCAATCACACTCTACACCCACTAAGTGTTGGACCTAGCCGTGTCTCCCTCAAGTACTCAGTTATAACCTCTCCCTAGGTTCATCAACCGACGCCACTCCTCTTGGAACGATCCCCGACTCTCACCACACACTCCTCACTCGGTGTAAAAGTGTATTACAAAGTGATTCTCACGATAAGCACAGTATAACAAATGATTGTTCTCTCTAATAAGGTGAGAACTCAAATACGCACAACTCAATGTTACAAACTCTCACAACCCTAATATACTATGTATGCAAATACAATAAGCTCAAATGGGTGTGTGTAACAATGAGATAATATAATCAAATCTAAACTCAATATAAAAACTAGCTTTAAAGAATGATAATCAAATAACTAAGCAAATGTAAAGCTAGATAGAATTTAGAAAACTTCTCCAATAGATGATAAGATGGAGAGATAGAGATTGGAGCCCAAACAAGAAGATGATCTCCTCCACTTGTAAAAACAATCTTTAAACCAAACAAACACTAAAAACCCACTTAAACCCTTATTTAAAACTCTTTAAACTTGTTTAAAACATTTCTTTTGTTAACTTGAAAGAGAGCAGCAATAGGGTATTTATACCCACTCTAAATCTCAGCCAAAGTCCAAACAAAAAGATAGAAATAGCCCTAGCAAATCAGCTCAGGAAATAGCCATTGGGAAAGTAATGGATCTATTGTCGGTCGACCGGCAGAAATTTCGGTCGACCGACGGAGAACAAAAGCACGAAAAACTATTCTGGACAATCGTCGATCGACCGGTGCGGTCGACCGATGGAAAATATTGAGCTCTCGGTCGACCGCATCGGTCGACCGACCAACTCTCTGCTGCATGCTGACGAAAGAACAAATGAGCGGTCGACCGGTGCGGTCGACCGAAGACTAACACAGCAGAAAACTGATATAAAAACAGATTTTTGAGACTTTTGAAAATATGTTAAAAATAACAAATGAAGTCCAAAAATAATGAAACTTTAGGAAATGTATATAAACATGAAAATAAACATGTTACAAAAAGAATTTTCCAAATTACATTTCCCATTTGTGAAAAATTATCATTTTGCAAAATAGTCCAAAACACGAAAATGTAAACATGTGAATTTTGACATTTTGGCTAAACAATATTTTGAAACTTTGCACAAAGATTATATAGACTTAATAAAGTATGTATATGATTATTGTTAAGTCCAAAAACTAAAAATACAATATTTTCATAAAATTGCATATTCTATGCAATAAATACCAAAACACAATAGTAAATATGAAACATGTGATTTCATATTTATAAACATGAAAACTCAAAACTATGTATGTATATATATAAAACTATATATATGCATAGAAACCAAAACTTGTGTATATATATATATATAACTATATATATATATACGAATAAACCAATAAATGTGTGTGTATAGATATTGAGCTTAACGTACTTAACACACATAATATAAATCCTAAACTAAATTACCCAAGCTTGATCTTGATCTTCATTGAGCTCAACTTGGTACACGTTGCGGATGAAGCTAAACTTAGATCTTGAACTTGAATTGTACGATGCTTCACTCCACAATTCCGCCAACCTCCTTTTGATATGATCGTGAATGCTCGATTCTATCCATCCTCCAACTACGTTGTTTGTCTACAATACATAGGAATGCACAAACACTAGACAAACAATATTAGTAGTAAATTATTTGTAAATCATCATCAAAACAAGAAGGCCAACAGACTTTAGGATTTTTGGAAAACCCTCAGCCTTCAACGGATTTGATGTGTCTTTACCGATTACCGTTTAAATCGGGCTAGCATGTGAATTGTTTAAACCCGTTTTCACATGTAACGTTGTGCTAAGAGAGTTAACTCTCTTAGTGCTATGATATTGAATACGTAGACTCCGTCTTTCTTACGGGAATAGACTATCCGACAAAGCGTGTTAGGCGCTGATTTATCCCTTCTTAGAATTCGGGATAAAAGTCCCCAGATTTGGATTCTGATGTCTTCTTCAATCGTTGAAAGACTAAACTAGCAATGCATGTGAGGCGCTGACTTATCCCTACTTAGGATTCGGGATAAAATTCCCCGTACATGTGAGGTACGGATTATGATGTTATTAACAACAACCTGCCACAATGTCGAATATGTGGGCTCTTATCCTTTTTACATTTAAAGACTAACCGACAACACGTGTTAGGCACTGACTTATCCCTACTTAGGTTTCGAGATAAAATTCCCCAGACTTGGATTCTGATATCTTCTTCAATCGGTGAAAGACTAAACCGACAACGCGTGTTAGGCGCTGACTTATCCATACTTAGGATTCAGGGTAAAATTTCTCATACGTGTGAGGCACGGATTATAGTGTTATTAATAACAACCTGCCACAATGTCGAATATGTGGGCTTTTATCCTTTTTATGGTTAAAGACTAACCGGTAACGCGAGTTAGGCGGTGACTTATCCCTACTTAGGCTTCGGGATAAAATTCCCCAGATTTGGATTCTAGTGTCTTCTTCAATCGTTGAAAGACTAAACCAGCAACGCATATGAGGCGCTGACTTATCCCTACTTAGGATTTAGGATAAAATTTCCTGTACATGTGAGGCACGGATTATGGTGTTATTAATAACAACCTGCCACAATATCGAATATGTAGGCTTTTGTCCTTTTTACGGTTAAAGACTAACCGGCAATGCGAGTTAGGCGGTGACTTATTCCTACTTAGGCTTCGGGATAAAATTCCCCAGACTTGGATTCTGGTGTCTTCTTTAATCGGTGAAAGATTAAACCGGCAACGCGTGTTAGACGCTGACTTATCCCTACTTAGGCTTCGGGATAAAATTCCCCGTGCGTGTTAGGCACGGATTATGAGAGTTAAAAATATGGGTCTTCTCCTTAGGTAAAGACAAACCCGATACTGGAAAGGAGGAATTTTATATTTTATTTCCAATCGCAAAGGAAACTCCAAGTGAGATCTCCACTTTGAGAATCCGGACCAATGAAACTAAGAGTGGGATCTCCACTCCGAGAATCGAATAGATTCAGGTAACCCTAACTTTTATAGGATTGGTTACTTGATCTAAAAAGAAATTCCAACTTCAATCCTAACTTTTAGAGGTTTGACCAAAGGGGAGGAGTGAAAGCCTATCGTTTATCAAAAGGGGATTCTGATTCCGGCCCTAACTACCTACAGGCTTGACCGAGTGGGGGTTTGAGACAATCCTAACTTTTATAGGTTTGATCGCTCAATTTAAAACTGGACCTCTCGTTCATGGAAGGAATCGAGAGGGGATTTTGGTTGTGGTCCTAACTGTAGGAAGGTTTGACCGAGTGAGGAGTTTTGAGACGATCCTAACTTTTATATGTTTAATCGCTCAATTTGTGGACCTCTCGTTCATTGAAGGAATCGATAGGGAATTTTGGTTGTGGTTCTAATTATAGGAAGATTTAACCAAGTGAATAGTGAGAGTGGGAGTACAAATTACAGAGGGAGTGTTGATTTGTATAAATCACTCAAAAGGGGTTCCTAGTGTTAAGTGACAAATACCTAACATGGAGGGGTTTGACAATTGTCAATAAACAGAAGATTAAAATTTTGAATACTTTGTCCGGACTCTAATAATAGGAGTGTTGAGTGCACATACATAGCGGGAGTTTGAGTGGGAGTTTCTTATTCCCAGCCTTCTTGTAGTGACCGGGTTATCTCTAAGAATACACTATACATAATTCTTTCGGGAACTTCCCGTTACATGAATCATCCACCCCCAGCTTCTTGCAAAACTGGGTCTAATATTGAACTCAGTTGCGTGATCGGGTTATCCTTAAGAATATTATGTATAAAATTCTCCAAGAATTTCCCGTTGAAGGTAGGAAACAGTTTAGACACATATACCTATTAGAGTACCAGGGAGCAATTTAATCTCATATACCGGTTGGATGATTGAGAAGCAGTTTATACTCGTATACTCTTCGGAGTGACAAAAGGAGCAGTTTATACTCTTATACTTAACGGAGTCTTCATTCGGCTTAATTTAGCGTTATGCCGCCAGCTTCAACCAGGGTTTGGATGCTATTCTTGAGAGCGAAGCAAGCCTTGGTGGGATGAATAATCCTTCTATGGTACGCATAATACTTTGAATCCATAGTATTGTCAGCTTCCTTCTGATTTGCGATAGGTGGTAGCTTGATCTTGTTGTTCTCAAGGAGGGATTCGAAAATGGCTAGAACGTCTTCGTCCTTGAAGGAGTACTCTTTTTGGAGTCTTGGATCCGAAGTCTTTTGCTGTCTCTGAGATTGCTATTGTGACGTCTGATTAGCATCAATAGCAGCTGCATGGGTCTTCCCTTTACCACAGGAGGCGAAGCTTGAATTTGTAGGGTTAGCCGTCGGTTGGCTTCTCTCAGCTTTCTTCCTTCTGAGGAAGTGCTCGGCCTGCTCTCCGCGCACTTTTAACTCTTTTCAGATGTTGGATGGTGCTACTCCCATAACTTCCAACACGTCTAAAGAGAGGTTGTTGTGGCATGTTTGGAGGATGAAGTCCTCTGTGATCGGATCTCGGTAGTTCATCACGTTATTCCGGAAGTGCTTAACGAAGTCGTCGACCGTCTCGTCATCTTCCTATTTCTTATCGAAGAGTCTCCTGATTGACACCTTGGCGTCAAAGAAGTGAGCGAGGAACAGGTTCTCCAGGTCGTCCTAGTTGTTGGCGTTTCCAGGCTTGAGACAGCGGTACCAATCGAAGACGGGCCCACGAAGGGTGCCAATGAATGACTGAACCATCAATGCTTCATCACCGGAGACTATGCCCAAGTGGGACTTGAAATAAATCAAGTGTTGAGTGGGGGAGCCCTTCCCGTTAAACGGCGTGAAGTTGATCAGGTTGAATTTCGTCGGATACGGGATCGACTCCCACTCTCTCGGGTAAGGACACAGAATACCGGTCTTCTTCACCTCTCAAGCACACACCAGAGCGTTGATTTTGCTCTCGAGGTCTTTCATCTTTTCGTCCTCTTCTGTATCATGCTTTGGATGATTTCTAAGAGGAACAACGCGGCCACCCCCGACATTGTTATCTTCGGTGGGACCACCCCCAGCGTTCTAGTCAACGGGAGGGTTATCAGCGTTAAGATGTTCATCGATATCTGAATCGCTACCTACTTGGTTAATAATGTTGCGATGGGTGGATTTACCAAGTTGATTGGATAGAGCCCGAATCTGTTGGTCATGCTCTTCCCTCATCTGCTGCATATCCATTTTTATTTTAATTTTGAATGCTTCTTTCTACTTGGCTAGAGCATCCTCAACTATTTTGGCTACTTCCTCGGTGTTAATCATAAACATCTCACGGGATTGTCCTAGACTGGATATCGTTTTGTCAGAAGTGACTGCAGAGTTGGCATCTGACGCTTCATCATCTAAGGATAATCCCCTCTGCATTCTCTGATAATCCTTACTTCTAGTAGTCCATGTGCGTAACTGAGTTAGACGATGCGATACGAGCGGGTCAGAACTAGAAGGTCGAGCCGACTTTCCCTTATCAGCCATGTTAATTGTGACTTCTGAAAGTTCGTCATCTTGAACAGCTAATCGTTTCTTATGGAGATGCTTTGGTTTAGACTTAGCCTTTCCGTTAGAGATTCTCTCGAATACCGAGACCCTCTGTGGAGCGGTCTTAGGGTAGCTACACACTGATAATACTATCCTGATAAGTTTGACGCACGGACAATGAAAGTCTGTCTCCCGGGTATTTCTCTTTCAAGGTCTGTTCGTACCTCCATCCCGATAGTACAACTCATCGGCATGATGACTGGAGCAATCTATCATGTGTTGACATGATTTCTCAGGTACAACGTTGTCGTCTGACGAACACGTTTCCTTCTAATGATTCGTCACCTTATTAGCACTCTCAAGAGTCGCACATTTTGAGCTATGCCTTTGTGAGCGTAGGACCTCAACAGGCTCTTGAACTTTGACACGTAGTCCAAGGTGGTTAGTTATAGGAGTTTTCTCCTTACGAGAAGGCTCAGACTTATTGCAAGGGTGAGTACGACCCCCAGCTTGATGAGTTGCTCGGGGTTCATTCACCATGCCCAAGCATTCTTTGACCACAAATCTGTTTTGATCTTCATGTAGAGGACCCAGGCGATCCTTCAATGGAATTCTAGATTTGGAGAGATCCACGTTGTCGTATGGCTTCATCGGAGGTGCGGGAGCAATAGGAGCAGGATCTAAAGTTGACGAAGGCTGGGGAACAGCCTCGGATCTGGAATCGAGCGAGAGACACGACTGGTGTCTCTTATCGGGTAGAGGTGCTGTTTTGGCCTTCAACACCCAAATCTACTTAGATCTTGGTAGTTTCTTGACTACCTCCTCCTGCTGCAATTTCTACGCTTCTTGTGCGAGAATCCGTGCATGCGCAAGTAGTGCATGATGTTTCTAGATACGCTCTTCGAGAGTAAAACGAGTTCATTTGACAATAACCTATTTGTTAGTTGACGGTTGGGAGGAGGATCCTGATGCTTGTTGTGGTGACAGCTTAGCCACTTGGTGCTTTTTGAACTCTATATCCGCTTGGTAGCGGAGTCCGTCCACTTGCTCTAAAGCCTTAGCCAATTGGCGGGCAAGACGTTGGTGGTACCTCTGATGAGCCCTCTTTGATTAGGTGTCCGGATCTGCGGCTTTGGCTTCATCGGATGCCGACGGATCGTTGTGAGGTGTAACTGTGACAGCGGTAGCGGGAAGATCGCCTTCTTGGGTCTTCAGATCTGAAGACCAGCAAATATTCCTGGAGGAGGAGGTCTTCCTGCACTTGCAAGGAGAGGCGGATCTGGAGGAGGAGGAGGAGATATACTCCTCGAACTTCTGCTAGTCAAATTCATATTCGGCCTCTTCGTTCACCGGGATCTTGATCGTTGGTTGTGTCATGACAGCCTTGGCAGCAAGGTTGTTGACTCCCACTGTGGTTGTCAGCTTCTTTAGGGAGAAAGTTGATGTCTTAATTGATGCATTCATTACAACTTCAGTCGTTACAATAAAAATAAAAAAGATAGTCTTTCTATAAGACTCTTACACAATGAAAACGAAAATTATAACTTTTCATTCAACAAACACAATGGACGTTTATCCTCCGCTGCTTGCGTGGGATCTTAGTCTGTGACGGGGATGTTGATATCCGTGGACTACCAAACGATCAGGTCAGATCTGGAGCTTCATTGATTCATGAAGGAATCAAGAAACTGAAGCAATTATCTCAGCAACAGCGAGATAATCACTCTTCTCGAGATCACCGCAATTGGACAATCTCAACGCAAAAGACCGGGAAGTGTAGATCTGACGAGCTCCTCTTCTTTATGCAGATGAACTCAATCCGATCTCCTCCTCTCTTTTGAAATTTGTGCCCCTTTAGTCTTCAATCCAGCAGGGCTTCACCGATGCTCGAGAATTCCAGATCTGAAGAAATAAAGGCACTGGGGCTGTATTTATAGGCTTTTGGACCTTTGTTTTCGGATAAGAACGATCGATTCACTCTTATCTTCAGTTGTAACCACTTTATCACGTTCTTGGATAGATTCAGATTAGTTGGATTAAATCCAGGTGGTTAACATCGAAAAAGAGATTAAAACTACCAAAAATCAATTTTCGGGACTGCGGACACCCGTGGGTGTCTCGGCTTGGCCGAGACACTCGTGGGTGTCTCGGCCTGACCGAGACACCAGTGGGTGTCTTGGGTATTTTGGATCCAACTTTCTCATATAACATTCAAATAATATGATTCAAGATGTCTTGGAAAGATGACAAAGATATCTACAACATTTATCTTTTGAGATTTTCCATATTCGAATCAAATTATAGCCAAAATATCTATTCTTCTCTAAGATACCAACATTGTCTCAGAATTCTGAGGTAGTTTGTGCTATCTTTGGTATTTTGGTTTTATCTCTCTCATATGATCTCGGAATGAGTTGATCTAAGATACGTTAGAAAGATAACAAGGAGATCTACAACTTTAATCTTTTGAGATTCTTCATATTTAAAGCTAATCATAGTCAAAATAGCTCTATAAAGTCTGAGACATCTATGGGTGTCTCGGCCAAGCCTTGGCCGAGACACCAGTGGGTGTCTCGGGTATTTTGGCTCTAACTTCCTCATATGATCTCCAAATAATATGATTCAAGATGCGTTGGAACCTTTATCTTTTTAGATTTTTCATATTCAAATCGAATTATGACCAAAATCTCCATTCTTCTCCGAGACACCAACACTGTCTCGGAATTCTAAGGCAGTTTATACTCTCTTTGGTATTTTGGCTTTATCTCTCTTATACGATCTCGGAATGAGTTGATCTAAGGTATGTTAGAAAGCTAACAAGGATCTCTACAACTTTTATTTTTTGAGCTTCTTTAGTTTCAAAGAGAATCATAGTCAAAATAGCTCTACAAGGTTTGAGACACATATGGGTGTCTTGGCCAAACTTTGGCCGAGACACCTCTTGGTGTCTCAGCCAAGCTTTGGCTGAGACACCTATGGGTATCTTGGCTAAACTTTGGCTGAGACACCTATGGGTGTCTCGCCAAGGCCTGGAGTACTGCTCTGTGCGTTCTGTGTGTTTTCATCGTATCTTCGTCATTCGAACTCGGAATCACGTGATTCAAAATGCATCGGAAAGCCGATGAGGAGATCTATGAGATTCCATAATTGAATCATATATGGAGTAAATGGGACACAATGGGTGCTTCATCTTTCGTAAACGACGCGTAGCTCATGATCCATTCGTGTTTCCGTTATTCCGAAGTTCCGTTGCTTTGCATGGTTTGTTGACTCACTTCATATGCTTGTCGTCATCAAATGAGCTTCTGCGACTCGGATAGTAACATTCATCATCTTCTCTTTGTCTGGATTCACGTGTGGGAACCTATAGGTATTTTTAGACGCCTATACACTAATGCTTAATCTATGTTCTTAAATAAATATTTTTGCAAAGTGGAGATGCACAATATATGTTTGAGTTGATAGGTGTTGGTATAACATATGATAATGTATACTTATCTGTTGGGGATGTTTTGGTGTGGACGTTTATCCCGTAATGAGACCTCGACGGTACCACACTAGGAGTATTTGGACGTTATCTCGTAATAAGACCTCGGCGGTACCAATACTAGAAGATAATCGATGTGTTTCCGGATTGGGCTGATACGCCTTATTCTATGGTATAATCATCTAGATGCATCATCCGGAATAGGGGAGATAAAACCGATTGTCGCAGAACGATTGAGTAAGGACGTTGAAATCTATATGTGAATGTGAGAACCTTACAAAAGTATCGTTATGTAATAAAGACATATACACACAGTTGTAGTTTGTTCCCACGTTAGATTACCCAAGTTTAGGGTATATTTTGGATACATGACATACATGATATGGCTTATGGTGATATTTTAACTGGATGATATTTCATTATGACTGCGCCAACTACCCGAGGGTAGTTCGAGATGTGATATTGGTTCTTTTTGGTAGAGGTTTGGAGTATTTTTCTTCATGTACTATTTTTATTCATAGGATTAGAATTGGTATTTAGCGATCCACAATTTAAGACATGGTATATACATGAGGGTTTCTATGTTTGGATTATTTTGCTCGACATACTAATTATCATGTTGTTGGTTTCTAAATATCAATATCTATTTAGAGTTATATGAATAATTTTTATAGCTATATGTACTAATAGTATTTTCTTATATACTCCTACCCTTTCCCCTAGGAGTGGTGGAGATGATCTCGCTAGCGCTTTAACACTCATTGTTTTTTTCCCCTTTTAGGCAGCGAGTCCGGCGTATGGAGAGTCACAGGTTGATGGGATTGCATCTTAGATTCCATCTAGTTATTTATAGTTATAGCTATTTCAGAGCTCCACATTTAGTTTCTTATTTTTAGACCCTAGAGATTGTGATTCAATTTTGTAGAGGCTGAGTGCCTTAGTAAGATTTCATTTGACTCTTGTGTTGGGACATATTACATTTTATTTTAGATTCAGAGTTATTTTATTCTATTTCAATTGGGTCCTGATAAGGGTTATTTATATAATTCTTCTGTGTTTAATTTGTGCATTGTACTATTTCACTATTCTGTTTGTACCTACACTTGTTTATTGATTCTTCTAGAGAGATAGTAACTGTGATGGTGAAACATGTTGTTGCACGGTGCTGGTGTATGGCAAGTTTGACATTCTAGGATTCAACCTAGACTGCAGCCTTGTGTGAATCCTGGGGCATCACACTAATAGGTCTGAATTCAGCTGGAAAGCTGGCCCCTTCCTTCTTAGGAATGATACAGATAAAAGAGTAGTTGATGTTATGAAGAGGTTTTACGTTAGAGTGTAATGACTGGATAAATGATATAACATCTTGATAAATGACAGGCCAAAATTTCAGAAAGAAATGAATAGGGAGACCATCAGGCCCTGGGGATTTGTCTGGGTGTAGGTCAAAAACTACCTGCAAGATTTCGTCTACTGAGATGGGTGAGTCCAAGGTAGAAAGGTCTACAGGAGAGGGGGGATAAGAACGGTTCCAATTGATACTAAATCTAGAGGTTGGTTGAGCTTGGAAAAGATTAGAGAAATAGTCATAGAATGCATGTTTGATGTCTGACTCAGATGAGAGAATGGTGTTATTGATGGAAATGAAGGGAATGAAGTTGATCCTCCTATAGTGAGAAGCAATTCTGTGGAGAAAAAACTATATTGTTATCTCCTTCTTTAAGCCATTGGATCCTAGATCTCTATTTCCATTTAATCTCTTCAGCTTTGGCCAGAGAAAAAAGGAGCTCTCTAAGGTTAACTCTGGATTGGAGTGTTAGGTCTCATGTTATGAGCCTATATCTTCTAATCTTGTTTTGATGATTACAAACAATTCCTAATATTGTTTATCTAGTGTTTATGTTTCTTATTAGGTATTCTAGACAGACAATGTGTTGGAGGTTGGATGGATTGAGCCTACACAATCACATCAAATGGAGGTTGGCGGAATATCGGTATGAAGCCATTGCACATCAAGCCATATTCAAGATCAAAGCTTGAGTAATTTAGTTTAGGTTTTATATTATGTGTGTTAGTACTTTAAGCTCATATTAATCACACACACGTATTTGTTGATTTTATCAAAATATAAGTGTTTTTGATAAGATATTGTTTTATTAGTTTATAGACTTCAATATCAGTTTATACATATTTTATTAAGTCTATAAAATCAGTTTACAAAGTTTCAAAACTTGGTTTATGTCAAAACATCAAAATTCAAGTATCTCATGTTTTCATGTTTTGGACATATTTGCAAAATGATGATATTTTACATTTGGAAAGTCTTTTTTGAAAACCAGTTTTTGTAGCATGTGTATTATCATGTCTACAATCATTTCCCAATGTTTTATATTTTTTGAAATTTATTTATTATTTTTAAAGGCACTTTAAAAAATAATTTTCCAGCATGAACAGTGCCTGTGCACGTTTATAAGTCGACTTATAAACCCTGACAAGTCGACTTATGAACTCCTCTGGAAAGTGCATTTTTTTCTCTGCTGAGTCGACTTATCCATGAACACAAGTCGACTTATAGCAAGTTGAATGCAAGTCGACTTATACCAAGTGTAGGGTGAAAATTTGATTTCCCGAAAACAGGGAGTGTCCGTTTGTATTAATAAGAAGGCTTATTACAAACTAACAAATCAAATGTTTACAACAGAAGCGGAGGGAAAGCCCTCTTTGTTTTGTGTGGGGACTTTAGGTGGCTATAGGACGCTTTGCTCGATGCTCGTGTCGAGTCTGCTTCCCTTGGACCGTTCGATCGAGGTTGCTGGGGAGCTTCAGTTCGCAGTAGAAGCTCGAATCGATGGAGTTCGGGTCTGCTTAGTTCGCCGGCGATCGGAGCTCGGAACTAGGCAGTGGTGCTGTAACGCAAGGATCTGCTAACAGCTTGGTCTCAACTCTTTTTTCTCCAAGTTTTGTGACCTCTTCTCCAGTGTGCTGGAAGGGGCTTTTAAATGGAAGAAGGACAGCTTGACTCATCCTTGAATTATGGGATGTGACCATATCTTCTTCAGAGACGTCTAGCTGCTCCTCGATACCATGAATGGTCATTCCAGGGATTGTGCTTTATGTCCCGTCACCTACGATGGGAAGGCCCATCCTAGCTGTACTGACGGTCTTGGGGCTTGCTGGCGGATTCGACCCTGAACTCGGGCAGGCGAGTTGGGTGAAGGGCGAACTTCCGCCATCCTGATCGATCTTAACTCGTGCTGGCGAGCCGACCGTTAGGCGAACCTAGAATCGAGCATATCTGACGTCTACATGACTTAGGCCCGTGCCAGAGAACTGAGCGTGCGAGCTCTTCTCGTAGGCGAATTTCCTGTAAGCCTATAGAGGTATTTTTTACCGTCTACAAGACCCCCTTCAAAGTTTTCAGACCTAAACCGGCTCGCGTGTGGTCTGGAATACTTTGAATGAAGAAATTTCCGGCGAAGTGAGCGCACTTGATTTCTTTTAGGATTTTTAGCAAATCCTCAGCTATCAACGGGTTTGATGTGCCTTTACCAATTACCGTTTGAATCGGGCTAGCCATACTATTCCCCTCAGTATGATAAGTTGTTGAACAGTTTCTCTTAGGCTTAATGCTAAGATTTCTGCTCTAACCCTTAGCCGTCTGAGGCGTGGGTTTTAACCGTTTAAGCGAGGTCATTCTATTGGCTTCGTTTGTAATTTTACCTGTAGTGGCGAGTGAATCGTCCAGGCGAAATTAGTCTTTGGGGAGCCAAGTTTCGTGCAACTTGCGGGGTCATGCCAAGTATTTGCAGGCGAAACCCTTCCTTTTTTAGGCGGGCCCAGATCTGACGGGAGATGAGCCACGTGTCTGCCGATAGGGCTTTGTGCTTCCCAGCTAAGGCGGCGTGGTCTCATCGGGTCATGGCGATCGTGACTTGACAACACGATTTTCGTGTGTTTCGCCCCGCGACGCATCGTGGCCGTGGTTTTCGAACTCAACCGTCGGATGTAACCCCCAATCTCGGTTCCTTCGATATACCGAGGGTGATCTGGGCCGTCGAATTTGATCGTGGCCACGTCTCCTGTCCGTTAGGGTTTTCGCTTTTCGAGGGCAGTCGTGGCCACATGGACAACTCCGCCCTTCTAAACCAGCCATTTTCCTCCATTGGGAGTTACCGTGCTCTCAAATCTCGAAAGGAACCTCCAAGGAAAGAATTCCCGCTTCATCCTACAATGGCTCCGAAATCTAAGAGGTGCAAAGTGAGGGGTGCAGGCCCCGGACGTTACTCCGACCGTCTCTCCGCCGGCATGCCTGCCAGTGCTCTGGAGTCGCGCCCAGGTATGTTGATGGGTTCGTTGGACGATCTCTTGTAGGTCTTAGGCGTCGGATCTTAGAGAGATGAGTGTTGCTCATTATGCTTGGTAGCTTCCCCGATTTGGGGCAAAGTTTGCCCTATTTGCCCTTAGAGGATGATTACTGTCTCTGCGGGAGAATCCTTCAGCGGGAAGGAGGCGAACTCCCTTTTCGTAAGGCGAGTTCGGCCCTTTCCTATTAGAGGGGAGTATAGTCGGGGAGTATAGTCTGTACGGATAGACCTCGTTCGAAGTGGGTTCCCCCTTTCGACAGGCGATTTCGCCCTCTTCTGTTTGATGGGCGATTTTGCACCTACAGCGGATTTTGTCTCGATTGACTTTCTTCTTTTTTTTTATTCTTTTCTTGCAGTGATCTTTTCCAATGAGGCTTTTTCGGAGGGTGTGGCCGTCGGCCACGCCTGGGCTACGAGTTACACGGCACCTTCCCGATTTCCCTCTTTGGCTCCAGTACCCGTGTTCACCGCTGATAAGCCCCATGGTCTGATACAGAGGGTCACGGACGGTCATCACTTGACACTACGCGAGCTAACGACCAACGCGGCGCTGACAGATGAGGCCAGGGCAGAGCTGCCGAAACCTCAATTTTTGTTCGGCGACTCTATGACCGACCCTTCCGTCCTGTTGCTCAAAGAGAGTCGGTGGTTCCGCACGGTAGAAGGGACTCATTACTACCTCCCCAGCATGTCGAGAGGGTTTTCAATTGTCGAGCTGCGATCCCTCGCGATTCCTCGGACGATGAACCGGGATTTGACCCCCACTCAGGACGGGGTCACTTGTGGCATCTTTACGGGCTCTACGGCTGGGTATGGAGTGGAGAGCTCCCGCCCGTGGGGGAGTCGACAGCGGTGGCGGAGACCTTCCGTCACTGCTTCTTCCGAGTTGGCGGGAGCTTTCCCCCGAAGGACTTTAGAGCCCCGGGGTAGGTCTATTCTGCACCTGGCAGCGACACGTGGTGGTCCAAGATCACCGACTATGTTCTGGCCGAAAACGCTGGCCTCAAGGACACAGAGCTGTATGTGGCCATCGAGGCCACTCGACATGGCCTACGGATCAACGCTTCTCAGTTCCATAGCATCCTGGAACTGTATTGCGCGGAAAGCGGCACATTTTTCACCCCCAATGGTGAGCTTGGTATCACCCCTCACGAGATGTACGACGTGTCGGGGCTGCCTCTGGGAGACTTTCCTTACGAGGAGTACGTCCCCGATCAAGAGGAGATCGATAGGCTGTCGAGCCATTCCCCTTTGGCGGTTGAAACTCTGTGGGAGCTACTCTGCCACTACTACATATGCCTCAGTACCTTAGGGGCCTCGGATCATAAGGGGAAGAAGAAGAAGACCCCGGGGATCAGCCACAAGAATTGGGCTGATTACCTGTTCCCGGGGAACGATGTCAATGGCTGAAGAGGTGCGTAATCCCCACTCACTCCTTTGAGGCTCTTCTTGTGGAGGTCGTGTATCCGGCGGTTTGCCTAGCTCACGGGAAGTCTTATTCCCTGGTATCGGCGACGATAGCGTGCATTCACCGGGGGCTTCGCACTCTGACGGGCCAATTCTGCCGTGTGTCGGTCCTCGACGAGGGGGAAGGAGAAGTTATCAGAACCCCCAATCCTAGGGTGGGGCTGCCGTACACCTACTTGATGGCATGGTTCATATATCACTGCGAATGTTTGATGAGCGCCCCGGCGGTGCTTCAGGGCGACAAGTTTGTCCCCTTCGTCCAGCGCTTGGAGAGGTGCTCTTGGAAATGCAAGGACATCCCTGATGCAAGGAAGACGCTCTCCCACTTCGGGCATTATAATTTTCGCTGCTCCTTCCCTTATTTCAGTGGGGGCGGATATGGAGAATCTCTCAGGGATGCGCCGACGGCGGATCACTACACGGTCCTCACTCATGGTGCCTTTCGCTGGTTGGTGAACATCCGACCAGGGTATCACATTCTGAGGACGGGTCCTACATGCTATCTCGAGCCATACATCCCCTGCAGGTTTGCCCACCAGTTTGGGTATGATCAGTTGTATGTGGGCAACGCCAACCCCCGCCTACACTTCGAAGGAGGACTGGTTGACGGAGCTCGGGGATGGTTCTGGACCCATGCTGGAGGTACCCAGGCTCGCTTTGAGTTGCCCGCGAAGGACCGCGATTTACACCACACGCTCTTATACTGCCGGTGGTATCGGGTCGCTAGCGCTACTCCTGCTAATTTCTGGTTCCAGAGCTCATGTCTGGTGGACCGCGATCGTCCTGTCAGGGGTTCCCTCCGTTCTTCAAGGTGAAGGGGCCACCAAACTGCTAAGGAGTTGTTCTCGGAGGATCTAGTGGAGGATCCTGAGAGCTTTGACGCCGGTTTAGACGAATCTGAGGCTCCCGAGGTTCGAGCTCCAGTCCAGAGTCCGACAATCGGACAAATGGGGGCGCCTCTGCTATCCCCGAGTAGCTCACTCCTCTCGAAGCGTCAGCGGGAGGCGGTGGCCGAGAGTTCCCGTGTGGAGGCGGCCAAGAAGACCCGCTGTGATGAGACAGTCGAGACCGTCCGAGCGACAGGGGGTCGGGATGACGTTTCTCCGATAAGGATTCCTGGAGTGGCTCCGTCTGGGTCTGGAGTGGCTCCGTCTGGGTCTGGAGCCGTGCCGCCCGCTTCTCCGCATTCTGGCGTGAGGCCACAAACGAGAGCCCCGACGGCTTCTGCGTCTGCATCAGGAGGTAATCTTTGCGATAGTATCCTTGGCCGCAATGTTGATCTTCCACCTTTTGACATTGGTATTGGATCTACGCAGGTGCGGTTGAGAAAGTGATCTCCGTTCCTTTCGACGAAGAGGAAGAAGTTGGAGACGATGAGGGGCTTACGGGCTCAGGTAAGCGTGGGCCCTAGTATTGTTGGCCTTTCTGTGCTAGGGGTTTTCCCCTTTTTTTTTGTTAACGAAAAAAAAAATTCCCTTATACCCGCTGCCGAACTTTCTGACGTAGCTACAGGTAAGGAGGGCCTAACCACTTGGGCGAGTCATCCAAGCGAATCGGAGGCGGATGACGACGACGCCTCAATACATGAGGCCCTGTCGAGCGAAGAGGAAGTATTGGTTTCTGCAGGCCAACAAAGGGGAACCTCCCCTTTCGAGGGAGCACCGGTCGGGGGTGAGCGCTCGGTGCGAGAGTCTCCAGCTCGAGGGGACACCCCTATGGGGCTGATGGCCACTTCCTTATCGGTGGTGACCGGCGACTCCGCTACTGCTGCTCTGGCGGCATCAGTGACTGCTCCTGTTCTGGCGGCGCCAATCGCTGCTTCTGCGATCATGACCACTGGCACCCCGATTGTGGCATCGTCCTCTGTCGAAGATGCTGCTCTCTCTCCCTTGGAACGCTGGCGAAAGACGCAGGTGGCGCGAGCTCTGGCCAATTTTGAAGATACTTTGGCCCACTGCACCCGGCTGGTCTTGGAGGAGAATTGCCCCTTCGAAGAATTCAAGGAAGTTCTTGAACACGATGCGTCCTTCTTACGTAAGAGGCAGGTCAAAGCCGAGGATGCACGGGTGGCCCGCGAGGAAGAAACGATCGATAGCTAGTTCTCACGACTCTCCTTCGAAGTAGAGAGGCTGAAACAGGTTGTAGCCGAAGCACAGGCTGCCCTGGCCGCTCAAGAGAAGGCTCGTGATCACGTGGCAAAAGAGTTGGAGGGCGTTAAGTCTCGCCGGCGATTGACCATCGACTCTATTAAGGAGAAGGATCGAGCACTCAAGGATATCAGGGAGACCATTCAAGACTTGATCTCGTGCACAGAGGAAGATATTCGTCGAGAGGTCCTAAGGAGGCTTGAGCTCCGCCATGCTGAAGAAATTCGTGAGGCAGAACTGAGATTGAAATCCCTGTAATTCGCCTTTAATTTTCCGCTTGTAGCAGGACTTCTTTTTCATGAATGAAATTATCCCTTTTGTTTTTTGCCTATTGTCATTTGCGTGTGTGCTCCATTTTCGTAATCATGCATTGGTCACAATTTGGCCGTAAGAGAACCTCAACTGTAGAGGAATTCTTGCCGGTGAGTTTCTGCTGCAAGTTTACTTCATCTGTAGGCGAATTTTGTTCGCAGTCGGATTTGCAGGAGTTAACGGCGAACCTGGCTCTGACCGGGTTCCGCTTTCAGTGGGCCACGTGTTAATCCACGTGTATGCCGGTTAAGGAGACGTGGGCTAGCCGTTTCACATTAAATGCGAGGTAGTGGGCCTCTTCGTCCCTCGCGCCCGATTCGGGCCGTTGTTGCAGATCGTGGTCGTGAACCGTCAGATCTTGTTCGTCCTTTCCCTTCAACTGCTTTAGCCCCGAACGGTCTAATCGAATATTGAGTAACCGCCTAGGACTCGTAGGGTATTTAACGCCCCTACTCTCTATTAAGAGGATCTACAGCCTCTTCATCATCTTCCCTCATAAACCTGAATTTTCCCTTTTCTCCTCCTCCTGATGGCACCGAAGGTGAAGAGGGTCGTTTCCAAGAAAAGCCAGGTTCGCATTAAATGCGAGGTAGTGGGCCTCTTCGTCCCTCGCGCCCGATTCGGGCCGTTGTTGCAGATCGTGGTCGTGAACCGTCAGATCTTGTTCGTCCTTTCCCATCAACTGCTTTAGCCCCGAACGGTCTAATCGAATATTGAGTAACCGCCTAGGACTCGTAGGGTATTTAACGCCCCTACTCTCTATTAAGAGGATCTACAGCCTCTTCATCATCTTCCCTCATAAACTCGAATTTTCCCTTTTCTCCTCCTCCTGATGGCACCGAAGGTGAAGAGGGTCATTTCCAAGGAAAGGAAGGAGTCGTCTTCTTCAGGCGCTGCTAAGGCCGCCGCGGCTGAAGGTATCTTCCTGCTTCGACTTTCGCGTGAGTTCAGTAGGCGTTCCTCCTCTGATTCTTCCCTGTATTGTTGTCGTGTTTTACAGGTCAAGAGGAGGCGTCGGCTGCCGAGGAGCATGCGGCCGAGCCCATCCTGATCTCGGACGATGAATCTGAGGGCCCTGCGACTTCCGCTGCTTCCGATCCTGCCCCCCAGCCGGGAGCCGAACCTTGCCTCGAAATTCCGCCCATCACGGCGCTCGCTCCGGGCCAAGGGCCTGTTCCCACCGAGTCCTTGTCCTGGCAGGCTCGCACCGAAGAGTTTGAGAGCGCTGTGAGGCAGGTGATTTCCCTTATCGAACACGGCATGGGCAGTTTCGACAGCTTCAGGCAGTCCCTCTATGATCGCGTGGCTGATTTACGGCGATCGGGTGAAAATTGGCTTGCTACCCGTTGCGTGCGTGAACTCCGTCTCTTGGAGCCCCGCATGATAGAGTTATAGACCTTTCTACGGGAAGGTCCGGAAGCCAACATGGAGTCTTGCCTGGCTCATGTCAGGCATCAGGACGCCCTGGAGGGGAAGGTCCGGAAGCCAACATGGAGTCTTGCCTGGCTCATGTCAGGCATCAGGACGCCCTGGAGCAGGGGACCCGCTCTAAAGAAATAGCGGACTTGGAGTCTGTTGCCAACTTTTGGGTGGGCCAACAACATTTGCTAGAGGAGCAAATTATTGACCTCAACCGCACCATGGCTCGCCTGAGGGCCGAATTGGGACAGGCAGAGGCGAAGTGGAAGGGGCTCCAGTCTGACGTTATAAAGGTCAGTAAGAATGCTGAGGCGGAAAGCAAGCCTTGCGCCAGGCGGAAGCTGCCGCCAGGTTGAGCCGCGAAGACCGAATTCGGAAGGCTGCTGAAGGTAAAGCTCGGGAAGACCACGCGAGCCGGGTGGAGGCAGTCAAAGAAGAGATCTCCACTTTTAGCGTATTCGACTAAGACCTTTGTTTTATGATTGTGTTAAGACATTTTTTTTATGACTTGTTTGTTTATGAAGTCATAACTTTGTTCAAATGTATTGTCTTAAACACTGGGTGCATGTTTTGCTTCTTTGAACGTAATATTATGACTTTCGCAATTGCAAAAAACCATAACTTTGTTCAAATGTACTGTCTTAAAGCATCAATGAGGTTTGTGCACGCTCATTGTGAGCATTCTCTTTGGATATGTCGCTTTCCAGTGTTTTTCTCTGTAATTGCAGACGATCTCGTATCGCGGGCGAAGTCCTTTGTGCGACGACGAGTCTACTTTCGAAGCCAAACTCTGCTCCGATGAGTTTATGCAATTAGCGAAACCAGGGCGACGACGAGTTCGCTAAAATGGTGAAACCCGGTTCCTGACGAATTCGAATTGCTGGTGAAACTCAATTGATTGACGAGTTTGTTTTCAAGCGAGACTTGATCGCGGCGAGTTTTTCTTGGAAGCTAAACTCAACTGCTGGCGAGTTTATGCTGCGGGCGAAACCCGTATGATGGTGGGCTTGTGTTGGAAACCCGACTCGATTTGCCTGGCGAATTTGAACTGTAGGCAAAACTCGTATGATGGCGAGTTCAAACTACAGGCGAAACTCATTTGGTGGCGAGTCCATCCAAACGTCGGAGATCCAACTGCGGGCGAAGCTCGTGCCACGTGTTCAGCTGCGGGCCAGAGTGATCGCCAGCTAAGACTCTGCGGGCGCATTAAAGCTCATTAATGGTGAAGCGACCAGACGCTTCACCTCTCGTGCCCAATCCGATCGGTCAGTTCGGAGTCTCGAGAGGAATAGCCTTTATTGGCGTTGAGTTCGAAGTGTCGCAGAACATCTGGACCGCTTGATCGCTTGGAGTAACAAATCTCGACCATTGAGTTCTTTTCGAACATGTATTAGTACTCGCCTCTCTTCAGCAGAGTCTTTACTGCTTCCGAGAAAGAAAAAATCTGCCAGAAGAAGATCACCGCATTAGCTCCCTCTGCCCCATGGCCTCTGCTTCTGACCACAGCGATACTGAGGGCGTCGGCTCCTCCGCCACCGTTGTCGACATCGGCGCTCCGGCTGCTCCTCCTGCGAGCTCGATCCAGGGGTCCTATGTTCCAGACCCTTTGGCTCACCCCGCGTTCGTGCCCCTCCAGAGTTTGGTGGGCCTGGTGCTATGGGATCGCCCTCCTCGTTAGCGTGGGCGAATGAAGCGATACTACGATCGCTCCATCATGTTGAAACCGGGCTTTGGAGGCGGTCCGCCGCGGCGGGCGATGCTGCTCACCACGGCGATGTGAGCAGGAGCTTGAGGGCGTGTGGAGGGGTGGATGTACCGCCTCGAGGAACTAAGCCAAAAAAAAAAAAAAAAAAAAAAAAAAAAAAAAAAAAAAAAAAAAAAAAAAAAAAAAAAAAAAAAAAAAAAAAAAGCGGCTATGACACCCCTCCGACGTGTCGCCGCCTCTCTCACTGTAACAAGTGCTCGAGCGGGCCAGGAGGCGCGAAGCGGTTCGGGCAAAGGAGGCCGAGCTCAAACGTCTGCGGAAGCGCATCAAAGGCAGTACTGAGACCGAATGGACCGCTTACTTGGAGCAGGGCCTTCTTTGAGGATGCGGCTCTCTGTTCCGCGGCGAAGGCGAACAGCTGGGGCGGGAGCAGTGGGCTTAAGGCGAGGAGGCTCAATGAGGCTGCTGCGACGGTGGACCAAGAGCTCCAAATCCTTCGCCAAGAAGAAGCAGCTAGCGAGGCAGATTTAGTCAGGCTGGAGCAGGAGCAAAAGGAGAAGGCGAGGATTCGTCGTGCAGCGGAGCGTGCGAAGATCAAAGCCAAGATCGGCTCGTTCAGCCTGCTGAAGTTTTTGTAACTCTCATGCCGCCTGGCGACCTTTCTTTTGTTCTGTTTTGTTAACTTAATTGGTGCCTTGGGCATCACGGTTAAACTGAAAACTTATGTAAATCTTAGCCCGTTGTGGCTCTTTTGCTTATTTTGCTTATCCTTGCTTTGCATGCACAGTCTCCCTTTTTCTTTGTCTGTGCTGTCTGGTATCTGAGTTGAATTTGGCGAGCCCTCGACTATCTTGCTTTTGACTTAGTCGTTTTAGGCTCTTGCTCTGCTCTCGGTTGCTCGCAACGTGGGATCGGGTCAATCCCGATCTTCGTGTTGTAGCTCCAATAGGATCGAGAGAGTAACACTTGGCTTGCAGCAAAGAACGATCGTCCACTTCTGCGGCCAACCAAAGAACTCAACTTCGACTCGCCCTTCGGCGAGTTGTTGCCTGATGAATTGACAGACGGATTGTCTGCCGAACCGCCTTCGACAATTATCGTCATGTGGGAATGTGATAATTGATTGTGGTAGGAGTCTTCGCGTGGTAGACTTTACCCATCAGTTATCCTAAAGGGAATATTGGGATATCTGGAATAGGTCAAATAGTTCAGAGACGTAGGAGTGTGACTATTGACAGAAGTAACAGCGCATCGCATGGTAGGCCATCACTTGGGCTCTGTTATTCGTAGGAATAACGGTGCCAATCATCAGAGGTGATTATTAACTTGATGGGGTCTTGTCGCGATTGGAGCGACTGTGGGAGCTTACCATTCTTCGGAAGAGGATTGGTAAGTGGATTGTGTCAGAGGTTTAATGTTAACGTGACAGGGAATGTCGTGATTGGAACGACTTTGGGGACCCACCATCCTTTAGAAGAGGATTGGCGAGTGGATTTTGTCAGAGGTTTAATGTTAACGTGACAGGAAATGTCGTGATTGGAACGACTTTGGTGGATTCGCCATCTCATTGGAGAAGATAGGTGAATTAAACGCGTTTGTCGTGATGTGAACGACTTCAGTGGATCCGCCATCTCATTGGAGAAGATAGGCGAATTGAACGTGTTCGTCGTGATATGAACGACTTCAGTGGATCCGCCATCTCATTGGAGAAGATAGGCGAATTGAGTTCCACCAGAGGCTTTCGCCAGAGCGGGTAAAGTAGGAACAGTTTAGCCTCATGTACCAGCTGGAGGGTGTGAGGGCCAGTTTAAACTCTTGCACTCGTGGGAGTTTGTGAAGGAGAACTATGGGTAGTACTTCTTCAGATACTTGCCGTTGATGGGCATCATGATCTTATCGCCGTTCGGTTTGACGAGGCGATAGGCGCCGTTCGAGTAGACTGTCTCTACTACGAACGGTCCTTCCCATTTGGACTGGAATTTCCCCTTCTTCTTGGAAGTGAGGATCATTGGTCGACGAACGGAGAGCACGAGCTCTCCCTCTTTGAAGGCTCGGCGTTTGACTTTCTTGTCGAAGCTCTTGGCCATCCGAGCTTGATAAAACTCAATGTGCTGCTGAGCTTCCAGTCGCTTGTCATCTAACGCCTCGAGCTCTGCGAGCCGCAGTTGGTGATTTTCCTCGGCCGTCATCCCTGTTGCTAGGGCGACGCGGAGGGATGGAATCTGAATCTCTAATGGCAATACAGCTTCACAGCCGTATACCAATGAGTAGGGCGTGGTGCCAGTCGGTGTGCGAACCGTCGTGCGATACGCCCACAGGCTCTCACCTAGCTTTTCGTTCCAGTCGCACTTGCTAGTGGAAGTTAGCTTGGTCAAGATCTTGATGATCGTCTTGTTGAAAGCTTCAGCCAAACCGTTCGCTGAAGGGTTGTAGGCCGTGGAAGAGAGGTTCTGTATTCGGAATTTGTCACAGAACCTGGTGAAGGCATGGCTAATGAATTGTGTGCCATTGTCATGAATGATACGCCGGGATACGCCGTATCGGTATATGACATGGTGCTTGATGAATTTGACCACGTCGCTAGTCTTGACTTCTCTTAAAGGGATGGCTTCGGCCCATTTAGAGAAGTAATCGGTGATCGCGAGGATGAAGCGGTGGCCTTTCGCCGATGGTGGAGAAATTGGCCCAACTATGTCCATCCCCCATGCCTCGAAGGGCCAAGACGCCCTCGTCGGATGTAGATCCTCAGGAGGCTGGTGTATGTAGTTGGCGTGGATTTGGCATTCGTAACATCGCTTTGCATAAGCGACTGCGTCAGTAACCATCCCAGGCCAGAAGTAGCCCATCCTCCGTAGGCGATCCTAAAGTTTGGGTCCAGGCTGATGAGCTCCGCACACGCCGTCATGTGCTTCGCGTACGGCTTCTTGTGCCTCCGCTTTTGAAAGACAGCGAAGCAGCAAGCCGTCGTATGACCTCCGATACAATGTTTTAGTGGTTGAATCGTAGTAGAACCGCGAGGCACGTCGTCGGATAGACTCTCGTTCCTTCGAGTCCTCGGGCAATATGCCGTATAAGACGTAGTCGATGATCGGTAGACGCCAGTCTTCTTGATTAGGCTGATCTGGCGTTTGATAAAAAGTTTTCGGCTGGCGACAGCGACTCGTTAGGTCGTTCCGAGAGGCTGGGCTAAGTTAGCTGCCAAGGACGCGAGAGCATCCGCATGGGTGTTCTTTGAACGGAACACGTGTTCAATGCGAAAATTCTCGAATAACTCCACTAGTCTGACGGCCGCCCTGTGGAGTGGAATGAGATCCTCATTCCTGACTTCATATTCGCCAGTCATTTGTTTAACGATGAGTTGGGAATCGCCGTAAGCCTCCAGATGCTTGATCCCGAGCTCCTTGGCCAACTTGAGCCCTATGAGCAACGCGTTGTACTCAGCTACGTTGTTGGTGCACGGTTCTATCAGGGAAAAGGCCCGGGGTAACACGTGACCATGCGGAGAGGTGAGGACCACCCCCACTCCTGCAGAAATAGAGCCGCTCGCGCCTGCGCGGGACGCACCGTCGAAGAACATCTGCCACACCTCCGGCGACGAAGTCATATTGGCTTCGGGAGGTTCATCCGGCAGATCTTCGAATAGATCGGTCTTCTCCCCCAGCGGGTGACTAGCCATGAGATCGCAGATGGCTTGTCCCTTGACCGATTTCTGCGGCATGAAATGAATGTCGTATTGAGAGAGCAGAAGTGCCCACCTGGCCAGGCGCCAGTTTAGCGCTGCGGGTTGTGTCATGAAGACCCGAATGGGATTCATCCTGGAGATGACATGGATGGTTTGGCCAACCAAGTAGTGCCGCATCTTTTGGATAGCGAACACCAAGGCTAAGCATTCCTTCTCGACCATTGGGTACCGTTGTTCGGCGCCCTGCAAGGTTCTGCTCAGGTAGTAGATGCCTTGCTCGTGGCATGCATCGTCGTTTTGAGCCAAGAGGGCACCTAGAGAGTGTTCCATGGCCCGTATATACACGAGGAATGGCCTCCCTGAGATTGACGCCGCAAGGACAGGCGGATTTGAGAGATAAGCTTTGATCTCTTCAAAGGCTCTTTGGCATGGCTCGTCCCAGACGAAGGAGGTACCTTTCTTCATCAGCTTAGAGAAGGGTTGGCACTTGCCCGAGAGATTCGAGATGAATCTTCGGATATAAGCCAGTCGTCCTTGAAGGCCTCTCAGCTCTTTAAGATTTCGGGGTGGTTGGAGCTCTTGAATAGCTCGCACCTTGTCTGGATCGATCCGGATTCCTTTCGTCGTGACGACGAAACCGAGGAATTTACCGCTAGACATCCCCAAGAATGACTTAGTAGGATTCATCTTGAGCTGATGAGTCCTCATGAGTTCGAACATCGCCTTCAAGTCTTGGAGGTGGTCCTCTTTGTGGCGACTCTTCACGACCAAGTCGTCTACATAGCATTCGACCGTTTTTCGCAGATGATCTCGAAAGATCATGCTCATGGCGCACTAGTAGGTTGCGCTAGCATTCTTGAGCCCGAAAGGCATGACGGTGTAACAGTACACCCCCATGGGAGTTCTGAATGCAGTGTGCCCCGAAAGGCATGACGGTGTAACAGTACACCCCCATGGGAGTTCTGAATGCAGTGTGCTTCTCGTCCTCCGGGTGCATTTTGATTTGGTTGTACCCCGAGAAGCCATCCATGAAGGACATCCTCTTGAATCCGCACGTGTTGTCAATGATGACATCCGTGATGGGCAGAGGAAATTCGTCTTTAGGGCACGTGGCGTTGAGATTCCTAAAGTCGATGCAGATGCGGATCTTACCATTCTTTTTCAAGACTGGAACAATATTCGCCACCCAGTCGGGGTGTTGCTCCTCTCTGATGAAGCCGGATTCGATCAGCTTCTTTACTTCAGATTCGATCGCCTCCATGATTTGGGGGCGAAACCGCCTCTGCTGTTGTTTGATCGGTTTGGCGTCAGGGCTGATGTTGAGGCGATGCGTGGCGACCCGCGGATCCAGGCCAGGCATATCCTCGTAATTCCAGGCGAAGACGTCAATATATTCCCGTATGAGGGCGATGAGATCCTCTTTTTCTTGAGGAGGCAGACTGCCGCTGATGAATATGGGTTTGGGATTCGCCTCAGTACCCATGTTCACCTGGAGGACTTCGTCTTCAGTTGATGGCTCGCGCTATTCGAAGCGACTGTTCCACTGGGCGTTAACATGGCGATCCCATGTCTCGTCATAAAGTGGAAGTTGTTCGTCCTCCGTCATTCTAGCGCGGTCTATCATAGCCATGTTGACTGTAAGGCTATCGAACAGATCCCTCACGCTGACGTCCGAGTCCCAAGCCGAGGTTGTTGACGATTGATCCCCTGAACATGCATAGTCGGAATCCTCGTTGACATAAAAACACAACTCCGACGAGGAGGAGGAGTAGCCTAAGCCTCTCCTAGTCCTGTTGAAGTAATTTGAGGGCTTCCCTTTGGGGACGTAGGCGGGTTTGATGACCGTCTTACGTCCTCGGCCGTAATTCAGGCCCTCCAAGCGAGTGAGGTCATACCCCATGTCGCTCATCATGCGTTTCGCCACTCGACTGTATTGCGAAAACTGGGATGCTGGGTCTTCGTCCTCAGATTCGTCCCATAGCGTGCATAGGGGATGGTCAATTCGATCGAAGATGATGTCTTTTCGATACCTATTCCGTGCTGGCACGACGAACACAGCTTGCGATGACTCGATCGGCCGCGTTTTGGAGACGTATGACGAGAGAAGACTCACTGTAGAGTGTCGACCATAAGTTATTAGATGCGTCGTCCTCGGACGAGGAGCAAGACGACAAATAAGCAAAGTAGGATTTCTCATTCATGATAAGCTTTTCTGCCTGAACGGCGTTGGTTACATGGTGACTCCCGTAACCAATTACAATTGACTCAAAGTCGTTCAGAATCAAGTTGTCACCGTATTCAGGCTCGCTGTCCGTCTCATTGCCACTCTCCAGTTCTTCCGTTGGTGGCTGGTCGGGGTCCTGGTACAGCAGAGAATCCGCGAAGTAGTTCTCGACTCCTTTAAAGGGGTGTTTGTCGGCCACTACTGTTCTTACCCGCTCGTAATCGTCCACGTACTTCAAGCACTGGTGTAGTGTGGACGGCACGATCCGGTTGCCGTGAATCCACGGACGTCCCAGGAGTATGTTGTAGGAGGGTTCAGCATCGATAACGTAGCACGTCACCTCCGTCTTCATGTCGCCTATCCGACACTTCAGGCGGATTTTGCCGAGTGGCCGAGTCCCTGTGGCGTTGAAGCCGAAGATGGTAGTCGAGGTCGAGGCTAGGCGCTTCGACGGTATCCCCAAATGCTTGATTAGCTTCAGGGGCACGATGGACCCCGGATCAACCTGGATCCAATCTACTTTCGCCGAGCCGACGTATCCTGTGAAGTACAGCGGCCGGTCATGGGACGTGCTCTTGATGAGCATGTCCTCAGGAGTGAAAGTGATGCAGGGGATCCGTCCCTCTGAAACTTGGCAGCAAATCGTACAGTCCTGTTCGGTCCCTGTTTCTTTTGAGAAATGGGTCGAGAATGCCTCTGCGTCGGCCAACGCCTCTTGTAGGGCCTCCCGGGTAGGTCTGGATAACCGGAGGAGGTCGTACATGGTGATTCGCGCGGGGATACTCTTTAGTTGCGCGAGCACATTGAACCGGTAAGGCTGGCGGATTGAACTTGGTCCATCACCGGTAAGGCTGGCGGCTTGAACTTGGCTCATCTGGATTGGGAGGGACTGCTGCGGCCGGCCTCGCGGGAGGTCCTGCTGGGTTTTCCGCCCTCGCGGGATATTCTTTCGCAAACTCCTTTCCGGCTCTCGTGGCGAAGACGTTGGTGTCTTCTTCAGAGTCGGTTAGGGCAGTCATCACCGTGTCATCTCTACCTAGGATGGCGGAGACAACGTTGCAGTGCTTCCTCTTAGTCTCCTTGGAAGGCTGTGCAGTCCACTGCTCATCACTGAGGAGGTCCGGATGGACCCACATCACCTGCCCTGATGGCAGAGTTTGTGGAACCAAACCCTTTTCCCGCTGGTTGTGAGGATCGTCATTAGTGATCTTCAAAACCGCCTTGGGGATAGGAATTATCCCCGCTGGAGCTTGAACCTCCGGGAGACCCGTCCCGAAGCTCAAAGTGACCATGTTCGCTGTCACTTGCTTTTGGACCTTCTCTTTCTTCAAGACCCCCGCGTCGTAGAGGGCCTGGAGTTTGTCCTTGAGGATGTAGCACTTGGTTGTGTGATGGCCAAGGAATCTGTGATATACACAGTAACTTGGGTCACCGGTTTTGTTCGTCTCCTCAGGCTTGACGGCTTCTGGCAACTTAATCCGCCCACTCTTGAGTAGAGTGTCGAAGGTTGCCACCACCTGGTCTTCTTTGAAATCATATTGCCGCTGGGGGCTTGGTTCAAATTGCCTGGGTTTAGGTTTTTGAGCAGTCTTCTGCGCCGGGGCGGTGTCGACTGCCATGATTTCTTTTCCCCTCGATCGAGGAGGATTCTTGGGCGCAGCTGGCTCTGCTGCTCCCTTTTTTGACTGCGGCTCTTCGACCTCCAGCCTCTTGATCATATTTTCAACTTGCTCGCCTTGGCGAACAAGCTCCTTCCAAGTCCGGGTCTCTACTGCCCCTATTTTGGACAGGATATGGATCGACAGGTTGTTGCGGCACATCTCAATCAGCGTCGCCTCGGAAACTTGGTCCCGACAGTAGACTGATCGATTCCGAAATCTTTTTACGAAGTCGTTGACCGACTCCGACTTCCGCTGCTTCTCAGCGAGGAGGGTGGCCATTGATACTTCCGTGTCATCGTCGAAGAAGCGGACGAGGAAGAGTTTTTCAACGTCGGCCCATGCCTTGATAGAGTCGGGCTCCAGTTTGCGGAACCATTCGAAGGCTACCCCCTTGAGGGTACCTATGAACAGTCGAGTGAGAATGGCGTCATTCCCGGTAAGGAATCCGGTCTGCGCCATGAAGTAGTAGATGTGCTGAGAGGGCGACCCCTTGCCATCAAACTGTACCAAGCTGATGGGCTTGAACTTCGCTGGGTATGGGACTGTGTCCCATTCGATAGGGGTAGGACGTACCACCCCCAGCTTGTTCATATTTTGCTGAAGCTTCAGCGCGTTCAACTGGTCCTGGAATTCGTTGAATTTTTTGTCACGGGTGCTATCCGCGGTGTGCAACGTTCCTATCGATGTTTTGGAGGAGTAATCGGACTGTCGATCATCCTCCGTCTCAGCCGCTGGACGGTGAGGAGGTACCCACTCCTTGTCCCTGGTTTGTCGGGGTAAGGGACGTTGGGTCCTCTTCTTCTTCTTCTTCTTGTTCAGCAGTTGCTCCATCATTTCTCGAGAGTCGATGGTCGCCTGCTGTTCCTCCAGCTTTTGGGCCATTGTCTGCTCGGTATCGAACTCTCGCCTGCGCATCTTGACTTGAGCGCGAGGTTTGAGATGTGGCCGCTGCCGAATGACCTTCGTCTTCGCCGCAGGAGGGAGGTACCAGGGTGGAATAGTCAAACCCAATACTTTCCCCCCTGCGACTACGGGTTCGCTGGAATATGCCTTCCTGCCGGCGTCGAGCGAACCGGGTGTTAGGTCTCAGGACGGAGTCCGAGTCTGGAGAGTCGGAGAGTACCGCCTTCCCCTTATCCGTCATGTTAACTGTGGCGGATGAGAGCTCCAGGTTGTCAGCAGCGCGTCTTTTCTGGTGACGGCGCCTTCGACGGGAGGGCCTTGGTCGAGAGGACTGTTGAGAAAGTCTCTCAAACACCGAAGGTTTCGCCGTTCCGTCGATTGGCAGTCGGCGAGGACCGTGTGGATGAGTCTCTCGCAGTGGCACTAAGGACTCGCCTCATGGATAGTGCGTTTACGAGTCAAGAATTCTCTGAGGTCTTCTACGGGTGGTTGGTGACAACCCCCAGCCTCAGAGGAGTCGCTCGAAGAATCGCCCATCTCCTTGCTTTTACGTTTATCCGCCAAGTGATTATGGCGAGGCTCGCCAGCCTTCGAGGATTCGCCTACTTGGGTAGGCTTGCTCGCTCGAGGAGATCTATTCGCATCAGGGATGTGACCTGAGAAGCGAAGTCCTCCTGGGCGTATGGCTCTGCCCTGTTCGGTTGGCGCTCCTGATTTGGAGGGCCTTCCGACGTCGGGCAGTTTGCCTCCCCGTCTAGTGTTTCTCGGGCCTGTATGATGGTTCAGGCCGTCGTGAGAAATGGAGGTTTGGACCTCCTGTCTGACGGGCGTTTACCATCGCTGTTGGTTAGCTCTCCCAGCGGGGAGAACGTCACCGTGAGCTGTGGCAGTGTGGTTTGTGCCGGAGTGAACTGGTGTTTCCTCCGAGGCAGGTGTCTGGGTGGACCGCTTGGCGATCCATCTGGCAGACCCTTGCCTCTTGCGCTCGATCTCTAGAGGAGGAGGAAGACAAGTACTCTTCGTACTTGGCCTGGTCGAACTCGATTTCTAGGGACTCCATGGTCATCCCGACAGTAACCTCATCAAACTGAGCCACCACCATTTTGTTCGATGAAATAGCTTCTCCCACTGTGGTCGCCATCTTCTGTAGGGTGAAAATTTGATTTCCCAAAAACAGGGAGTGTCCGTTTGTATTAATAAGAAGGCTTATTACAAACTAACAAATCAAATGTTTACAACAGAAGCAGAGGGAAAGCCCTCTTTGTTTTGTGTGGGGACTTTAGGTGGCTATAGGACGCTTTGCTCGATGCTCGTGTCGAGTCTGCTTCCCTTGGACCGTTCGATCGAGGTTGCTGGGGAGCTTCAGTTCGCAGTAGAAGCTCGAATCGATGGAGTTCGGGTCTGCTTAGTTCGCCGGCGATCGGAGCTCAGAACTAGGCAGTGGTGCTGTAACGCAAGGATCTGCTAACAGCTTGGTCTCAACTATTTTTTCTCCAAGTTTTGCGACCTCTTCTCCAGTGTGCTGGAAGGGGCTTTTAAATGGAAGAAGGACAGCTTGACTCATCCTTGAATTATGGGATGTGACCACATCTTCTTCAGAGACGTCTAGCTGCTCCTCGATACCATGAATGGTCATTCGAGGGATTGTGCTTTATGTCCTGTCACCTACGATGGGAAGGCCCATCCTTGTATACGAGGCAACGGCCGTCTGTTATCCGAGTGGACCTGACCAGCATTAATGAACCGCGTTTATGAGTTCGCAGAGTGATGAGGCGTCTGTCCGATCACTCGTACTGTGCGTGACCGTCCGACGTGCTTTGGGCACGGTGCTTTCTCCTTTCTGGTCAGGAGAGGCGGTGAAGTAGGTGCACAGTACTCGAGTGGGTCTAGCCAACTTGCCGAGTGCCGGCGGATCCAGCCCTTGACTCAGACAGCCGAGGTGAGTCGCATTTATGAATGCTCAGGTTGACTCGACACCTGTCCAGTCCTTCGCGCTGTGCGTACTGCGAGCGGCCGTTTGACGGTCTTGGGGTATTGTGCTCTCTCCCTTCGGGTCGAGAGGGATGGGAAGGTCCATCTCAGCACGTGGGGTAGCGGATACCCAGCTGTACTGACGATCTTGAGATTGCAGGCGGATTCGACCCTGAACTCGGGTAGGCGAGTTGGGTGAAAGGCGAACTTCCGCCATCCTGATCGATCTTAACTCGTGCTGGCGAGCCGACCGTTAGGCGAACCTAGAATCGAGCATATCTGACGTCTACGCGACTTAGGCCCGTGCCAGAGAACTAAGCGTGCGAGCTCTTCTCATAGGCGAATTTCCTGTAAGCCTATAGAGGTATTTTTTACCGTCTACACCAAGTCGAATGCAAGTCGACTTATAAATTTGACCGTTGAACAGTAACGGCTATTTCCAGATTCTGTTTTTGTGTGGGTTTTTGGTCATTTCCTTGGGGTTTTGGCTGATGTCTTGGGTTGTTATAAATACCCCATTGCATTTACCTCTCCCATCTAACAAGAACAACAAGAGAAAAGTTTTAAGAGGTTTACAAGTTTTAATCAAGGGTTAAGTTTGTTTAAAGGTGTTTAAAGCCTTGTTTCAAAGTTTCGGTTTTGTGAAGCAAATTTCACAAGAGGGAGAAGAGATCATCCTTTGGTGTTTGGGCTTCAAATCATCTCTCTCACTCTTGTTATCTTTGGAGAAGTGTTTCTAAACTCATCTAGCAATTTATTATTTTGATTATAATTTCCATAAGCTAGATTTATATTGAGTTTAGTATAATTGTTTTATTGATACTCTTTGTTCACACACAACCTATTGAGCTTATTGTATCTACATTCATAGTATAATTTAGAGAGTGAGCCTACATTGAGTTCTCATCTATTGTAGAGAACAATTTTGTTGTATTGTGAGCCTAATTGTGAGGAACACTTTGTATTGCACTAGTACACCAAGAGGAGTGTGTGGTGAGAGACGGGGTCATCCCAAGAGGAGTGGGGTAGGTGATAATGCCTAGAGAGAGGTTATAATTCCTAACACTTGAGGGAGACACGGGCTAGAGACCAACACTTGAGGTGGTAGTTAGTGTAGTTACATTGTGTGGATTGTAAAGTTTTCGGTTAGCTAGAAAACCGTATTGTGAGGTGTAAACGTTTTTTGGGTAAGCGTAGAAAACCTGTAGAGTGTGATTGCAAGAGTGTGAGTTGTAGAGTTTTCGGTTAGCTAGAAAACCGAGTGTGTAGAAGAAGTTCCGGCTTCCAAACCGGATTGTGTTAGTGGATTTCTCCCCGGGAGTGGGGAGCGGAGACGTAGGACGGAAGGTCCGAACTCCGTGATCATATCTTGTGTTTGAGTGTGCTTTGATGTTTATTTATACTTGTGTTTATATTTCTTGTCGCCATTGTCATTAGCTCATTATTTATATGATCCACTATCTAATTCACATTGTTTACCCCTTGTGTTAGTTTTTATATCCTTGCTTATATATTGTCTATATCTCTTTGTTAGGATATATTTTATTGTTCATATATCCTTACACATAATTCTATCATATAGGATATATCACCTTGTGTATATTGCATATTCTTGCACTTAACTCTTTGTATATCTATCTTGCAAGAATATAACTTGTTAATTAATTTTAATTGGCATTTAATCGGATTAGATTAGCATAAGACCCTAATCACCCCCCCTCTAGGGTCTAACAATTGGTATCAGAGCTTGGTGCTCTTTGATTTAAGGTCTAATCGCCTTGAGTTAAAGATCCAAGTTATCTTTTTGTTCTAAACTTGTTTTGATTGCATTTGTATCTTGCTTGTACAATTTTACAATTTATGGATATGAATGATGCATCTTGTTTAGGCTATGATTCTAGTATTGCTCCTAAATTCAATGCTTTCCCCTATGCTCAATGGTGTTTTAGATTCAAAATATTTGTTCAATCTAAAAATATCGATTTATGGGAAATCATTGATTGTGCTTATATTGTGCCCACGTTGGAGAAATCCAAGTGGAGCAAACATGATAAAAAGATGTTTACTATGAACAAGCTTGTGTTAGAATTTCTATTAAATGCATTTGATTCATCAATATCTAACAAGCTTGATTCTTTTGATAGTGCTTACAAATTGTGGAAATTCATAGAAGCAAGCACATCATGGGAACTTGGAGGCTATCCGACAAGCTTTGGCGGGTTCCTCTTCAAGTTCTATTGGAGCATCACCATCATGCACACGGCCACTAGGCGATAGCCCTAGTGTGGTAAGCGATTCGGAATCCGATGATGATTTATCTATTAATGAACTCGCTTGTGCATATGATAGATTAGCGCATGCCTACAAGAAATTACAAAATGATTTTGTTGATTTAAAAAGCAAGCATGTTAATTTAAAGTCTGATCATGAGTTGTTGATTTCTAAGTTTGATAATGTTTCTAATGAGAATGTGATCCTCAAAGAAAAGAATGATAAATTAAAATCGGATCATGATTCATTGCTTTCAAACTTTACTAGTTTAACTCATGAAAAAGACTATGCCATGTTAGAAGTAGAAACTATTAGAAATGAGTTGAATTCATTTAAAATGATCATGTTTCATCTACTTCTACTTCCTATACATGTATGCAAAATGATGAGTTGAGTCAAGTTAAACATCGCATATCTTGTTTGGATTCAACCTTGAAAACATGTATGGTTAACAATGATAAGCTTATGGACATGTGTGCTAAGTCTCATGCTACTACACCTAGACATATTACACATCATGCATACATGTATAGCAAGATTTACAAATGCTCTATTTGCGGCCGAAAAGGTCATTTAGCTAAATTTTGCTATGATGCACACAAACCAAAGAATGCTAATGCTCATTGTGCATCTCATGTAGCTTCATCATCATGTACACATACACATTCACATGCTCTTTCTCATAAAGTTCAACATAAGCATGCTAATGTGTATCATTGTGATCTTTGCGGTCGGTTTGGCCATTTGGCAAAGTTTTGCTTTGACTTGAAAAGAAATTCTAGTTTGCCAAATGTTTCTAGTAGACCACAAGTGTTTGAATGTGATTTTTGTGGTAGAGTTGGTCACTTAGCTAAGTTTTGTTTTGATTTGCGAAAAGTTTCTAAATCGCAAAATATTTCAAGTAGACCAATATTGTTTCAAAATATTTCATATTTGCAAAATAATCTTAAAAGACCATCCATGTTTGCAAATGTTTCTAATGTTTCTCGTGCACATGTTTATGGTCAACAAAATCAAATGGGTCTCTTTCATTGTACTAATTACAATCGGAAGGGTCATTTGAGCGATTATTGCTTTGACCGTGTTAGTGCACCACATGTGCCCAAGCATTTGAGCGATTATTGCTTTGACCGTGTTAGTGCACCACATGTGCCCAAGAGGGCTCATAACCCTAGGGATTTGAGCTTTATTGATAGGGGTCATGTCCCTAAACAATCCGGCACCAAGAATTCTTGGGTGCCAAAATGATTTTTTTTACCAAGAACTTCAGTGCTTTTAGTTTTCTTTTTCTTGGTTCTGTGAAATGTATTTTAAATCTTTTATGAAAACAAATCTTTTTATTGGTTAAATTATTTTGTTTTCATAATTATTAGTTTTATTTTGATGAGAGGTTTGTGTTTATATAACCCCCCGGGTTTATTGGGTGTTTATTCCCACATCATGTTTACCGGGTGCAAAAATGTTTATCTTAAAAATCATGTTTTTGATTTGTTGCTTTTGAATTCATTATAATTCACCTATATGATGATTTTTATGTGTTTGTGCTAATGGATCATCTATTCGTGCTTTATAATGTATTCTATGAGTGGTTTGATCAAGTCTTACAAAAGAATTTTTTTTGTTGATCAAACATCATTTTTGGTTTAAATGGTTGATTTATGATTTCATGTGGTTGATTTGTTTTCATTCGAAAACTCTTTTTGCATGATTCTCATGTTTTCTCTCTTTTGATTTCATAAATCTATTTTTTGATAGCTTTTTTTTTTGTTAATGAGACACTATTTTCATAATGACATATCATTATGTGTTCTCATTATCTTGTTTGTATGTGAGTGATATCTAGCATATCTTTCATTTATGCTTGCTCATATTTGTTTGCCATGTTCATAATTGCATATTTTCCATATGGCAATTTGATAGGGGGAGCAATCCCTATACTATATGTTCATACTCACCTATGCTTCATGATAGGGGGAGCTTTCGCTCTCTTACTATTTTGTTTCCCCATTTTTGATGTTGCCAAAGGGGGAGAAACAAGTGGTTTGTGAGTATATTTTAAAAGTATTATGTTTTATTGTATAACTTATATACTCTTTGTGTAGATTGTTTGTCATCATCAAAAAGGGGGAGATTGTTAGGTCTCATGTTATGAGCCTATATCTTCTAATCTTGTTTTGATGATTACAAACAATTCCTAATATTATTTGTCTAGTGTTTATGTTTCTTATTAGGTATTTCTAGACAAACAAGATGGATGGAATTGCGCTTTCACGATCATATCCAATGGAGGTTGGCGGAGTAGTGGTTGAAGCCTTGCAATTCATGTTAAAGATCCAAGTCTAGCTTCATCTGCAAGTGTACCAAGATAGAGCTTCGTTGAAGATCATCAAGCTTGGGTAATTTAGTTTAGGTTTTATATTATGTGTGTTAGTACTTTAAGCTCATATTAATCACACACACGTATTTGTTGATTTTATCAAAATATAAGTGTTTTTGATAAGATATTGTTTTATTAGTTTATAGACTTCAATATCAGTTTATACATGTTTTACTAAGTCTATAAAAACATTTCACAAAGTTTTAAAACTTGGTTTATGTCAAAACATCAAAATTCAAGTATCTCATGTTTTCATGTTTTGGACATATTTGCAAAATAATGATATTTTACATTTGGGAAGTCTTTTTTGAAAACCAGTTTTTGTAGCATGTGTATTATCATGTCTACAATTATTTCCCAAAGTTTTATATTTTTTGGAATTTATTTGTTATTTTTAAAGGCACTTTAAAAAATAATTTTCCAGCATGAACAGTACCTGTGCACGTTTATAAGTCAACTTATAAACCCTGACAAGTCGACTTATGAACTCCTCTGGAAAGTGCATTTTTTTCTCTGCTGAGTCGACTTATCCATGAACACAAGTCGACTTATAGCAAGTCGAATGCAAGTCGACTTATACCAAGTCGAATGCAAGTCGACTTATAAATTTGACCGTTGAACAGTAACGGCTATTTCCGGATTATGTTTTTGTGTGGGTTTTTGGTCATTTCCTTGGGGTTTTGGCTGATATCTTGGGTTGTTATAAATACCCCATTGCATTTACCTCTCCCATCTAACAAGAACAACAAGAGAAAAGTTTTAAGAGGTTTACAAGTTTTAATCAAGGGTTAAGTTTGTTTAAAGGTGTTTAAAGCCTTGTTTCAAAGTTTCGGTTTTGTGAAGCAAATTTCACAAGAGGAAGAAGAGATCATCCTTTGGTGTTTGGGCTTCAAATCATCTCTCTCACTCTTGTTATCTTTGGAGAAGTGTTTCTAAACTCATCTAGCAATTTATTATTTTGATTATAATTTCCATAAGCTAGATTTATATTGAGTTTAGTTTAATTGTTTTATTGATACTCTTTGTTTACACACACAACCATTGAGCTTATTGTATTTTCATACATTGTATAATTTGGGTTGTGGGATTGTGTGACTTAGAGAGTGAGACTACATTGAGTTCTCATCTATTGTAGAGAACAATTTTGTTGTATTGTGAGCCTAAATGTGAGGAACACTTTGTATTGCACTAGTACACCAAGAGGAGTGTGTGGTGAGAGACGGGGTCGTCCCAAGAGGAGTGGGGTAGGTGATAATGCCTAGAGAGAGGTTATAATTCCTAACACTTGAGGAAGACACGGGCTAGAGACTAACACTTGAGGTGGTAGTTAGTGTAGTTACATTGTGTGGATTGTAAAGTTTTCGGTTAACTAGAAAACCGTATTGTGAGGTGTAAACGTTTTTCGGGTAAGCGTAGAAAATCCGGTATGATAGTGGAGATCTCCTCGAGGTGAGGAGCGGGGACGTAGGTCAGGCGGACCGAACATCGTAAACATATC
The DNA here is from genome assembly GCF_001876935.1 of Asparagus officinalis. Classification (NCBI taxonomy): domain Eukaryota; kingdom Viridiplantae; phylum Streptophyta; class Magnoliopsida; order Asparagales; family Asparagaceae; genus Asparagus; species Asparagus officinalis. Next base: position 59,203,439 of record NC_033802.1, read on the forward strand.
GTTTTGTTTGTGTTTGTATTGACGCACTTATTTTCATATTTATATTGCCTTTGTCAATTGCACATTGTTTATATTCCCACTATCTTATTTTGTTTGTTTCACCCTTGTATTAGTTGTATATCCTTGCATATATATCTTGTCATATATCATACTTGCTAGGATATTTGTTAATAAGTTTTAAATTAGCATAAATCGGATAAGATTAGCATAAACCCTATTCACCCACCCCCCCCCCCCCCCCCCCCTCTAGGGTTCCTTCCTAGCGGTATAAGGGTATTTTCATGGAGTTCATAATCAGAAAGGGTTCTAGATTCTTCTAAACAGTTGAGATGATCAAGATCATTTAGGGTCTTGGATGCAAGCTGAGAGTTGGATCGAAGAATGTGTCTTTTCCACCATTTGATCTCCCTCCTGATGAGTTTGATTTTAAGAGGGAGGGAGGCCGAATGGTCACTGTGGGATGAGAAGGAGATCCAGCACGACTGAATAAAAGGGAAGGAGGAGGGAATGGTAAACCATAATTTTTCCAATCTGAACACCGGCAAAGGGCTGAGACCACCAGAATCTAGAATAATAGGATAGTGATCCGAGCAGGGAGATTGATAAGCAAACTGAACCAGAAGCAGGAAATGGGACTCAAAATCATGGGATATGAGAAATCTGTCAAGCCTAGCTAGAACTAGATTGACTATTTGGTTAGACTAAGTGAACTTTCTACCACTGAGAGGAAGATCATGAAGATGGAGGGAGTCAATGAGATAATTGAAGGAGTTGATATCTCTAATAGAACTATTTCTACAACTTCTCTCATCTAAACTTAAAATCAAGTTAAAATCTCCAAAAACTACCCAAGGTAATGACGTGGATTGCTTAATCCTGGATAATTCCCACCAGCAGACCTCTCTATCATCTTTATCGTGAGGAGCATAAACAGTAGTGGCAGTAAATTTCCAATTTGACGGTTTGTGGATCAGGAAGACAGAAACTGAGAATATACCAATAGACGATGATGTATAGGAAAATAAGGACTATTTCCAACCCAGCAGAATACCCCCTAGATTCAGTGGCATCTAAAACCACCAAGAGAATATACTGCTACTCCCCAAACTATTGAGGGTTCTGGGAGAGATGGAAGAAAGTTATTTATTGAAGACCCACTAGGTTTATATTAGCTGACTGAATGCAGTCTCTCACTAATCTACGTTTAGTAGGGTTATTTAACCCTCTCACATTCCACATGAACCAAGCTTCATTACTTGATATGGAAGACAACTTAATGCTAGAAACCATCACAATTAGGTGCGGTTGGTCCCGACTTTTTCCATAGCTTGAAGATCTGAAAGTCCTAGGGGATCAACTGGCTCTTGGATGCCGCAATTGATAGCAATGCCATGGTGGTTGTCTATGCAGATTGAAGAAATAAGTGTAGATGGGGTTAGAGATTTACCCTTATTTCCACCTAGGGGGAAACTCCTTTTCATAATTGCTATGTGCTTCCTGTGAGGCAGGTGAGCGAGCATCCTTTTTGAGGACTTCTTTTTAGATAGTTTCTTAACATGCTCGAAGCCTGGAGGACGATATGATGATGAGACGACATCCATGGAATATGATGAGCTGCTGATGTTAACGGGAGGGGTTTGGTTGTTGGAGAGCAGAGGAGGTGTTGAAGCTGTGTCCTGATGAGGAAAGGCTGAAGACAGCAGTTCTTAAGAGTCTTTTACAATCTTGATAGGGACCCCCTTGAAGACGACCTCAATGAGCTCAGCTGGGGCCACTTTTGGATGAGATGGAGAGGGGGATAGGGAATGATGATGTCTATCTGACCTAGAGAGGTCCCCTCCCCCCCGACATCCATGACATTTTTCCCTTTGTGGTCAATATGGATGGGGACTGATTCTATATTCTAGTTGGTGGTTGCTGCTGCTGCTTGGTTTGCTTCTGTCGATGATGGGTTGAGGGAGGGAGGAACTTCTGATGAGGATGATGGTTCTCCTTCTTTCCTAACAAAATGCTCAAAATACTCGAGACATTTACCTTTTTTTTGTAGTGGTTTTCCCACTACCCTAAGCTGAACAAATCCCTCCATAGTGTGAATATCATATGGGGAAGAATATCGAAAGACAACTGATCTTGGGATCTCAGCAGTGTCCCGAACACTAAGCATAGCTTTACACTCTGGCATTAGACTTGATCATGACATCGTCTGAGACAGTGATAATATCTCCTATATCCCCTAACAACTGCATGATAAAATCTAAATCACATAAGTGAAGAGGGAGACCTAGAATCTCAACCCATACATACATAAATTTCGTAAGAACTTTAAGCCCCCTTTGCTCAGTCCACGGGTTAAAGACTCCTCCAAAAGTACTCATATCGAAGAACTCCTTGGAGCAGGTGGTGGAACTGAATGAAGAAAGCTGAGGGGGAGGAACGCTTGATCTTGTATGTCCATCTATCCACTTTGAGGTGGTATTCCAGAATCTCAATGAGTTCCGAAAGAGAAGGGTTGCCCACTTGGAGTTCAAAAAAAAACCATAACTAGAATACTCCTACATGTTGCTGATGTTTGAGGGTGGCAGCTCGATGTTAGGGATGAACAGAGGAGGGGGGAAGGAGCAGAGGAGGTGATGTTATAGAGAGGAGGGTTGTTACAATCATCATCCTCATTGGGAAACTGAATGAAGAAAGCCGAGGGGGAGGAACGCTTGATCTTGTATGTCCATCTATCCACTTTGAGGTGGTACTCCAGATTCTCAATGAGTTTCGAAAGAGAAAGGTTGCCCACTTGGAGAGGATCAAAAGATCCCAGTCGCTACCACTACCAAAACAAGTTTGTTACAATCATCATCCATTATCTGCACCCTTACTATGATGGATGTATCAGTTCATAATATACAGTATTATTATTGTTATTGTTATTGTTGTTGTTGTTGTTGTTGTTATACCTTACATACAAATATATTTGGATTGATGTTTGTGCGTGGGAGGATGAGTTTCATGCAAGGTTAAAAAAAAAGTTCATCTACAAATAGTATAAAATTTTATATTTAACATCAATAGAGTTTACGTCCATGTCTTTATAAAAACAAACTTAGATATTTAACAAGCGAATCCAAAATCAAACATAAATCATCTTATAAGCTAAACTCGGAATTCTAGATTTGTTTTTAAATAGTTGTTGAAGGTACATTAAGGAAGAAAACTCCTTCGCCAAGGAAGGTTATTGCCTATCACACATAAGGAGTATTAACGATATATAGAACAATCATGTTTTGGAAACCTTAGTTTACATCGGAAGTTGAATTTACAATATATTCCTCCAGAATTTTAGCTAATACATCAAAACATTTCAAAACTTAAAACAACAAATATGAAACCCTTAATATTTTAAAAACTATAAAAACAACCTCAAAAGTTCAAATAAACCAATACATATCAAATCTAAAAATTATCAGCAGACCACTAAAAATTTAAATTTTACAACAAACAATCTAAAGTTTCAATAATTACAAAAAATACCCTCAAAATTCAGAGTTGCAAGAAATATTCTGACATTCAAAAACTTACTACCCGCACATGAAAAATAAAAATTACAAACACCGAACTTAAAATTTAAAATTTTTAAAAAACACTCAAAGTTTCAAAATTTGCAAAACATACACTTAAAAATTCAAAATCATGAAAAAACGACTAACATTTCAAAACATAACAAAAAAAGAGTAGTTGTTTGATACTCTTTCATTAAGATATGTAATTTTAACTTTTATTTTAAGGTTTTACTATCCTTTTTGGCATCTAAAAGTAGTCTAATTTTATAGAAAAAGATAAAGGTGGAGAAGGATTGATAACTGTTAGACCCTAGAGGGGGGGTGATTAGGGTCTTATGCTAATCTAATCCGATTAAATGCCAATTAAAACTAATTAACAAGTTTATTCTTGCAAGATAGATATACAAAGAGTTATGTGCAAGAATATGCAATATACACAAGGTGATATATCCTATATGATAGAAATATATGCAAGGATATATAAACAATAAGATATATCCTAACAAAGAGATATAGACAATGTATGTGCAAGGATATAAAACTAACAAGAGGGGTAAACAAATTAACTACAAATGTGATAGGGCAAAAATCATTGTGCAAAGTTTCAAAATATGGTTTAGCCTAAATGTCAAAATTCATATTGTTTACATTTTCGTGTTTTGAACTATTTTGTAAAATGATGATTTTTCACAAATGGGAAATGCAATTTGTAAAATTCTTTTTGTAACATGCTCGCTTACATGTTTATATACTTTTCGCAAAGTTTCATAATATTTGGACTTCATTTGTTATTTTTAACACATCTTCAAAAGTCTCAAAAATAGCTTTAAAAACCTGTTATAAGTGTATCAGATTTCGGTCGACCGCACCGGTCGACCGATCCTGAATTCATGTGTTCACTGGGCGACAACCCCGTCTCTCACCACACACTTCTCTCGGTGTACAAGTGTATTACAAGTGAATCCTCACAATTAAGCATCATATAAATCAATTAATTGTTCTCTAAACAATGTGAGAACTCAATTAAGCTCACTCTCAATGTCACAAACCCATAACCCTAAATTATACTATGAATGTAAATACAATAAGCTCAATAGGTTGTGTGTGAACAGAGAGTATCAATAAAACAATTTAAACTCAAATCCAAGAAAATGTTTTTCAAATAGTTTAACAAGGTTTTAAACTTGTTTAGTGTTTGTTTAAGTTTGTTTTAAGAAGCTTTTAAGCATTTGAGTGTTTCGGTTTTGTGAATCAATTCCACAAGAGCTTGAGAAGACTATCTATTGAAGTTTGAGCTTCCAACTATCCTCCCTCCATCTCTTGTTATCAATTAATAAGTTTTCTAAACTCAATCTCTAGTTTTACATTTATATACTTGTTTGATTATAATTGTTCTTAAGCTAGATTTTATATTTGAGTTTAGTTGATTTGATTTATACTCATTGTTACACACACCCAATTGAGCCTAAAGTATTTGCATACATAGTATATTAAAGTTGTGAGAGATTGTAACATTGAGTTGTGCTTAATTGAGTTCTCCCCTTGTATGAGAGAACAAATTATTTATTGTTACATTGTGAGTCTTGTAAGGTTTTCGGTGAGCTAGAAAACCGAGTGTGTTGTGAAGTTTTCGGTGAACTAGAAAACCGATTGTGAGGAGTGACGTTGATCGGTGAGTGTTGAAAACCGACATTATGAGGTGTAAACGTTATTCGGGTGAACGTAGAAAACCCGGTTGTGATAGTGGATTTCTCCCCAGGAGTGGGGAGCGGAGACGTAGGACGGAAGGTCCGAACTCCGTGATCATATTGCTTGTTTGAGTTTGTCTTTGGTGTAGTTGTTTTTGCATTTATCTTATATCGCCAATTGTGCATTACTCATCCTTTTTATGATCCACTATCTAGTTTATATTGTTTACCCTTGTGTTAGTTTATATATCCTTGCATATATATTTTGCTATATATCTCTTTGCTAGGATATATCATATTGTATATTGCTTATCCTAGCTCATATATATTATTGCATTTCATACTTGCTAGGATAACTTGTTAATTAGTTTTAATTGGCATTTAATCAGATTAGATTAGCATAAGACCTGCTAGGATAACTTGTGAATTAGTTTTAATTGGCATTTTAATCGGATTAGATTAGCATAAGACCCTAATCACCCCCCCTCTAGGGTCTAACACCAAGTTGAGCTACAATGAAGATCAAGATCAAGCTTGGGTAATCTAGTTTAGATTTTATATTATGTGTGTTAAATACTTCAAGCTCAGTCTTATGCTAATCTAATCCGATTAAATGCCAATTAAAATTAATTAATAAGTTATCCTAGCAAGTATGAAATACAACAATGTATATGAGCTAGGATAAGCAATATGAACAACAAGATATATCCTAACAAAGAGATATAGGCAATGTATGTGCAAGGATATATAAGCTCAAGGGTAAACAATCTAAACTAGAATATAATCAACAAGCAATATACAAAGGCGATATAAGATATGAACATAAAAGTAAGTGCGCCAATGCAATCACAAACAAGCAATATGATTACGGAGTTCGGTCCCCACGACCTACGTCTCCGCTCCTCACCTCGAGGAGATCTCCACTATCACAACCGGGTTTTCTACGTTCACCCGAACAACGTTTACACCTCACAATACAATCACTATGTAATCACACCTCACACACTAAGTGTTGGTCCTAGCCCGTGTCCTCCTCCTCAAGTGCTCGGTTACAACCTCTCCCTAGGCACGTCAACCGACGCCACTCCTCTTGGATTCGACCCCGTCTCTCACCACACACTTCTCTCGGTGTACAAGTGTATAACAAGTGAATCCTCACAATTAAGCATAATATAAATCAATTAATTGTTCTCTAAACAAGGTGAGAACTCAATTAAGCTCACTCTCAATATCACAAACCCACAACCCTAAATTATACTACAAACCCACAATCCTAAATTATACTATGAATGTAAATACAATAAGCTCAATAGGTTGTGTGTGAACAAAGAGATAAAACAATATAAACTCAATATGAAATCTAGCTTATGAAATTAAGAACAAACTTATAAAATGCTAGAATTGAGTTTAAGAAAACTTCTCTTAAAGATGACAAGAGAGTGGGAGAAGAGTGAATGCTCAAACACCAAAGGATGATCTCCACTTGCTCTTGTGAAATTGAATTCACAAACTCAAAATACTCAAATGCTTAAAAGCTTATAAACTTCTTAAACTTATTTTAAAACTCTCTTAGTTAGTTGGAGAGCTGAAGGCAATGGGGTATTTATACCCTCTCAAAACTCAGCCAAAACTCCCAAAACAAAAGACCAAAAACACCCCACCAACGGTAACAAAAATAGCCGTTGGAAACAGTCAGAACGAGCGGCGGTCGACCGACGAAATCATTCGGTCGACCGACGAAATAATTCGGTCGACCGACGGAAATTTCGGTCGACCGCTATCCAGGTCGAAAACAAAAAAAAAGCTGACTTATCCGGTCGACCGGTGCGGTCGACCGAAGGAAGCTCTCGGTCGACCGCGGCTGTCGACCGACGAACTCTCTGGAGCCTACTGTCGAAAGAACAAACGAGCGGTCGACCGGTGCGGTCGACCGAAAACTGATATGTCAGGTTCTGAAAACTGTTTTGCTGATTTTAAAATGCTGTTTAAAAATATCAAATAAATTATTCTAAAAAATGTAAAACTTTGGGGAATGATTGTAGACATGATAATAAACATGCTACAACGACTGGTTTGCAAAAAGGACTTCCCAAATGAAAAATATCATCATTTGGCAAACATGTTCAAAAACATGAAAACCTAAAAATTGATATTTTGATATTTTGACTTAAACAACATTTTGAAACCTTATGAAATGATTGTATAGACTTGATAAAAGATATAACATGTTGTTATGAAGTCTATAACCTAGAAATATAATATTTTCATAAAATTGCATGTCTATGCAATATATTCAAAACACTAAATATAATTTCATTTAATATAAGCTTGTTTTAGGTGAAATCATATATATACATATAAGCATGAAACAAAATAGTATTTTCCAATTCTATGCATTTGTTTCATATATAAACTCGAAAACTATAAAACCAAAAACATATGTATAAATAGTATTTTCCAATTCTATGCATTTGTTTCATATATAAACTCGAAAACTATAAAACCAAACACACACACACACACACACACACACACACACATATATGGGAATCATTTGCAAATAAAGATTTTCTTTTAAAATTATTTTGCAAATGAGAAACATTCTTAAACAATGGTCTATTTGGAACATATTGCAATTTAGAAGCTTTTTGTATATCAAAACAAAATTTAGCAAGATGTCCAAACCTACCACAAACATCACATTTAAAAACATGTGGTCTATTGGAAGCATTTGTCAAATGAGATTTTCTTTTCAAATCAAAGCAATATTTGGCCAAATGACCAAAACGACCACAATAATCACACTTGAACACACTAGCATGCTTATGATGAACTTTGTGAGAATGAGCATGTGAATGTGTAAGTGTACAAGATGAAGAAGCTACATGAGATGCACAAGGAGCATTAGAATTCTTATGTTTGTGTGCATCATAACAAAACTTAGCTAAATGACCTTGACGGCCGCAAATAGAACACTTATAAGTTTTGCTATACATGTGTGCATAATGAGTGGATGATCTTGATTTAGCACACATATCCATAAGCTTCTTATGATTATTAATGCATGTTTTCAAAGTTGAATCTAAAGATGAAATACTATTTTTCATAAGATTCAAATCTTCATTTTTAGGCACATATGCATTTTTAGAAGTAGAACATAAATAGTTATTTATAAAAGAAGCTGTATCATTCTTTATGTTCTCTACTTCTAACATGGCATCAATCTTAGCATGAGATAGGCTAGCAATAGATGAAATCAAATTTCCATTTTCCAAATTTAATAAGTCATTGCTTTCTTTAAGCATAGTATTTTCATTTTCAATGACATCAAATTTGGACACTAGCTTCTCATGATCGGATTTTAAAATATCATGCTTGCTTTTTAAATCATTAAAATCATTTTGCAATTTGTTATAGGCATGTAATAATTTTTCACTAGCACAAGCAAGTTCATCACTAGATAAATCATTAATGGATTCGAACTCGCAAACCTCACTAGGGCTATCGCCTAGTGCACGTGTGCATGAAGCTCCATATGAACTTGAAGCGGGATCCTCCAAAGCTTGTCGGATCGCCTCCAAGTCTCCTTGATGCGCTTCTATGAATTTCCATAATGTATAAGCGCTATCAAAAGAATCAAGCTTGTTAGACATAAATGAATCAAATGCATTTAATAAAAATTCTAACATAAGCTTGTTCATAATAAACATCTTTTTATCATGTTTGCTCCACTTGGATTTCTCCAACGTGGGCACAATATAAGCACAATCAATGATTTCCCATAAATCGATATTTTTAGATTGAACAAATATTTTGAATCTAAAGCATCATTGAGCATAGGGGAAAACATTTAATCTAGGAGCAATATTGATGGCATAACCTAAACCATGCATATCCATAATATAAAAGGCAAGCAAGATACAAATAAAGCTCAAAATTAGATTAGCACAATAAGCTAACTTGGATCTTTAACTCAAGGCGATTAGACCTTAAATCAAAGAGCACCAAGCTCTGATACCAATTGTTAGACCCTAGAGGGGGGGTGATTAGGGTCTTATGCTAATCTAATCCGATTTTATGCCAATTAAAACTTAATTAATAAGTTATCCTAGCAAGTATGAAATACAACAATGTATATGAGCTAGGATAAGCAATATGAACAACAAGATATATCCTAACAAAGAGATATAGGCAATGTATGTGCAAGGATATATAAACTCAAGGGTAAACAATCTAAACTAGATAGTGGGCAATATAATCAACAAGCAATATACAAAGGCGATATAAGATATAAACATAAAAGAAGTGCGCCAATGCAATCACAAACAAGCAATATGATTACGGAGTTCGGTCCCCACGACCTACGTCTCCGCTCCTCACCTCGAGGAGATCTCCACTATCACAACCGGGTTTTCTACGTTCACCCGAACAACGTTTACACCTCACAATACAATCACTATGTAATCACACCTCACACACTAAGTGTTGGTCCTAGCCCGTGTCCTCCTCCTCAAGTGCTCGGTTACAACCTCTCCCTAGGCACGTCAACCGACGCCACTCCTCTTGGATTCGACCCCGTCTCTCACCACACACTTCTCTCGGTGTACAAGTGTATTACAAGTGAATCCTCACAATTAAGCACAATATAAATCAATTGATTGTTCTCTAAACAAGATGAGAACTCAATTAAGCTCACTCTTAATGTCACAAACCCACAATCCTAAATTATACTATGAATGTAAATACAATAAGCTCAATAGGTTGTGTGTGAACAAAGAGATAAAACAATATAAACTCAATATGAAATCTAGCTTATGAAATTAAGAACAAACTTATAAAATGCTAGAATTGAGTTTAAGGAAACTTCTCTATAGATGACAAGAGAGAGGGAGAAGAATGAATGCTCAAACACCAAGGATGATCTCCACTTGCTCTTGTGAAATTGAATTCACAAACTCAAACCCTCAATTGCTTAAAAGCTTCTTAAACCAAACTTAAACAAACACTAAACAAGTTTAAACCCTTGTTAAACTATTTTAAAACATTCTCTAGAATCCTTGAGAGTTGAAGACAATGGGGTATTTATACCCTCTCACAACTCAGCCAAGAAACCAGAGCAAAAAGACAAAAAGGCCCCCAGAAAAACTAGCTCAGAAATAGCCGTTAGAAGTCCAACGGTCACATTGTCGGTCGACCGAAAATTCCGTCGGTCGACCGATGGAAAAATTCGGTCGACCGATGGAAAGTTCGGTCGACCGTTATCCAGGTCGAAAACAGGAAATCAAGCAAACACTTATCCGGTCGACCGGTGCGGTCGACCGAAGGAAGCTCTCGGTCGACCGCGGCGGTCGACCGACGAACTCTCTGGAGCCTACTGTCGAAAGAACAAACGAGCGGTCGACCGGTGCGGTCGACCGAAAACTGATATGTCAGGTTCTGAAAACTGTTTTGCTGATTTTAAAATGCTGTTTAAAAATATCAAATAAATTCCAAAAAATGTAAAACTTTGGGGAATGATTGTAGACATGATAATACACATGCTACAAAAACTGGTTTTCTAAAAAGACTTCCCAAATGAGAAATATCATCATTTTGCAAAATAGTCCAAAACATGAAAACCTGAAAATTGATATTTTGATATTTTGACTTAAACAACATTTTGAAACCTTATGAAATGATTGTATAGACTTGATAAAAGATATAACATGTTGTTATGAAGTCTATATCCTAGAAATACAATATTTTCATAAAATTGCATGTTCTATGCAATATATTCAAAACACTAAATATGATTAACTTATTAATTAGTTTTAATTGGCATTTAATCGGATTAGATTAGCATAAGACCCTAATCACCCCCCTCTAGGGTCTAAAACTATAAAACCAAAAACATATGTATATATATATATATGAAAACCAATATAATGTGTGTGTATAGATATTGAGCTTAACGTACTTAACACACATAATATAAAACCTAAACTAAGTTATCCAAGCTTGATCTGGTCTTCAATGTAGCTCAACTTGGTAAACTCGCGGATGAAGCTTGAACTTGATCTTTGACTTTGAATTGCATAAGCTTCAACCCGACATTCAGCCAACCTCCTTTGGATATCATCGTTGAAGCTCTATTCCATCCATCCTCCAACAACGTTGTTTGTCTACAAAACATAGGAATGCACAAACACTAGACAAACAACATTAGTAATAAATTATTTGTTAAACATCATCAAAACAAGAAGGCCAACAATAACGTCTTAATAAAAAATAAAATAGAAGGAATGAAATGCACTATTTTCTGAATATTTTATAGAATAGGTTTTTTTGAAGTAAATTAGGAACTTTTGGAAGGGATTTTCATAAACTTTTTTCAATACTTTTATATGCTTATGTGGATGTTTTCATTATATAAAAGTGTACTAGATTTAGTATTAATCTTTATTTTATGATTTTTTTAAAGTCTATCAAGGATTAAGAACAAACTCCATATTATCTTTTGTGTCATTTTAGCCCACTTTTAACCAATCATCTTGTCTTATGATATTTAATTATTCAGTTTCCTTTTAGAACGCTATTTTTTAAAGTGTTTTTCACTTTTACAATGCTATATTTTCTCAAGTCAAGATTGGTTTCATGTCGGTCTCAATGACATGATAATTCAAATTGATTTCGGATAACATTTATTTCCTGTCGGTTCAATTATCAATATAAAAATTTAAATTGGGCGTAGTTCATTTAAACGAATATTAAAGAAAATAATAATCACAATACTAAAGTTTAGAGATTTAAGTAAGCAAAAAACCATCAAAGTGAAACCGAGGAACAAGTTTTAGTAAGAAAATAAACCAAATATACTTAATCATGATATTTGACCACGTGTATTGCACGTGCATAAAACCTAGTGACTAGTGAGCCCTAAACTTTCAGAAGTTATCGGGAGTTACCTGATAATCTTCTAAAGTTAAGGGGAGTTTTATGATATTTGGCCTAAAAACTAACTTTAACCTTTTTAAGGCGTTTTTAATTTTCTAATAAAAGAGCATAAACAAGCGGTTTAAAGAAAGTTTCGATCCCGTCAAAATGGGAGGGAACCAACGAACCGCCATTCCCTTCTCTCTCCCCACTCCTCTCAACCTCCCGCCATTTTCTGCGTCTCAACGATCGTTCAACCTAGGGTTTTCTCTCCGATCCGATCACCGCCGCCGCCGGTGATCTCACCGACAGATCGGAGATGGACGGCCTAGGCTCCTCCTCATCCTCCTCCCCCCACCGGAGGAGCTCGTCGGTGTGCAGCTCCTCCAGCAAGAAGATGTCCTCCGACGCCACCGCCTCCGCCGCCGGAGGAGGAGGATTCCAGGTCGTCACGCCTCGAAAGCCTCCGCTCTCTCGATCGACGTAAGATGCTCTCCCCTTTCTGTGGCAATCCTTTAGTCTGTCGCATTTTTCGCATAATTTTCTAATTTAGTCGCCAAGGTTTTGATTCGGACTTGGGGGTAGCTCTAGTCACTAAAATATTGAAGGATCGCTTGAATTTTGATGAATTTGATTTGAACTTTTTTCTAGCTTTTGATGATAATGGACTCATAGAAATATCTTGTTTGGTTAAATATAGTTGTTACATTTGATGATTGATGAATATAATTTGCTTTGAAGGAACTGACTTACTCATATTATTCATGAGTATCATGAACTATCAGTGATATCGCAAAAGTTACTGTAAGTTATTTTTATTCATGAGGTAAATAAATACTGCAAACTTCCAAATCGGTAAATTATGCCACATGCTATTACAAAAACTATATGACAATTTTATGATAATACGTTAATTCTATGATAGATATCTGATAATATACAAAGTTTACTATAAATTACGGACTTTATTTGAAAATTCATGGTGCTTTTGTAAATCATAAAAGTTCAAGGTATTTAATTAGTTCATAGGTTGTTTGCTGAAAATTTGCAGTATTTATTGTGTTTATTGTTGTGACCGACGGCGGCGCCGAGGAACCAAAACAAACGCCGATCCAAGAAGGCCAAAAACAACCAAATATCAATGCACAAACCAAACACCAATTTTAACGTGGTTCGGCAATTGCCTACGTCTACGGGGCAAGAAGGGGGAGGGTTTCCACTAATAAAGAAGGAGAGTACAAATTAAGATTACAAATCGCTCAAACGAACCAACTAATCTCACCAACAAATCTCTCAACCTCTCAACCAATAACCCTAACAAATAGCTCAGAAAGATCTCTCTTTTTGTACTCAAAATCCCCCAAAACGCACCTACAAAACCCTCAAATCGTATTGGTATTTATACCAAAACAGAAACCCAAACAGACTACAAATAGGAACCTGAACTTTCCAAAAAACCCGTCATAAGTCGACTTATCAGTCTGCATAAGTCGACTTGGCAGAGCAAAAAACAACTGGAGAAGAGATCATAAGTCGACTTATCAGACCTGATAAGTCAACTTGCCAGAGCCCAAAATCAACAATCCAGAGCAGATCGTAAGTCGACTTACGACACAAACATAAGTCGACTTACCATAAGTCGACTTATGCCTGTGCATGAGTCGACTTATGACCAAAAATCTGTTTTTTCCAAGTTCTTCTCCACAATTCTCTACCTCGGCGAAGTTTTCCCAAAACTGAGCCGACACCAACCAAACAAATGCCTCACATAATAAGACCCAAATGAGAGTGTGAACACTCACGGATCTGCAACTGATAGCGGCCCCAAACTGATACAAATCAAACACCTCCATCTGAGGTAAACCAATGGCCGTATCCAAATTATGTCCACCAGCTATAACCGAGTCGAAAACCAATCCATCATCTGCATCCGAAATCAAATGATCCCCAACCTGTGTCACCTCAGCTGGAATCCCAAATGACGTAATATGATCTGGAGTGCGTGGAGTAATCTTCACCCAACGTGGAGTAGCATCACTCTCCACCTGCTGTGATATCCAAACGACCTGATCAACACTCTCCACCTGGCGAGAGTCAAAAGTGACATACCTGCTCAGAACAAAATCAGAAGCTCCCAAACGATAATCAACTGAGCCTCCGAACCCCAAACACGCAATCGGATCAAATCTCACATCCTCGATGTGACCAAATGCTGGGTATCCAAATATCCGACGCAACCCAAAATCTGAAGCAGCTCCACCAGATCCAATAACTCCTAATGCAGCAGGCGGCGACCTGTGACTAAGATGACCCAAATATGTCGAAGCTCCAGAACCAATGCTCGACAACCAACGTCGATTCTCCTCTAGAAATGAACGACCCATCGAAACTGTCATCTCATCTCGTCGCCCCAAAGTCTCCACACCAATGAAGTGTCTCCTACTGCCGTGAGCTCGGCACAAACGTAAGAAAGGACCCCTACCAAAGCTGAAACAACGAGTTACCTTTCTGCCAATACACTTCTTCCAACTGTTGTTGACTTCTAGAACTTTACACCAATGGGAACTGGTCGCGATCCAATAATGCCTAGAACAATCAACTGCGAAAACCAAGATACGATTACCTCCCAATGATGCCTCCTTGGAAGGCCCCCAAATGCCTGACTGAACACCTCCTAAAAGACCCCTCGCTCGATGGATAGGAGTGTCAAACTCCACCACGGTCTTACTCATCCCAATGTGCTCACAGGACTTCAATCTGCAGGTCATAGCACTCCTCAACAACCAATGCACGGCATTATCAATCATATACCCCAGCACCAAACAATGTCACAGTCTAGCCGAATCTGATGAAGTCGTCATCTCCTTATCAATCATCGTGCTTCCGTGCAAATAATATAAATTTCTCCTTCTGACGCCCTTCATCACAATCGTGGACCCAAATATAACCTTCAAGCGTGCATCCGCCAATGTCACCCTATAGCCTGCTACCTCTAAAGCTCCAAGTGAAATGATGTTCTTCTTCAACTGAGGAACGAACCTCACTCCAACCAACTCCCGAATCACCCCGTCACTCATCCTGATCCGAACGGTACCGATACCACCAATAGAGCATTTGTGATCATTCCCCATGAGCACGAAATCCCCTCTTTCCAACTCCTGAAAGCTGGAGAACCAATCCCTCCTAGGGCAAATATGGTATGTAGCCCCCGAATCCAACATCCACTCTGTAGAGTAGGTAACACAAACTGACGACAGTGCAGATAACGAGTAGCCCGAAGAATCCGAATCTGAATCGTTGCCATTTGTCTTGACAACATTCGCCTCTGAAGCTTGAATAGCTTTTCCCTTATTCTTCCCGGCTCGATCAACTAACTTTGGGCATTCGGCTTTCCAATGTCCATCCTCTTTGCAAAAGGCACACTGATTCTTACAAACTCCAAGATGTGCCCCTCTAGACTGCGACCTCCCACTACGGTTTGGACCCTTTGCTCTTGCGACCAACGCCCCCGCTACCGGCTCAAACGAAGTCTCCTTATCCTTCTTTCGAAGCTGATAATTCACAAGTGCAGCGGTGACCTCACTATACGAAAGAGATGCCTTCCCATTAATAAGAGTAAGAACGAAGGTCTCATATTCCTCGTCAGGCAAGGAACTCAATAGCAACAACGCCTTGTCCTCATCTTCAATCACCACATCTACATTCGCCAAATCCGCAAGAAGCTTCGTGTAGTGGTTCATGTGATCACCAATGGAGGTTCCTTTCTTCAACTGGAAGCGGTAAAGCCTCCTCTTCAAATGCAAGCGATTCTCCACACTCTTGGTCAAATACTTACTCTCAAGGATCTCCCAAATCTTCTTAGCAGAAGTCTCATTGATCACATCATACTTTAGATCTTGAGAGAGACAAGACCTAATCACACCACACGCCGTTCGATTCATCTTTTTCCAAACCTTCTCATCAATGTTGTCCGATTTCCCGACCAACTCCAACGTATCTTCCAAATTTTGCGTGTTGAGCGCATCCATGACTTCGCATCGCCAAAGTCCAAAATTGTTTATGCCATTGAACTTTTCCACGTCAATCTTCATCGAGTGGATATTCAAGCTTTGGACGGTCTTCACGTCGGGCGGAATTACCAAAAGGTGGGTTGAGAAGAGGATGACCAAACACAAGAACAATTCAGTATAAGGCGAAGGAAAATACCTTCTCTAGATTATGAAGAACAAAAGATTACAATCTCTCCCTCACAATCTCACTAGAATCGAGAACAACATCTCAATCCTCTCTAAACCCTAATACAATTATTAGAATTTCTCTTCCCTTAGGTCTGATTGTTTAGAACCCTAAAACAATCCTATTTATAGATGTGCAAACGTGGATGGCAAACTTGTAAATAAACAAGCCCAAAAGAATCAGGAATCCCTGTCAAAACAGAATCCAAAACGAAACAGGAAACCCAGAAATCGCGATCCGGTCGACCGCCAGGCTTAGTCCGGTCGACCGACCAGAGAGTTTTCTCAAACCCTGCACCGTGCAGGTTTTCCGGTCGACCGGCATGTGTGCTGTGGTCGACCGGCCAGAGATCTGCCAGTTTACCCTGTTCTTTTGCGTTTCGCTCCTGTTGACTTCTTTCACCGTCTTCTTTGGCTCCATCCATGCTCCTATTCCCAAGATATGAGAATCTTCTATCCTCAAGCTCCCATGAGGATCGCTAAGCTCCTGAAGAGAAGATACACCCGTATTAATAGGCCAATGCACAACTACCCACCTCTAGTGTTCCGCTCAAAAACTAAACTAACATTAAGAGTACCTCGAATGTACCTCAAAATCTATCTCACGGCATCCCAATGACCCGAATGTATACTTCTGAGCCCGCCTCTCGTAGATCGCATATCTATCCCATAAGTACGGATTGCCCAGTATAATCTGACAAACATCCAATGGAACTACGTCGCATGTGACCTCGTCAATATACGACTCATGGAGCGCAAATCTTACAGTGCATTGATCAACTACACATAGCTTCTTCTCCTTCCGAATCCACCCCAATGGATAGGGCTTCGGATGCTTGACCGTCTTCAGACCCAGCTTCTGAACCAAGGCTTCGGATATCAAATTCTTCTCGCTGCCCGGATCAACTATGGCATCAACTAAACTGGTCTTCACTTGCAACTTAAGAACAAAGAGCTGCTCTTTCGGGTCGTCGTCCTCTTTCGTGGCCTGTTTCCCTGTCATAAGATTGAGACTGCTATTAGGCTCTGTCATCCCCGGGACTTCTTTCGGACCTTGAGCTATCATGTATGCTTTTTTTTCCTCCTTCTTCTTCAACCCTCTTGGCTTGAGATGAGGATACTTCTCCCAGCACCAATCAGCTTCGTGCCCTGTCTTCTCGCAGTGACTACAAATCAGCCATGTTTTCCCTGGATCACCCTTCTTCTTCTCCTCCTTAAACTGAGAACCACTAGACTCGCCTCCAACTTGCTTTGCATCCCTCTTTGCTTCGTTGCTCTTCTTTTGCTTGCCCTCAATGGCAATGGCCTTCACGCTCGCATCTGCAATAGTCTCGACCGTGAATAACCTCATCTCCTTTCGGATGTAATCGCTCAATCCCGCCATATACTTCATAAACACGGAATATTCCTCTGTCGCAATGTTAAGAACCATTGCCTGCTGTTGGAACTCCGTAGTGTATTCTTGAACGGTTTGATTGACCCTTTGGCACAAACTATACCACTTGTACCAACGCTCCTCAAGGAATCCCACCGGATAGAACTGTTTCCTAAGTAGCTCCTTGAACTTGTTCCACGACACCGCCTTCTTCTCCTGCTTGCAGTAGGATTTCCACCATGAAAGCTTCAAAGTCGCGAACACAATCTTCTCTTTTGACGAATAGCCATAAAGAGTAAAATACGTCTCCATCCGCTCGATCCAGTCATCAAGCCTCTCGACGTCAACACTCCCATCATAAATAAGAATCTCCACTCTAAAATCAATCTTCAGATTCTGGTAAGAATTCTTACCCCATTGATGCGGTGCAGCCTTGACGGTCTCGTCTTCCTCGTCGGAGCCTGAAAGCTCGCTCTCTCCACCGGACTCTATAGGTTTCTTCTTAGACCTAGAAGAAGATTCCCCCTTTTCGTTCCCTCCTTGGATGAGACCGACGAGTTTTGTGAGCGTCGACCCTATCGTCTCGATCTGCTTCTCTAATGCATCAATCCTCGCTGAATTATCTCCTTCCAACGCTTTCGTGAGGTCTGTGTTTTGATTGAACAGTGTGCCACTGAGGGCTGCGTTCAACTTGGCTTTCATGGAGCTCATGCTTGGGCTCGTGCATGTGAGGCACGCGTTTTGAAGAAATACTGATACAAGTCGTCGTGCGAGCACTCTTTGGTCGCGGAATTACCAAAAGGTGGGTTGAGAAGAGGATGACCAAACACAAGAACAATTCAGTATAAGACGAAGGAAAATACTTTCTCTAGATTATGAAAAACAAAAGATTACAATCTCTCCCTCACAATCTCACTAGAATCGAGAACAACCTCTCAACTCTCTTTCTAAACCCTAATACAATTATTAGAATTTCTCTTGATCACTTCTCTCTGAGATCTGATTGTTTAGAACCCTAAAACAATCCTATTTATAGATGTGCAAACGTGGATGGCAAACTTGTAAATAAACAAGCCCAAAAGAATCAGGAATCCCTGTCAAAACAGAATCCAAAACGAAACAGGAAACCCAGAAATCGCGATCCAGTCGACCGCCAGGCTTAGTCCGGTCGACCGACCAGAGAGTTTTCTCAAACCCTGCACCGTGCAGGTTTTCCGATCGACCGGCATGTGTGCTGCGGTCGACCGGCCAGAGATCTGCCAGTTTACCCTGTTCTTTTGCGTTTCGCTCCTGTTGACTTCTTTCACCGTCTTCTTTGGCTCCATCCATGCTCCTATTCCCAAGATATGAGAATCTTCTATCCTCAAGCTCTAATGAGGATCGCTAAGCTCCTGAAGAGAAGATACACCCGTATCATCCTCAAAGCACCACCAAACCAATGCGAAAACAAACGAGAAATAGATCCAAACTGAAAAAGACGAGATTTTTACCAAAAAGATCCCATCTTTATCACCAAACGAAGCCCTAGATGAACTTCCAAAGCGATCTACTCCTCCAAATAGCCCAAGCGTAGCCCGAGCTCTGATACCACTTGTTGTAACCGACGGCGGCACCGAGGAACCAAAACAAACGTCGATCCAAGAAGGCCAAAAATAACCAAATATCAATGCACAAACCAAACACCAATTTTAACGTGGCTCGGCAATTGCCTACGTCCACGGGACAAGAAGGGGGAGGGTTTCCACTAATAGAGAAGGAGAATACAAATTGAGATTACAAATCGCTCAAACGAACCAACTAATCTCACCAACAAATCTCTCAACCTCTCAACCAATAACCCTAATAAATAACTTAGAAAGATCTCTCTTTTTGTGCTCAAAATCCCCCAAAACGCACCTACAAAACCCTCAAATCGTATTGGTATTTATACCAAAACAGAAACCCAAACAGACTGCAAATAGGAACCTGAACTTTCCAAAAAACCCGTCGTAAGTCGACTTATCAGTCTGCATAAGTCGACTTGGCAGAGCGAAAAACGACAACTGGAGAAGAGATCATAAGTCGACTTATCAGACCTGATAAGTCGACTTGCCAGAGCACAAAATCAACAATCCAGAGCAGATCGTAAGTCGACTTACGACACAAACATAAGTCGACTTACCATAAGTCGACTTATACCTGTGCATGAGTCGACTTATGACCAAAAATCTGCTTTTTCGAAGTTCTTCTCCACATTTATTGCAAAAGTTTCTAATTTAGTAACAAAGTTTAGGACTTGAAGTTATTGAAGGA
This sequence comes from Asparagus officinalis, assembly GCF_001876935.1. Taxonomy (NCBI): domain Eukaryota; kingdom Viridiplantae; phylum Streptophyta; class Magnoliopsida; order Asparagales; family Asparagaceae; genus Asparagus; species Asparagus officinalis. The sequence goes on from NC_033802.1 coordinate 59,223,492, forward strand.
TCTATTAAATTTGATAAATTTGATGTTGAGATGCATCAACTTTTGATGATAATGGATTGTAGATTCTTGTTGGATTGAATTTGAATGTGAAATTTAATGATTAATTCATATAATTCTTCTAAAAGAATTGATGAGCTTATATCATGTACTATCCAGTGATTTTGCCCAAATTACTGTAAGTTATTTTTATTGGAGAAGAATACTACGAACTTTCAATCGGTAAAACATAACACATACAGCAAAACCATATGATTGGTAATTCAGTGACAATACTTTATGATAGGTGACAATAGCGTAAAGTTCATTTAGTAACATTACCTGAAAATTCCTAGTAATCTTGTAAAACGTAGATTAAAGTAGAAGGTATTTAGTTCATGGGTTGAAGTTTGTGGTACTGACAGCTGATATAAAACTTTGTCGTATGTTTTTAGGGTAAATTACACTTGAATACCTAAAGTTTACCAGATATTGCCTCAGAATACCCAAAGTCTTAGAACCTACACTTATGTACCCAAATTTTCTAAAAGTTTAACTTTACTTAATACCCGTTGCAACGCAAACGTGAGAATTTCGCCCCGAAAATTTACGTGTGACACTCAGTTACTATTTTTAGAACATTTTAACCCTTGCTTTTTGTTAATTTGTCAAACTGCTCAGAATCCACTTTAAACCTAAAATATGACTTTTTTACAGATTTAACAAAAGGCAAGGGTTAAATTGTTCTAAAAATAGCATGTGAGTGTCGCATGAGAATTTTCAGGTTGAAATTCTCACATTTGCATTGCATTGGTTAATTAAGTGCAACTTTTAGAAACTGTGGGTATTTAAGTGTAGGGTTTTAAACTATGAGTATTTTGGTGCAATATCAGACAAATGTTGGGTATTTAAGCGTAATTTACCCATTTTTCCATGACTAAACTAGTTCAGGTGCTTTTATGCAAAATCCCAAATAGTTCATTGGTAGGTTTGTGAAAACTACTATTTATTTTATGAGGATTGATAGGGAATTTCTTTAAATTAAATTATTCTGCAGTTAAAATTCTTTCTGATGAGCATGAGCCCCAAACATATAGTGGAATCATGAGCGCTTGGGAAATATTGATTTTGGCTTCCGTTACTAAGATGTTCGGGGCATCAGTAAATGCAGAAGGCAACTGCTTGAATCTTATTTTTCTATATCTGTTTCCCCTTTTTAATGCAATTATTGTGTTAAAGAAGCCATTTAATTATGACAGATTGGTAAGTGGTTATTATAATTTTTGAATTTAGTGGAGAACAGAATGGAGAAATTGTAATTTATTTATGAAAATGAGGGCTTGGAGATTGTTGTTGCTTGTTACATTCATTTTGTTTTCTTCTATTACTCTACATTTTCCAACACTAACAGGAGGAGAGGGGGGGGGATGAGAATTTAACTGGTCCAACACTCCTGCATTGAAACTCAGAGATGTTGACACTCTGTTGTTTGATTGTACAATCATCTTTCTTTGTGGTATGATGACATTGCCTTACATGAAATATACGGTCTACTTGAAGCATCGTAACCCGTTGCTTCAAATAGCTATATCAATCTTTTTATTCTCTAATTTTCCCTCCTATCTCCTATTATCCTTCTCCTTCTCCCTCTTCAACTTCATGTACACCTAGCAGGACATGAATCTGGGGAGTTCTGTACGATTATAAAATTCCTGTCACTGTGGTGAAAACTTTGAAGCTGTGTAGAGGATTGATATACATTATACATTACACACACACATTAGATACATACATACATGTGCATGCAAATTCATATACATATACACATACACATGCACATATATATACACATATACATATGTACACACATATATGTATATACACGCACGTACATGTGTGTGTTCCGGCAAACACACATACATAGAAACATGCGCGTGCGCATGCACACAGCTAACATGTATCTTGTTTAGAATGAAACTGTTTCCATGGGATCTCCATGGCAAGACCAACGTTGTTCATTTTGTAAGCACATTCAAAATGTTCTGACTGTTCTAGTGAGTTGGTGCGAATGACACAAGTCACACAATATTTTAAACATGAAAAAGATATAGGATACATAACCTGTTGACTGTTTTATCGAGTCTAGGCTGTATATTTTCCTATGACATTCTTCCATTTATACAGGACTCTTAATGGTGAGAGAACTGTAAAGCGGTTGCGGTTGACTAAAGCCTTAACAATGCCTGAGAATTCAACAGTGTATGAGACTTGCCGACGAATGGCTGCTCGTGGGGTTGATGCTGCATTGCTAACTGATTCAAATGCTTTGCTATGTGGAATCTTAACAGCTAAGGTTAATATCTTTAAGTTTGTAAATTCTCCTTTGCAGAAGATCAGTCATTTTATTGCAACTCATGATCTTGTTTAAATGTTCTGCTGGACAAAGGATATAACAACAAGAGTTATTGCCCGTGAATTAAAGCTTGAAGAGATTCCTGTTTCCAAAGTCATGACAAGGAATCCTGTATTTGTTCTTTCAGACACTCTAGCTGTGGAAGCATTGCAAAAGATGGTATTAGGTCTGTAGCCATCTTCAATATATGGGCATATGTATATTTTTGTACAGTATGTAGTTTTTCTTGCATGGAAAATCGCAATATATATCCTTATATTTCAGGTAAGTTCAGACATTTGCCTGTTGTGGAGAATGGTGAGGTAATTGCTTTACTTGACATAGCAAAGTGTCTATATGATGCCATTGCACGGATGGAAAGGGCAGCTGAGAAGGGAAAAGCTGTTGCAGCTGCTGTTGAAGGAGTTGAGAAGCATTGGGGAACATCTGTTTCTGGTATCTTGATGCAGAAATTTTCTTAAATTAGTCTTTCATTTCGGAAAATTCATAATAATGAGATCATTCTCTTATCTTCCTTCATAACTGTGTATTTTTAATCCTAGCTCTTTCTTCCATGTACATGCAAAAACGATGATTTACACATTTTAAAATATATATTCTTGAGAAAGATTTATGTTTTCATTTTGTCCTTTCAGGTCCTAATACATTTATAGAAACGCTTCAAGAACGCTTGTTCCGGCCTTCATTATCAACCATCATATCAGGAAGTTCAAAGTAGGTAATATTATCACTTAGAGTTGTGTGTATCTATTTATTTATAATTGTGTACTTGCACCTGAACACCTAGACAAATATCTGATTGTTGGAATCATTTATTAGGGTTCTCACAGTCTTGCCAACTGACACAGTATTAGCTGCAACACAAAAGATGCTTGAATTTCAAATAAGTTCCGCTGTTGTGACCATTGGAAATAAGCTGCAGGGAATACTAACGTAATTTCCTCCTCTTTTCACATCTGCCTTTGATGGCTGTAAACTTAAAGCTGAGTTTTCTTTTCTTTCACTATAATTCTGATTCAGTTCAAGTGACATTTTGTTGCGCGTAATTGCCAAAAATCTTTCTCCAGAATCAACCTCTGTGGAGAAGGTATGTGTAAACTACATTGAGTTTATTATTATGATTTTCTTTTTATGAGTAGCAGTACGATTTTCTATCAAAATGCTTGATTCCATGATATTGTTCTTCCATCGTGTGAGTGTCTGCGCATGTGAATTTGTATATATTTGTGGATATGGATAAATGATAGATTTAACTATTTCTACTGGCAGAACAAAGTGGAAAGAAGTCTGAGCATTATAGTTCTTATTTGTATTCTTCTGATCTTTCCTTCTACATGTCAGCCATTTTGCCTTGCTTCTTATCTTATTGTTTCATTCAACTAAATATGGTTGGTAAGTTAGATAATTTAAAGAATGTGACTAGGGATATAGGTCAGTCTCTAATTTACTCAATACTGCATCACACCCTGGTTAATTCCCAAGTATTAACACAGTGTATAATTTGAGTCCATATACGAGCTTTACTAGTTCTATCGTTCTTCTCAGAAGAATGTCCTTCCTAATCTATTCCATCAAACCTTAGATGTTGGTTTTTAGGATTAGTTAGCATAAAACTAAGAGGCACCTTCATTATCACGTGCAGTGGTAATGTAGCTAGCTTCAAGGATGTTAAAGTAAGAGAGAGAATCTTAGGTAAATTTCCCTTGAATTGAATATTGAGTATGCACATATATTTATACAAGTAGAGGAGTGTGAGGTTTGTTCTCCCAAGCAATGTGGGACTAAAACCCACTACAATACACTATTATCAACAGCCCCTTCAAACTCATGTTGGATCAAACAAAGTGAGTTTGCGTACAAGAAACTGGAACCGATGAACAGGTAAGGCCTTTGTAAAGAAATCTGCAAGCTCGTCAGCGGATGAAACATGAGGAAGTAGAATTGTTTTGTCCTTGATAACTTGGTGACGGACAAAATGAGCATCGATCTCAATATGTTTGGTCCTTTCATAAAATACTGGATTATTAGCAATCTGGATGGCACTCTTATTATCACAGTAGAGAGGAGTAGGAGTCGTAACAGAAATGCCGAAATCGATGAATAATCTCTTTAGCTGTTGTGGACATTGCACGATACTCTGTCTCAGTACTGGAAAGAGCAATAACATCTTTTTTCTTACTTCACCAGGAAATAAGGGAATCACCAAGAAATATACAATAACCTGTGGTAGACTTTCTGGTAGTTGGATCACCAGCCCAATCAGCATCAGAATATGCACAAAGCTCTAACTTAGATGTAGCAGGAAACAAAAGTGAGCGAGTGCTAGTACCCCGGAGGTACCGAAGAATCCGTAATAAGACAGCATAGTGTACAGAACGTGGAGCACTAACAAATTGACTGACAATACCAACAACATGAGAGATATCTGGTCGAGAGATGCACAAATAGACCAATTGGCCAACAAGATGTCGATATCGGGTAGGATCAGATAGAGGCTCACCGTCAGTAGAGCAAAGTTTAATATTTTGCTAGAGTGAAGTATCGACAGTTGCATTATCAGTTAGCTCAGCTTGATTTAGAATATCTGAGAGATACTTTTGTTGAGACAGTAATACACCCCGCGGGCCTTGAGAAATTTCTAGACCAAAAAAATACCGAAGAGATCCAAGATCCTTCATGTGGAACTGTTGTTGCAACTGAGATTTTGCGTATTGTATACCTGTCATATCATCACCTGTAATGATCATATCATCTACATAGATGAGTAATAAAACCCTGCCACGCGATGTAGTGCGAACAAACAGAGAAGCATCTTGATGACTTTCTATAAAGCCCGCTTTGAGCACAACATCGCGAAAACACTCAAACCAAGCGCGGGGTGCCTGTTTGAGACCATAAACAGCACGACGAAGGAGACATACATGTCCCGGAGGAATATTTGACCCTGGAGGCGGTTGCATATATACGGTCTCTGATAAAGAGCCATGAAGAAAAGCATTTTTGACATCCATCTGGTATAAGGGCCAACGATGAGCAGCAGCGACCGCAAGGAGAGTACGCACAGTGGGCATCTGAGCAACAGGAGCAAATGTCTCCTCATAATCAATACCTTGTTGCTGAGTAAAACCTCGAGCCACTAAACGAGCTTTTCGACGCTCAGTGGTGCCATCAGGACGAAACTTGACCTTATAAACCCATTTACTGCCAACAAGAGAGATCCCAGGAGGACAGGGAACAACATCCCAGGTATGAGTTTGCTGAAAGGCTTGAAATTCCTCAGCCATAGCCTGTCGCCACTCTGAAATTTGAACTGCCTCTTGGAAGGACTTTGGCTCAACAATAGTATGAATGGCAGCAAGAAAGATATGAAAGATAGGTGAATAAGAAGTAACAGAAGCATACCGGACAGGCATGACATGTGGGCGTTTGCCTCGACGAAGAGCAAGAGGAACCTCAGGCGGGGGAGATGCTGGCACAGGTGCGTGGAGATCAACAGTATTTTCTGTAGTGAGAGTTGTGTCCACGGGATATGGATTAGATGGTGTAAGAAAATACTCGGGTGAGGAAGAGTCAACAGAAGGAGAGGGAGAGATGTCAGGGAGATCTCGAAAGGAAAATTAAGGTGAAGAAGTGGGTGATGCAGTTGACGGGGAAGCATGATCAGTAGAGTGGATGAAATTAAAGTCATCAGAAGCAGAATAATATGGAGAATCCTCTTCGAACTGAACATGACGAGATATATGAACTCGACGAGTTGCTGGATCATAACAACGATACCTCGATGTTCTGAACTAATTCCTAAATAAACACAAGAAACAGCTCTGGGAGATAATTTATCACGTTCGTGAGATGGCAGAAGAACAAAACATCGACAACCAAAAACGCGAACTAGATCATAACGGGGAGGGTGAGTATAAACACGACTATAAGGAGTAGCACCGGAAAGAGAGCTAGATGGAGTGATATTAATGGCATGAGTCGCGGTGAGAATAGCCTCAGCCCAAAAACGACGAGAAACAGAGTAAGAAATGAGCATTGATCGAGCAGTATCGAGGATATGACGATGTTTGTGTTCAGCAACACCATTTTGCTCATGAGTGTAGGGACGTGACTGTTGAAAGATAGTCCCATGAGAGGACATGATAGAGCGCATGGTAGAGGATAGGTACTCTTTGGCACAATCAGAACGAAAAACTTTAATACGAGATTGTCATTGAGTGAAAATCATAGCAGTGAAGGCTTGATAAGCAGTAAGTACGTCAGAGCGATTCTTAAGTAGGTAAACCCATGTAAAACGAGAGAAATCGTCGATAAAGCTAACATAATATAAGTAGCCAGATGAAGAAGGCAAAGGAGCTAGCCCCCAAATATCAGAATGTACTAAATCAAATAAGGAAGTGGATACAGATGTACTCATTTTAGATGGTAAAGCAGTGAATTTTGCCAATTTACAACCAGTACATGACTCAATACTAGAACTAGATGATACAGGACCCAGTACTCCAGACTGAATAAGACTCTCCAGTCTTTTATTAGACACATGACCAAGTCGTCTATGCCATAAATTGGCAGGAAGCGAGGTAGAGGGTTTTGACGAACGAAGAGAAGCAACAAGAGAACGTGGACGTATGGACTCTGGAAGGTGAAGATATTTCAGAAAATACAGTTTGTGCCTCCTACGACCCGCCCCAACCGTCTTGCCCGTCTGTGGATCCTGCACAATACAAGTATCAGAAGAAAATGAGACAAACAGGCCCGCCATGCATAAAGAGCTAATAGAAATTAAATTCAAGCACAATTGTGGAGCCACATAGACGGGACCAAGTGTTAGACGACCAGATGGATCATTTTGTGGGGTAATAGAGCCATACTGAGTAATGGACAATGGTTGTCCAGCAGCTGTGTAGATAGGAGGAAGAGAGGATGAAGTAAAGACAGAGGATAAAAGTGAGGCATTACAAGTCATATGAAAGGAACAACCAGAGTCAAAAATCCAGAGATCATTCATACCAGAGACTGAAGGATTAGCTGAAGAACCAGCAAAATGCATACCAGAGAGTTGTGCGGCGGATGTAGAGGTGATATGTTGAAAAGCATCAAGTTGACGGCGAAGACTTTCAATAGCTTGAATAGTAGAGTCTGAAGTAGTAGAAGGTATAGCATTGGCCAACAATCCTGGTGTACGAGAGGGTTGAGACTGAGGGGGTCGCCGACCACGTCCAGTACCTGAGGAACGTAACTCAGGATGAAGCTTGAAGCATGTCTCAATGCGGTGTCCTTCCTTCTTACAATATTTGCAAGAGAGCTTAGATCGAGCCTGTGGAGAGGGAGCCTGTGGAGAAGTATAATTCATAACAGGAGCAGTGACAGGTACAGACAAAACAGTCTCGAGTGAAGAGGTAGGAGTGTCTGTTGACAAATTGAGTCGTGCTGTCTGCTGCCGGGTCTCATAAGCAGTGAGAGCTCCCATAACTGAGGCCAAAGTCGGAAATTGAGGCTGATGAAGTAGTTGATCAGCCATAGTTGAATATTCAGGAAGGGACTGAAGCAGTTGATGCACCTCATGCCGTTCATACCAGGCTAGCCAGTCTTCATATGTGAAATTACGTCCAGGAAGCATGGAGCATAACTCTGTCCAAAAAACTTGTATTTGTCCAAAATGGGACTGCAGAGATGAACTATCTTTGCGTTGTAGAGCAATGCGTTGCAGAAGATATGCCTCCCGTGCACCCGAGCACTCAGTGAAACGCTCAGTGAGACGAGTCCACATGGCCCGAGCAGAGGGAAGCGAGCCAATCTCGACAGTGAGACCAGAGCCAACACAGCGAGTGAGATAATCCATGACACGAAATTCCTGTAATTGCCACTCTGAACTCTCCTTGACATAGAGAGCACGAGCAGTCTGAAGATCGACATTACCACTGTCAGAGGCAATAGTACTGGATGAAGCAACAGTACTGATGGACGGTGGAACTGGTCCCGTACTAGTGAGATGATCAAGCAAACCAGCGTCACGCAAGGCATTAGTGACAATGGTGGACCACCCTGCCCAGTCACTTTGATCATTGAGGGGCAAAGGTGGTTTGGGAATCTTCTCTGAAGGAGTCATAACAGCAATGTTGAGACGTTAAGATGTCGAGATGTCGTTACTGACTGCGAAATGGCAATGCCGTTCGTTTGAGGCCGAGAGACGGCTTGAAACGACGATGCTGTTAATTTGAGACCGAGAGACGGTCTTGAAACGGTAATGCCGTTAAAATAGAACCCGAAGGTTAGAATAAAAACCCGAATGTTTAAACGAGAACGCGAAACGCATTAAGAGGCCGCAAAGCGACAAGGCCAAAATATCTGGCAGAAAAAAAACATTAAACGGCTGCAAAGCAATAAGGCCAAGATTTGGCAAAAGAACGCAGAAGCATTAAAAAAATTTATTAGAAGGGAAATAGGCTTAGCTCTGATACCATGTTAAAGTAAGAGAGAGGGAATCTTGAGTAAATTTTCCTTGAATTGAATATTGAGTATGCACATATATTTATACAAGTAGAGGAGTAAGAGGTTTATTCTCCCAAGCAATGTGGAACTAAAACCCACTACAATACACTATTATCAACAAAGGAAAACAGGGCCAAGGCATTTCGTGGATTAACCAATCATCCCTGATTTATCCAAATCCCTCGAGTCTCAGTTGCTTTCCTTTTAAGGGTCTGTTTGGTTGTTTTCCAGAAAAAAATGGAAATGGAAAACTCAGTTTTCAAATGATTTCAATAGCTTTCATGACATTTCTCACTTTTCTTTTCTTTGTTTTCTTTTTTTTGTTTCGTAAAAAAATCACCACATTTCATTGCCAAGTCACACAAAAAACAAAAAAAGTCGTCATAGTAACAGTGCTTTTAGTTTTCCATTTCTTGTGTTTGTTTGAACAAAAAAAGGAAAAGGGAAATCAGTCGCAATAGTAACGTGTTTTCAGCATTTAAATAATCTGTTTTATTCACATGGACTGTTCCAACAGTGCTTTTAGCAATTAAAAATTCATAGAAGTGACATTTTTAAGTGTTTTCAGAGGTCTTTAGTGTGAAAACACATTTCTTAAAAATCTGACGTGACATCCTACGTGGCACCATCATTTCTTTAAATCACAAAACGAAACAAACATGTGATTTGGAAATCGGTTGAAACCAAAATCCTACGTGGCAAGGGGGATTTCTTGAAATGCGATGTGACGGGGGGTTTTCTCTTTTTTTTGGGCAAACAAACAGCCCCTTAAACTAGATAGACCCTCTTCTGAACTGTAAGATTTAAGAAGCTTAAAAATTATTTTATAAAAAATATTACGTACTACGAAGTCTTGGGAATCTAATAGCATTAGCCACTCCACGAGGATTAGCACTCAATAAAGGAAGCTTTATCGAAGCAAAAGATGTTGGGTTCAATGTTTATGTTCTTGTCATCTACAAACCTTTCATTGTCATGTGTACCCATGACCTAAACAAAACCTTCTAATGAGGTTTTTACAAATTACTGCAATTTCAATGATTGAAGTTGTAATCTTCACAACATATAATTGATCCATCTTGGTCCTTTAGATACACTGCATATTGCGTCTGAATCTCTGATCAACAGAAAACTCATGCTTCTACTTGTTCCAACCAACTTAAGGAAATAAACATATAAGATTTTCAGAATGAACATCATCAAAGATATGGCCATGGGACTTAATGAAGACTTGTAATGATAATTCAATTGCCAAGTTTGGTAATTAGTTCTTTTTGTTTAGTGAATGCTATAGTTGTATTCCTTAACATTTCTTCGTGAGGGAAGGACGCGGTTTTTTTTTTTTTTGTCTTTCTAATATTGCCTCCTTTGAAATATTAATATAATTGATCTGACACAGAGACTAGGCAACATTGCCAAAAATAAGTGTCATGTAGATGAACATTTTTTTGTTGTTCATGATACTAACTATTGAATTGAGCCATAGGAAGGTGCACATTGACTAGAGCATTTATTTTCAATATTACTAGTAACTGAAAATGTGAGTAAATTTTATGATCAATTTTTTCATCTAGATATTTTGCATTGTCATAGATATGAGAAGTATGAATTTCTGGATTTGAATTGTCAATAGTTGTCTACTAGTTTTATTTCTGTAACTAGTTTTTAACAATACTCCATTTTGCATGAACTTAAACATCATTATCAACATTGTTGAAATTATCCTAGAAGGGGGTGAATAGGATATTTGCTAATCTAATCTGATTTCGATGCCAAATTAAAAGCTTATTAACTAATATCCTAGCAATGAGATGTATAATGAGATATATGCAAGGATATAGAATTAAACTAATGGCGATATAAATATGAGACAAAAGGCGATAAGAAAATATACAAGAGAATGAGTGCGCCAAACACAAACACAAGTAAATGATCACGGAGTTCGGTCACCCTCGACCTACGTCTCCGCTCCTCACCCTCGAGGAGAATCTTCACTAATCACCAAAATAACTACACGCTCGGTTTTCCAAGTTCACCGAAAACTTTTATAACTCACACGATGCAATCACACAATACACTCTTCTAAGTATTGACCTAGCCCGTGTCACGTTCCTCAAGTGCTCGGAATACAACATCTCCCTAGGATTTACAACCGACGCCACTCCTCTTGGAATTGATCCCGCCTCTCACCAACAACTTCTCTTAGGGGCTGTTTGGTTGCACACTTTTCGAGAAAACTTCTCTCAAAATATCTGATAATGGTAATTTTTTTGTAATTAAAAGTTTTTTATAGATTTCTGTAAATTGTGTTTGGTTCAACAAAAAATTTATAGAAATATTTTCTATAAAATATCTAGAAATATTTTCTATAAAATATCAAAAACCACCAAATTTTATAAAAAGCAATTTCCTCTCAAAATGAGAGGAAATCAATAGGAAATCTGACACCTTCCTTATTTAATCAACAAAACCCGTCCCATACCCATTTTCTATAAAGTTATGAGCCATTTTTTTTTGTTTTGAATCAACCAAGCAAAGTATAAAAAATAAGAAAATTGTTACTTTTTAACTTCTCAAAAATTTTCCTATAATTTTTTTAAGAAATACAAGGAAATCATATTTTAGATGGAAAACATTTCCTATAATTTTTAGAAATTGAACCAAACACCCCCTTAGTGTCCTTGTATACTACAACGTGTTCTCTCAACAATTAAGTGCAAGTAAATGATTTGTTCTCTAAACAAGGATGAGAAGGAAGTTTAAGCTCATTCAAGGAAAAAACCCCACAACCCATATGTATACAATATGTGAAATACTAAAGCTCAAGCGGTGTGTGTGTAAATAATGAGAATATCAAAAATTAAACTCAACTTAATCTAGAAAATATATATATATGATAATCAAAAGGAGAATAAGCTACATTAAAAAGTTAGAAAAACTTCTATAAAATGGCACTAAGAGATGTAGATAAGAATTGAGGTTGAACTCCTCAAAACCGAAATTGAAAGCTTTTTTTCTTTGTGAAAGCTTCTTCACATAAACAAACTAAACTTTTGATCTTTTAAACTTAAAAATAAACTGCCCAAAACACTTGTAAATACCTTCTAAAAAACCTTAAAAAGAACCAAGGCAAGAGGGGTATATATAGCCCCAAAACCACAGCAGCCAAAAACTAGCCGTTGGCTAGAAAATCCTGATCAATCGACTGATAACGTCATCGGTCGACCGATAAGGTGACCGTTGGGCTGAATTGGCAAATCCTGAAATTTTATGTAGCTGACTTTCTAAAATCAATTAAAAATAACAAATCAGCTCTAAAAATCATACTTTTGAGAAAAGTTTCTACACATGTAGATAAACATGTTAGAGAAAGAATTTCTGAAATATCACTTTTGATTTGTGAGAAATTACTGTTTGAAAACAGATATTCCAGATTCTGAAAACTGCTGAACACTTGATTTTGTAAAATCAATTTAACATAGTAAATCAACTCCAAAAATGATAAAATTTTGGAAAATGTTTATAAACATGTAATAGAACATGTTAGAAAAATAATTTCTCAAATTTCATTTCTCATTTGTGAAAAACTCATTTATTTTGCAAGCTGTTCAAAAATGTTAAAACGTTAAAACTTGATTTTGATGAAATTTCTTCAAACAAGTTTTGAAACACTTTAAAATAAATTAATAGACTTGAGAAAAGATATAAAATAGTGTAATCAAGTCTTTAATCCGTAAATACGTTATTTTCCCAAAAATGTATAATACGATAAAACGAAACGTGTATGTGTGTAGTTTGAGCTTTAAGTATAAACACACAAAGTATAGACATAAAACACTATACCCAAGCAATAGGTCTTCAATGTAGCTCATCTTAGTTGTGGATGAAGCGATAATGACTTTGGATATCATCGTGAACGCGCAAACTAACCAACCTCCAACGGAGGATCTTTGTTTAGAATACCTAACAAGCAAACACAAACACTCGACAAACGATGTCAGGAATTGTTTGTTAATCATCAAAACTAGATTAGATAGTATGCTCATAAACATGAGACCTAACAATTGTAACCCACACTACCATCCAACTGATGTTCTAGGTTTCCCTCGTACTTGCTTTTTCTAGGGATTTGGCCTCATCCACTTGAAATTGTCCAGCTAAAATAACATTTTTATTTCTTCTGTGAGCTTTTCAATTTTGAGTGATAGTTAATGATGAACATAATTTATATGGGAATGATTTGAGTGTTGTATTATGGATGATGAATGATGGGTTAGTTCTTTGATTCTTGGGTCCATGGCCTTTGTGACATTCCACCATGTAGAACTAAATGCAAAACTGGGCATTGCAATATAATATTAACACTTATTTGCTGACTAGTTCTTGGTACTTAATTTTCCAAAATAAAAATTACATGATTCTGTCGTGAAGTCTAAAACTTGTGAATGTTACCCATTACTCACCAATGCTTAAATTAGGCTAAAGAACTTGGTCTTTGGAAATAAACGAAGTAGGGGGATTTTACTATATGCTCTATTAGGTTCCACTGTCATTCCATATAGTTTGCAGAAATAATTTCAGAGCAGTTTTATTCAATTCCCTTTGATGAACTGATACTATACTTGCTGAAATTCCTAGTATGGAAATATCATACCCAGGTCATGACTCAAAACCCTGAATGTGGAACAATTGATACACCAATCCTTGATGCTCTTCACATCATGCATAATGGAAGGTTCTTACATCTTCCTGTTTTGGACAGAGGTAACTCTGAGTGTGACCCAACGCTTAAATTAGTTGTTATTCCTGCTCTTCTGATTACCTCTAAAGAAGTGTTTTTTTTTTTTTTTGGGTGCAACAGATGGGCAAGTTGTCTCAATTATTGATGTAATTCATGTTACTAATGCTGCAGTAGCCACAGTAAGCGACCTTTATCGTTATATTTGGCCGTGTTGCTGGCTTGTTCTACTAATGCTGCAGTAGCCACAGTAAGCGACCTTTATCGTTATATTTGGCCGTGTTGCTGGCTTGTTCTTCTTTCTGCATTCAGTTGCATGTCTGCTTTTCTGTAGTTGCATACTGTATACCACTAAATTGATTTCTTAAATTGGAATTTTCTTCATAGTATGACAAATTATTTGATCATTCTTTGGCATTTCTTAACCGATATTCCTGCTAGTCGCAACTAATGCATGACTCTTTTTCTGGACGCTAAAATAGCATATAGTTAAAATAATGTTATTCAGCATAAAAGCAGGTACGGTCATATTTAAGACAGAACTTTAAATCTACAGAAACTTGGGCAATGTGTCACACGGATGTATCAAGCCAGATTTTCTATACACATTTCCAATTTGGCAATGTGTCACACAGATGTATCAAGCCAGACTTGCTATACTCATTTCCATAGGATGATAAGCACAACATGTAGAACACATATAAAACATGAGGGAGTCTCTTCTACAGAAAGTGAAAAGAAAACTACTGATGAAATTGCAACCTCAGCAGAGCTTTATGGCTCCACAAACAACTTAAAAGAAGGGGTTTAACATTATATTAATGCATGGACTTATTGAAATTGTCAAGTATCGAGAACCTCAGCCTGTGCGTTGGCTCTCTTATGCAATTGAAAGAAAGGTTTGATATTTTTTCCACAAAACCTTTTGATAGTATTGCTGTCAATTTCTCTTGGCAGAGGGACTAATGCTTCCACAAGTGATATGTCACTGTGTGAGACCTACTAGTTGCACTTGTTTTTTCCTTCAAAACCTCATCCTTGATCTTGCATCTTTTTGGCTCGTCAATGAGTTTCTGATATATTTCAAATTTTGTGATTTATGGAGAAAGAAAACTGGATACGTTAGAGAAGCAGGAGATATTCTTATGTGTGAAATTGCCAATTCCTGTAGTCTATTTGACAGACTAGGCAACTAGGAGAGCATGAGATCTACAAGTTAGGTGACATGAGATAAATTAAAGATGTATCAATAAAATGGGAATTATAATGAGTAATGACAAAAGATATGAAGTAAGAGGTAATATTAGATTATCTATAACTTGTAGATGATTACGTTATTGCAAAACTGCACTTAAAAGAACCAGAATTATAGACAACACATAATTACTATCGTTAAAAGATATTAGATCCAAAATATTAGTGGAAAATCTTATAGGCTATTTCAGGAGGTAAGTAGGTTGGACTAGGGATGTGATTTTACCGTCAAATATCTTTTAAGAAAGTTTAATAGGTATGAGAGGGGTGAATGAACGCCATATATCGAGTATCTTGATAAGAAAGTTTAATAGATGTGGTTTCTGTTTAACATTGTGATAATAAGTATTGATGGAATTTCCTTTTTTTTCCCCTGAGTTCTATTAGAATAACAATGCGAAGGGAATGTACCCACTGTTTTAAAAAACCTCCGCCTAGTCCGCTTAGACGTACGCCTAGGTCTAAGCGATACCTAGGCCGCCTAACTAGCGCCTAGGCGGTATTTAAGCTGCCCACCTAGATTTTACGATCGTTTAGGGAAGCATTGTCTACTTACATGGATTGCACCATATAGGCCTTGGTTATGGTTTTATGTGTTGTAGCCTACACGTCCTCCAAACTCCATTAACCTCCAAATATGAATACCACCACTACCTCCTCCGACGTTCAGCAAAACCTCATCGACCGTCACTTAAATGAAGAAAGAAATCCGCCTAGACATCAGCCCGGCATCAAAGCTTTCTATAACATCGACATTCACTATCAATTATTATAATTAAAAATAAAAAAGAAAACATCTTAGGCTCTAGTCTTGTTAATTATTATTTTGGCTATTTAATATCTAAGTATGCATGATTTATTATGGAACTAAGATTGTTATCTTTTTTAAAAAATTTATATGAATTTAATACATATTTTTATTAATTATTATAATTAAATAATTCAAAAATAGTCAAACACCTAGGCGCTGCCTAGGCGTACGTCCAGGGGTCTAGACGCTAGGCGCTCGCTCAAACGACTAGTCTGCCTAGCACCTTCTGTAATTATCAAGCTCCCCCTATCTCTGTAACTACTAACAAGGTAAAGAGTACTTCTTAAATATCTATTTAAGTTAGTTAACAACAGTAACTTAAACTTAAGAAGTGTAAGTTAACAATAAACTTAAGTTTAAGTTTAAGTTTAAGTTAAACTTAAGTTTAAGGTAACAGTAAACTTAAGTTTAAGTTTAAGTTTAAGTTAATATTAAGTTTTTTGTTGATGGTAAACTTAAGTTTAAGTAAATAGTAAACTTAAGTTAACAATATTTTAGTTAACAGTAAACTTAAGTTTAAGTTTATTGTTAATTTAAACTTAACAGTAACGTATAAGTTAACAGTAATTTGAGTTGAGAATGGGTTTTTCACTGTTGAGATGAACTTATAATTTGAGTTGAGAAGTATAAACATACAAAAAGCTATTGTAATTGATAAACCAAACAATTTAGTTAATAGTATTGGTATTTTAGTATTTATGCATCTTTGATTGAGTATATATATTTTTTTTCTTCAAGTATCATAATTAAAAAAAGAAAAAAGAAAAAAACGTCTAGAAACCGCTTAGGCGTCCGCCTAGGCAACTAATTGCCGACTAAGCGTTGGGGGCCAAGTCCGACGCCTAAAAGCATCCAACGTTTAATGTAACATTGAATGTACCAATAATTGATGGGTGCAATGTTTATGAAGGACCACCATAATGGAGAATAAGGTTGAGATTGGATACTCTCCTAGATGTACAGAGTGGGTTTCCACTTTAAATTGCATGATAGATTTCCTCGAATACATCAACCACAAAGTGGA
This sequence comes from Asparagus officinalis, assembly GCF_001876935.1. Lineage (NCBI taxonomy): Eukaryota > Viridiplantae > Streptophyta > Magnoliopsida > Asparagales > Asparagaceae > Asparagus > Asparagus officinalis. Next base: position 59,240,200 of record NC_033802.1, read on the forward strand.
AGAGATATGTTCACTGGGAAACCTGGAAGGAGAATGATAGCAAACAGCGAGACCTCTCTACAACTCTACCATAAACAAAAGAGATCGCAATGCGTGACCGGGGCTAATATCTCGTATACCATCATAACCATTTTCACGATTGACCCAAAAGCTTTTAAGTATTGTCCCAACAATCTAGTCTATCACCTTTTATTTAACTATCGTAGTGGGACTGCGTTCATGCATTGATATCTTCCTTATCATATGTGGGTAATTGGTCCTTGGCACAATGATCATCCTCAACCATTATCCTTATCCCTTTAATTATCCGCTCATCTATGGCTAAGTTTTTTGCATGAGACTTCAATCTTTGAGGACAAATTCCCATCATTTATTGTGGTTTATCAGATGTTTAAATATATTTCCTTGAACATTGGGCCTGATACAATGGTTTTCAGAAAGTTTCCCCTTCGAGAGGAGCAGAATAGAGCGTAATAATGGTCAAAATCATTCTTAGTCAAAAATCTTAAGCTATTAGGTCTTAACCACATTTTTACATTTTAGTTCGTCACTTTAGGTTTACTTCCTGACTCTATCTATAGATGATACTTCAATCATTTAATCTATATTTCCATTGCTCTCTATATTTCTATTGGCTTATCTTTTTCTTCCATATAACCCAAAGAGAATAAAACATGCCAAAGAAACACCTAATGTCCAGTGTTGAATAAGCCATCTTATCTAAATAAGGCCTACACCTCAAAGGTAAGTAAAACAAACATCAGTGTGCTTTGCCCACAAGTAGTAAATTCTCTTCAATCGGGAATCTCCTCGAGCAGCCTCTCTTAGACACCAACTAAGTACTTCTGAATATTGAATCCAAAAGGAGTTTACATGCCCAATTCTGTTTTTTACTGGGAAATGTAATATGATAAAACTGTAGAAGGGTCTGACAGAAAGACACCCTTCTAAAGACCAATTTTCCTTTAAGATTGTCTGTTATCCTGGAATACTGGAATAAGATGCTTGTAAGTAGGATTTTATCACTACTGTAGATGGAAATTGTCATTTTATCTACTTGATGTGGTTCTTTTCTGTTAATTCTAAATTTTTTTTTCTCACCATTCAGCTTATTAGCATTAGTTAAATATTTCAATGGTAGAGGAATCTTGAACTGTAAGTGTTAGGAATACCCTATTGCCTCATGAATTTGATGTAGGTCTTGATTATCAAGTAAGATGGTTCTTATGACATGTATGAATTACTCTAGTGTGTCTTTTGTTGTACTTATCAATTAGAATCTCCTATTAATATCAAGGTAAGTAAGTCATTATATTACTTTCTCTCGGTTAGGTTGAAAACAGTGGAGGACTAGGGAACGAGTCAACAGTGTCCATGATGCAGAAGTTCTGGGATTCTGCAATGGCAATCGGACCTATTGAAGAGGATGAAGAGACAAAGAGGTTCCATCTTTTGAATGCATTATATAGTTTCTGTAAGAATGCAAATATTCTTTATGCTTACCGTTGGAAGTTGTAACCTTTTCAGTGAAGCATCCATGAAACTCGCATCAGATGGAACAGACATATTATGTTCTCCCGCCTATCCCCGATCAGGCTTAGCTCCCACTTTTGCCTTCAAGCTCGAAGACAAAAGGGGTCGGATGCACAGATTTTATTGTGGTAGGTTATCTTTCTGATTTTACCCTTTGTCATATTATGTACACATGCAGTCTCTGTCGGCATCCAAATTATGTTGTCTTTTAGTTATTGATATGCAACATTTTAATACTCATGTAGCACAAAGTAAAGATATTTACAAATAACAAGTTCGTTATATTTAGCTGTTAAAAGTTTTTGCATTTAGATTATTTCAATACTATATGTGCCCAATTTCAGATACACGTACCTTGACAGAGCTCATCACTAGCATTCTTCAAAGGGTGGGTGATGACATCGACAAGAATCATCTACCTCAAATCCTGGTAAACTTCAAATCATAGGATAGAAGATGATCCTTGTCGAATGACTGCTATTTCCTTCTATTACCTGAATGTCTTTCCTCTGGAAAAATTCTTTGCAGTACGAAGACGAGGATCGCGACAAAGTTGTCCTTGCATCGGATAGTGACCTTGCGGCTGCTGTGGAACATGCCAGAGTTGTTGGGTGGACGGTAATACTCCCACTCTTCTTCATCACTATCTCTCATAGAAGTACCAAATTATGTTCAAAATATTAATAAAATGTCATCCAAGGAATATTAAAGCGTGAACATCTTAGCTCTTATTAACTCATTGAATAGGAAAATAAATTGGGCTTAATCAACATTGAAGGATAGATGCTGACTAGAATACAAATGGATTTTTGCGCCCTTATGTGCTCTTCTAAATGGGTTCATAAAGCTCACTCTTTCTCCTTTTAGTTGGTTTCAGAGATAAATTGGCCAGATGTTCTTACTAGACTTTAGCTCAGTTTCACCTTCTTTGAATCAGACTACCTTGACAGTTGCATGTTGGGTAATCTATCGTCCAGCTACTTTTGAGTTGGTTCATGAGATAAACATACCCAATTTCTTCTTTGGACTTGATGGCATTTTCGCTTTCACTTTTTTAGAATCAGGATCGACTTTAGCTGGTATTCTCTTTTCACATCTGTATATTAATCTTGCAAGCATACATTTGCCTCGACAAACTGTTTTCACGAGTACTTCTATATTTAAATTCTTTAACTGTTTTTCAGCCTATAACAGTAATGCAACTTCATAAATGGTAAATGTGCACTGCTGAATCTCTCAAAAAGTGAATAATTTAAGTGTAGCTTTGGGAGAATCTTATCTACATTCTTCACATTTGTACATAATTTTGTTACCTTACCTGAATCTTTAGTTGATTTCTTCAATTTTTTTTCTTTGGCAGGGTTTGAGGCTGTATCTAGATTATTCAGGTACAAGCAGAAAACATAAGAACAGGGGTGGGCCAGGAGCAACAGCGTTTACAAGTAGAGATGCATGGGCATCGGCATATAGCACAATTGCAGCTGGTGCTGCTCTAGTTGCGGGACTCGGCGTGATGGCATACCTGAGGAGGAGCTCATAAGGTTGTGCTTGGTTTCGTATGAAAATAATCAAGAATAGATGGAAATGGAGATATCAAACTTTTTGACCATTAAGTAAAGGAAACCAAAGAGGGGTTCTTCTCAAGATAATTCTCATACACGTATACAAGAGCTATTACTATTATCATCATTATTCATCAACTGATCGCAATCCTTTCTGAAAGGACAAAATATTGTATTATTTTTTTTCAGAGGATAGTGATATATGAATGTTGGTTATACATGTCATAAAAGTTTAAAAGAGGTTTCATCTTATATCTCGAGTAGAACCTCATAATGTTGTTCTTGTTTGTACCTAAAGTTATCGAGAACAAATGAAGAGAGAAGAGAAAGAAATCTGGTTTTCTTATTTGAATACAGAGCTTACCGTCAAAACATATACAGTATGGCCTGCATGATTCTGATACTTTTTTTTTCTTTGAAGTAAGATTCTGATACATATAAAAGACATTTTCTAAGCCTTAACTTGTACATTACTGTTCTTAGCTTTGTTATGTATTTATGTGGCAGTGTTTGTCTCTTGAGAAATTTGTGTTAAGGCTTCAAAAATAAGAGCCTCGTGTGGTCTACCCACATCTTCTCTCTCATGTTGTTTAAGCATTAAAAACAACCGAAAATGTGGCCCGCCCAAAAATCACCAAGTATTATATGTATTTCATCTCTAATCCCAAATTTACCCCTCCACACAGGAAAAAATGCTAGCGTCAGTGCCATAAATAGAGATTGGAGAGCTGGAGGTGAGGGAACGCCATTAAATGTGACACGATGGTGAAATTGGGCATCTGGCCAAGACGAATCCATGACAATGGAAGCTACATTTAACAGTACACCTCCGGTGACCAAGTAGTCAAATGAAGATAAGTTTCAACGCAATCAAA
>NC_033802.1:59244179-59251805 GCF_001876935.1 Asparagus officinalis
AGCCATATTTAATAGTACACCCCTCGTTATTACTCAAAGTATTTCGATCCATGTTACAAGTCAAAAATATGATCTTGAAAACTTTGGGGTGGGGGTGGGGGGGGGTATTGTAGATAGTTAAAATATACTATCTTCAGGACTAATTGTTGGTCCAACTCTAAGAAGTGAATGCCTATGGGCTGAACACTTTATATGGGCTCAAACGCAAGCCAATAACGAAGCTCACCTGAACCATCGTGAAGCTCGCTCAAGTCCCACCCTGCAGACTTCACTTAAAAGACCCATGTGGGCCACATCATTGGTGCCCTAAGGGGGAATGGGCTGGCCACGTTTTGGTGAAGTTCGCTAGAATGAATTTCGCTCATGACTGCTTTTTCCCCCCCGATTGTTACTAGCGAAGCTCGCCATTGACCATTTTAAGAGCTATATTTGTGAAAACTACAGTTCTCTCTCATTATCTTCTAAGTTAATGGTCACTAAATCCATATTTAATAGCCACTAACCCTCTCTTTCTCTCTCTCTTTCTCTCTCTTAGCCTATAAGAGGAGGGGAGATTGCCCATTTTGAGAGGGACACTTGAAAACTTAGCAATTTAGCAACTCGGAATAACTATCTACTTGAGGACTTCAACATTTTCAAAAGAACCCCGGTGATCTTCAATCAGAAGAAGACTCTGTTAGACCCTAGAGGGGGGTGATTAGGGTCTTATGCTAATCTAATCCGATTTTATGCCAATTAAAACTTACTAAAGAATTATTCTTGCAAGAAAGATATACAAGTGTTATAGGCAAGAATAATCAATATGAACAATGAGATATATCCTAGCAATGAGATATACTATGAGATATATGCAAGGATATACAAATTAACACAAGGGTGAAATAAACATAAACAAGATAGTGGGCAAAGTAACTAATGAGACAATGGCGATATGAGCAATGAGCACAAATAAGAATAAACGCTAAAGTACACTCAAACACAATCAAATGATCACGGAGTTCGGACCTTCCGTCCTACGTCTCTGCTCCCCACTCCCGGAATGTGATAGGGGCAAAGTATAGGCAATTGGCGATATAAGATGAATGCATAAGCAATTGCGCCAAAGACAAACTCAAACACACTATATGATCACGGAGTTCGGACCTTCCGTCCTACGTCTCCGATCCCCACTCCCGGGGAGAAATCCACTATCACAATCCGGTTTGAAAGCCGGAACTTCTACACACTCGGTTTTCTAGCTAACCGAAAACTCTACAACTCACACTCTTGCAAACCCATTTTGCACCCTCACAAGTGTTGGACCTAGCCGTGTCTCCCTCAAGTGATCAGTTACAACCTCTCCCTAGGTTCGTCAACCGACGCCACTCCTCTTGGGATGATCCCCGACTCTCACCACATGTACAAGTGTATTCGAAGTGTATCTCACAATAATGTTTGTTCTCTACTATGGATGAGAACACAATGAAAGCTCACACTCAATTGTTATAACCCCACAACCCAAATTATACTATGAATGTAAATACAATAAGCTCAATGGTTGTGTGTGTGTAAGCAAAGAGAAACAAATCAAAACTAAACTCAATATAATTCTAGCATATAGAAATTATGAATAAAACAGTAAATAGTTAGAAATAGAGTTTAGGAAATCTTCTCTGAAAAACAAGATGGAGAGGAGGATTAAAATAAAACTCAAACAATGTAGATGATCTTCTCCACTTGTAAAACAATCTTCATAAACCAAACAAACTTTAAACCCAACTAAAACCCTTGTTAACACTCTTTTTAAACTTCTTTAAAACTTTCCATTGGGTTACTGAGATAGAAGGGGTTTGGGGGTTTATATAGGAAGAGAAAACAACAGCAAAAACCCCAAAAAAAAAGACCAAAAAATCAACAGAATCGAAAATCAAATTCTGTACAAAATAACCGTTGGGGTGAACGGCGGTCGACCGTGGAAAACTCGCGGTTGACCGCGAGCCAGCTTTAAAATTCAGAAAACTTCCAGATACTTTGGCGGTTAACCGTGATGGTCGACCGTGGGAAAATTCTGGCTGACGGTCGATCATGGCGGTCGACCGTGAACTGATATATGAAATTAACAGTTTGAAAGTGAAATGCTAATTTTAAAACACTATTTAAATATATCAAATAAATTCCAAAAAATATAAAACTTTGGAAAATGATTGTAGACATGATAATAAACATGCTACAAAAACTGGTTTATAAAAAGGACTTCCCAAATGAGAAATATCATCATTTTGTAAAATAGTCCAAAACACGAAAATGTAAACATATGAATTTTGACATTTAGGCTAAACCATGTTTTGAAACTTTGGACAATGATTATGTAGATTTAATAAAATATGTATATGATTATTGTTAAGTCCAAAAACTAAGAATACAATATTTTTATAAATACAATAGAAAATGAAACATATGAGTATGTATATGAAAATATATTTGTTTCATATCTAAGTAGTTAAACCAAATCACAATAATAAATATAAAATATGTAATTTCATATTTATAAACATAAAAACCAAAACTTGTGTTGTATATATATATGACTACATATATATACAAGGAAACCAATAAAATGTGTGTGTATATGATATTGAGCTTAGAGTATCTAACACACATAATATAAAACTTAAACTAGATTACCCAAGCCGATCTTGATCTTCAATAAGCTTGACTTGGTACACTATGCGGATGAAGCTGAACTTGGATCTTGAACTTGAATTGCATAAGCTTCACTCCACAATTCCGTCAACCTCCATTTGATATCGTCGTTGAAGCGTTATTCCATCCATCCTCCAATATGTTGTTTGTCTACAATAAATAATAAAATACAAACACTAGACAAACAATATTAGATGTAAATTATTTGTTAAATCATCATCAAAACAAGAAGGCCAACAATCTCCCCCTTTTTGATGATGACAAACAATTTATAAAAATGATATATGCATGAAAGGAAATGAATATATAAATTATAATTCACATGCATATAAACAAGAAGGCCAACAATCTCCCCCTTCTTGTTTTTCGGGGACACTTGAAAAACTTAGCAATTTAACAACTCAAAAAAGCTACCTACTTGAAGACTTCGGCATCTTCGAAAGAGTCTCAGCAATCTTCAATCAGAAGAAGACTCAACGCTTTAGTCGAACCATCAACAGAGTACAGGATTGATGATCTATCACCACATGGAAAAGAACCTAGAAAATACAAATTTTTTTCTTGTTTTATTTGTAGTTCTTTGAATTTGTAATCCGCATTAATTATAATCCAAAGAACCAAAACACCAAACAATAGATCTATAATAATTTTCACAATGAACTAAGTCCAAACAATAAGTCTGTACTTTATAGATGACAATTTCACACAAATTAAAACCACAATAATTTAACTAATATATATAGTCTAAACTTAACAACATCTGATTATAGGAATTTTTTTGATTTTTTTTTCTCTCTTTATATAATAATATGACAAAGTGGGTAAAGGAGTTAAGGCACGTTTACTAATCGTATCAAGAGCCGTTACGCGTTACAAATAATAGGAGAAGCTTCGTCACGTTGGTTTTATTTTTTCGGACATAAATTTTCCTTCGTCTCTTTCCGGCAGCAGCACGTTATTTGGTTCCTTTTCCCGCCAGCAGTTTTCCTCAAAAATTGTCACGTTTTCCCCCACGTGCGTTTTAAGATTTTTTTTTTTTTTTTGTTGTTGTTTACTCCTCATTAAAAACCAACGGATAGAAGCGGGTGCGCGATCTTTAGAGGAGCACTAGGGGCACACATTGGTACAGTGCAGGGGGGTCCCACTTGAGATTTTTTAAAAAATCTCAAGTGGGACCCCCCTGCACTGTAGCAGGTGAGGGGTGTGGTTGGGAGTGTGTCCCAAGGTGTGCCCCTAGTGTTTTTTCGATATTTATCGGAGAACAGTGACCTTATCTGACTCTGTGGCTCTGCATCTGGGTTGACATTAATGATTAATATCTTGCGCCAAAAATCCTTGTCATTAATTAGTACTTTTTATTTCCATTAATTGCTTGAATTATTTAAAGCTTGTGCTAGTTGGGTGGATAAGTAGAAGTAAATGTTTTCCGAGATTTCTTTTTTATTCAGGATTTGGTGACGTATGGGATCAAGCCGGACGATGGAATTGGTAGGCATGAGGAATTGTTATACCATAATCAGATCAACATCTGTTCAAATTATTGGTTCTGTTCTTTTCTTGATTTTATCCACTCAAGTCAGGTGTTCATAATACACTAATACAGCTTATGTAGTTGGCTTATTTTTAGTTTCCATCTTTTCTCTAATTTAAAGAAGTGGTGTTGTGACCTAGGAATGCAATATATTTATTTTATTTTTTTTTTTGGATAACCCAGCTAAGAATCGAACCCAAGACCATGGGAGCATTACAACCTCCCACCCATCCAGATCGTCCGCAATGGGTATTTTCTTATTTATTGTTCAGAATATGTTTACATTTATAATATAAAAAACATGGCATGGTTATCAGTTATGTATAGACGGACAAGTCCACCTCGTGTAAAATATTTGCTTTATTTTAATTTTACAGAATAATTAAGTACGCATGTGCATTTAAATTAGTATCGGTGGTCAAGAATACAAATAAAATATCTTATGAAATTGAATGCGACTAATCCACCTATCTACGGAAAGATGTCGATTAGACACAATGCTCGCTTAAAAAATGGTGATTGAGAAAGATGTCATGTCAATTAGGGGTGTCCATCCGGACCGGTCCGGGGAATCGGGCCCGGGCCTGAGCGGGCCGGGGTCTGTAACTGATCGAGTCTTTTTTTATTTTTTAATTTTTTTTTTAAAATTTAAAAAAAAATAATAAATCATAAAATATACATAAAAATTACAAAAAATGACATAATTTTTTTTAATAACTTGAAATAACATAAATTACAAGTAAAAAATTATAAAAATAAAAGATGATAAAAATAATTTCTTTATTAATAATCAGTAAATCATTTACAAGTATAAAGTTATTTCGAAATTCGTCGCATCACAATAGATGAGTAAATCCCAACTAGGTTGGCACCAACTAACCACTATCACTATCATTTGTAACTTTTTTCGAAATAATTCATTACAAATTTAAAGCTAAGAAATAAAAATTATAATTTGATGAATATTATCTAATCTTTATATCTATCTGCTAGTCTCAACTCTTTAAATTTATCTTCAATTATAGCAATCCGATCGATGCCTTGTGTTCGCTTTTCGTACCTCCACCAATCTTGTAAGCACATCACCGCTTGTACAGTATACGGATCTAAGCATGTCCTGTGGTCGTCGATCAAACGTCCTGCTGTGTTGAAGGCGGATTCCGAAGCTACCGTAGAAACCTGCACTGATAGTAAGTCACGAACCATGGTGGAAAGTATAGGATATGAAACTGATCTATATACTCTCCACCATTGCAAAATATCTAAAGCATTTCCTTGACATTTAACCAAGGAAGCAGAAAAATATTCATCTAATTCAAAAACCTCTAATCCTGAACCAATTCCAGATCCACCAGTTAGTTCAGCTACCATTGCATACCTATCAAAACTTACATTTTTACCTCGACCTGTGCTCAAAGCCAAAGGCGCTGAAGCTGAAGACTGTTATGCAGCTACACCATGTCTAGCTGCATACTCATCATATAATGTTTGAAAATAATTTCTAATAGATAAACGATGAGAAGTAGCAGTAAAGGTGGAACCATCATCTAAGTCTATAATTTGTCCACCATACAATGACTATGACAATCTTCGAAGACCAATATCTTCAAACATGGATCAATAAGAACCCCCAAACCAAAAATATGAGGAATAAGCCTAAAATACTTATTAAATTTGCTCTCCATTTGAAAAATTATATTTCCAAAAATATCATCCACACGATATTTAGCAAAAAAAATTTGAATATTTAAAATTTGTAAAGCAGCTAAAGTAATAGGATAATAACAACCAGATAATAACATAGTCGCATCATAAAAAACTTATAACATCTCATTTAATTTACATATAATTGTCCATTCATCTTCACTTATTCCAGCATAATAGTTTATAAAATCAGTTATAATGTCTTTATATTCTATTGCTATACTTAACATTGCATATGTGGAATTCCACCTATGGTCAACATCTTTTGGAATTAGTCTAGGCTTATAATTTTTTCTTTTACAACATTGTTTCCATCTTTTAATTCTCATTTCAGAAGCATTATGCATATTAGTAACTATTCTAACCTTTTCTATCATGGGTTTAATTTCAAAAAATACACTTTGAACAATTAAATTTAAAATAAGACAGATACATCTAACATGAAAAAGATCACCATGACATGGCAATGACAGAGTTGTTTTAATAAAATCAACAGCTACATTGTTATTACTTGCATTATCTAGTAAAAGAGAAAATATTCTTTGATCAATTTCTAGTTTTATAAGTTCTTCAATTATTAAATTTGCAATATTAATACCAATGTGTGACTCTTCAAATGTAATAAAAGAAATAACTCTTTTAAACATTTGCCAATTTTCATCAATCCAGTGTGCTGTGATACATAAATAACCAGTTTGCACTCTAGATGTCCAAATATCAGAAGTTAAAAAAAATTACAGTTTAAATTTTTAAAATAAGAAATTATTTTTTCTTGTTCCTCTTGATAATATTTTAAAATATCACGTTGACAGGTTTGACGAGAAATTTTTATAAATGTGGGATAAAAACCATCTCTAAACAAATCTTCAAATTCATCATCTTCTACTAATTTAAAAGGCAGGTTTTTAAGATCAATAAACCTGATTACGCATTTCCTAGCTCGGGCAGCGTCATAATTCCAACTACCAAGGGTACTAGAAGAGGAGGATTGGGAAATCAAAGACTGTCGGATATCACCTTGAAGATTCTGGCCTTTGTTGTGTTTTTCTATATGGCGTTTGAGATGGTTGGTGCCGCTCTTATGATGAGCTTGGAAAACCTGGCCGCACAACGCACATTTTGCCTTCTGGAAGATGATCATACCGTGTTCATCATTGGTGACGTCTATCTTCTCAAAAAAATTCCACACATCGGATCTCGGCCTTTTAGGAGCTCTTGGTGCAGTAGATTCGTCACCACCATATTCAGGATTAACACCCGTAGGAGGAGGAGTTGTTGTAGGAGGACTCATCTCTGGATCGGTAGGAGATATGTTTTGCTCTTCATAATCAGATCCAGAAGCCATTTGATGGAAGTATTAGAAAATATAAAAGATTATAAGATAGTATAAGAGAGTATAAGATTGTATAAGAGAGTATTAGAGAGAAGTAGATGAGTTTTGTTGTGAGGAAATAAAGTGAAATCCCCCATCTATTTATAGAGGCAGCTCTCTAGGTAAATGACCAAAAAACCCTCATATTCTAGCCGTTTTTGACCGTTTAAGGGGCAAATAGGTCAAATGGCCAAATATGCCCTCATATTCCGCCAACGATCACAAATTGTGACCGTTGGCATCGGGCCGGGCCAGTCCGTTCGGCTCAGTTTTTTTCGACAACGGTCACCCCAGGGTGACCGTTGTTGCCCGGGCCGCCCGGCCCGACGCCGGACCG
>NC_033802.1:59251814-59266492 GCF_001876935.1 Asparagus officinalis
GGCCCGAGCCGGGGGCTTTTTGGACACCCCTAATGCCAATAGTCTAAATACTATATCTAAAGGTGATAAAGATAAGTGTGTACTTGAAAACTTTATATAGCGTTACACCATGACAATTGTGCATTATAGTCCTGCACTAATCATTGTTTGAGGATAAACCTATATATGCTAACAGAGAAAAGAAATATCCAACTCAATGCGAAGTCTGAAGTTTATGCTTTGTTTGGATGGAGAGTAGAGAAGAGAAGGAGAAGAGAAATTTAAATTTAATCTTTGTTTGGGAGTTTTATTGGGAGAGTAGAGGAGGGAAAAGTGGAAAATTTTTAGACTAAAATCTTACCCCCCAAAATTGGGGTGTAAAGGTGAGGAAGGAAGGAAGGGGAATGAAAAGTTGACAAGTTTCCTTCCTTTCCTTACCCTTCCCTCCCTTCCCTTAGTGAGCTCCAAAACAGACCATTAGGGAAGAAGCTTGCTGGCGTGACCGATAAAAGACATAAAACTGATTTAGAAAATAAATTGGACAAAGAAATAACTTAACTAAATTCTTTCCCCTCTCTATGCTTTTCACGTATTTTCTATCAATTTTTAGAAAAAGTGAAAGGAACTAAAAACTTACTTAACGCCCTTCGGCCCTATTTGGTAAAGGGTTAAGAATGGGGGTTAAGAAGAAGGATTAACATAGTTAATTTATTTGTTAATTCGAATGGTTAAAATTTTTAATCCGTTAGATTAGTTTATTTTAATCCTTTTTGTAATTTTTTGTGTTTGGGAATAAAAAGGATTATGACAACTTTCTTTATAAACAAAGAGGTTATCTCTTAATCCTTCTAAATAGGTAGATTTGTAAACCCTTCAGTTTGAGGGGTTAACTCATTTTAACCCCTCTAAAGGGATTTGTAAACTCTTCTATTATTTTTTGTGTTTGGTCAATTATGAGGGGTTAACTCAATTTACACATGTGTAAACTTTTAGTGTTTGGTAAGTTGAGTAGGGGTTAACTCTCCTTAACCCCTCACTTAACCATTTGCCAAACAGAGCCTTCATATTTTTATTTACTTTCCAATCGTTTTCTAAGTGTCAAACAGAAAAAAAAAAATAAAAAAGTAAAATCGCTTTCCAATTATTCATCCACTTTCCATTTCTTTCTTGTTGCCAAGCATGTATATATTTTTTATATAACAAATTTCACTATAATAAATTGAAAATATAAAGTAGATTTTACTTTTAAAGCATATATAGATAGATAAAGCAAAGATAATAACTGGTTTTTTTTAAAAGCGATAAATTTTGATCAAATATCCATAAGTAAATGTAAAGAGACATTAAATCACTATTCTTCTTAATAAAGGTATTTACTATTCCGCCTATGAAGGCGTGATGGCCGCCACCTGTTTAGGCCCCCTCCCCGTCAGAAAAAGACGGATTGGGATCCTCTACTAAGGCATAGTGCCTCCTAATATCTCCTAATACATCTTCACCTTTCATTGCATAGTACCTCCTCGTATTTTGTGCTTATGCACAAAATGAAAGGTGGAAATGCATTATGAGATATTAGGAGGCACTATGCCTTAGTAGAGGATCCAATCCCGAAAAAGACGATCACCATTAAGTAAAAAACATTTTTATCTAGGGGTTTTTTCGATATTAGCCCTCCACATCTTCAATATTTTGATGTTAACTCCCCGAATCTTTGAAATTGAACTCACTCTCTCCCCATATCTTCAATATTTCAACATTGGCGCCCCCAAGTCATTAAAATTGATCGTAGGTCTCCCAATCCTATTAATATGTTAAAATAAGTCATCCTAGTTAAAATTTGGTTAAAATAGACGAATATTTTGTTTACTTTAAATTTTGGGTGATTACCAATTATACATGTCTTACATAAACCCAACCACATTAACCATTTTAACTTATAACCGTTAAGTTCTCCAAACCTATTTAATAAAATCCCAACTCAAACCTATATTTCATTTCATCTCCTCTAATGCCTTCTTCAACGCCTTTCCCAGTGGGAATCTATCCGTTGCAAATTTAGGATTAGGGCTGAAGAGAGATTAGAGCTGAAGAAAGTTGTTGGGGAAGATGTTAGAGAAAATAAAGCAAAAAATAGTTTTGTGTTAGGGTTTATTAAATAGATTTTGGGAGCTTAACGAGCATAAGTTAAAGTAGTTAATGTGTTTGAGTTTGTATGAGAGAGGTATAATTGGTAAATCACCAAAAAAATTTAAGTAAACAAAATATTACCCCCATTTCAACCAATTTTTAAATAGAATGCTTATTTCAACATACTAATAGGATTTGGAGGGTTTGAAAGATTTTGAGGGCTCATACAACATATTGAAGATTTGGGGTGTCTTAGAGCAATTTCAAAGGTTGCGGAGGCTAATATTGAAATACTAACGATTTGAGGGGCTAATATCAAAATAACATTTTTATCTAGTGAGAAGTGATGTTATATTTAGGGGTGGAAGCAAACCAAAAATTTAATAAACAATTCGGTTAATATTCGTCCAGATATTAAGTCATATTCGATCCGACAATTCATTTAATACTAAATGAATATTTTTTAGTATTCGACTTATAAACAAATTGAATTTAACGATCCGACAATTCATTTAATACTAAATGAATATTTTTTAGTATTCGACTTATAAACAAATTGAATTTAACTAAATGTATATTCGATTCGTACTAAATGAATATTTTTTAGTATTCGACTTATAAACAAATTGAATTTAACTAAATGTATATTCGATTCGACTCATTATTAACTATTCGATAACTTTTTATATGTTAATCCTATTAATTAAACTTATTGCAAATATTACCCATCAAAATATTTATTACAACTTCTAACCCATGTACTGAGTTTCCACTTTTCCGCCTCTCAACTAAATACCTATTTCTCTCTCTCAGCTAGGGTTTCCTCCCTCCCCGCCGACGACGCCGTCCTCCCTCCCCGCGAATGACGCCCTCCTCCCTCCCGCGACGACTCTCATTCCTCTCCGAGGACACCGCGCTCCCTCTCTCTCCGACGCCCTCCTCCCTCCCCGCGACGACGCCCTCCTCCCTCTCCGACGACCTACGCTCCTCCCTCTCCAACGCCTTCCTCCCGCGACGACGCCCTCCTCCCTCTCGACGAGACGCTCTCGTCCCTCTCGCGACGACGCCCACCGGTAAAAATTACCTATGCCCTACAATAATTAGCAAATGCATATCGAATATTTGACGAATAATTCGAAATCAAAGTTGCAGAATAATGCTAATCGAATATTCACGAATTTTTTTCGAACATCGATATAAATAAACGAAGCGAATTCGAATTTGTATTACTATTTGAGTCGAATTCAAATACAAACACAAATAGCACCATATAAACCAAACTCGAATTTGAACCTTGCACTTTTAGGAAGTTGCAGTAAGCACCCATCACTTTTTTATTACACTAAAACCCTATGAACTTTTTGGGGGTTGTGCATAACCTCCATGAACTATTTTATTTCCCTAGATCTTACATAAAAATTAATCTTTTCATCTCCATATTAGCACCATTAACTCAAACAAGTCACTAATAAGAATAAGACAAAAAAAAGATAAAATCTTCCTTTTTAGTCCAAGAACCTTTTTTATCAAAAAGGAAAAATATGTACTTTTTGGGAGTAAGAAATCATTAACATCTTTTTTTTTGGCACATGCCATATGAGATTTTAGAATTAATGCTGCTAGTTTAGAGATTAAATAAGAATTTTTCATGTGAAATTTAGTAAAATAAAATAGTGCATGAGGGTTATGTTCAACTCACCAATAGTTCATAGAGGTTTAGCGTAATAAAAAAGTTGATGGGGACTTATTGCAATGCCCCAAAGTTTATTGGAGTTTTTTGTAATTAATCCTTTACAAAACACCAGGCTGTTTTCAATTTTTTTCAACTAACCTCTTAACAGTGTCAGATCTCCTTGATATAAACTTATTCAACTAATCATCTTCATGTACTAACTGTTAATCAAATAAATAATAATTCTTAGATCAACATACAGTCCAGACGTTTTATATTCCCCGCTGATAATACTGACTAGAAATCTCCTACTATTTTGCACTATATGTAGAAGTATGTAGCCGTTTTTCTTGAATTGCTACAAAAATTATTAACAAAAAAAAGGTTTTATTTAGAAATTAGTCCTTGAAATCTTCAATAATTACATAACTGTCCCTTCAATATTAGAAATTGCATAGTAGTGATTTACATCTTTAATAATTGCATATTAGTCCTTCAAATCCTCTAGGTCTTGCAAAATGGTCTTTCAAGTTAAATCACTTTAGATTTTGGGAGAATATTCAACCAAATCTAATGTTTGGAGGCAAAATGATTATTTTACCCCTCTATAATATGCCCTAACCTATTTATTAATAAGTTTAAACCCAATACCCACTTATAATAAATCCAAATTCACTTGAGTTCTTATCCTCCAACTGTTAGCAAAAGTTCTTAACCCAAAGTTGAGCTTTCACAAAGGGTTGAAACGTCATAGAGAGTAGTAGTTTTGTGACTGTAGATTTTGAGTTAAGAGTTAACCTAACCATGAGTAGTTTTTTAACTGAAATATTAATTGAGGGACCATTTTGCAGGATTCTATAAGATTTAAGGCACTAACATGTAATTTTTAATATTTTATGGGACTAATACGCAATTATTGAAGAACTAGGGGACCAATATGTAGATTTGAGGGACTATTATGCAGTTATTGAATGGGGTGAATGAGGGGTAGGGCAAGCGAGGTAAATAGATTTACCTTAGTTGGGAGTTTTTTGGTTAGGAGTGAAGGGAAAGGAAGGTAACAAAGTTTACACGTGTTTTTTTTGACTGAAAAACAGGGAGAGATTCTCTGTTCATTATATATATAAGCATACCAAACCATGATAATTACAAAAAGGGGACAACTTAGTGAGGAGGAAAAGCGTAGGACTAATTGAATGATATGGAGCGGACCTTGTCGTCACCTATCAGAACAAGTGTCCAACGTGTCTCCCTTCACTAATGAAAAAGAAAAAACTGCTCTTTCACAAAGTAATATCAAAAGAAAGAAAGACCAAAACAAAGTTTGAGAAAGTACAGAACACAAAAACTTCCCCTCGAAACCACATGTATTGAGAGGAGGACAGAGACTATGTCTTCTGGGAAGGGTGGCTCCGAAGACTCCCTAGAAATTGTCACCTGCAACATCATCATTTCTCTTCTTCGCTATTTCCTGGAACTTCAACTTGATAGCTGCCCTGTGGATTCTTCTTGCCATTCTATCTTCTTTCGCCCCTGTCCATAGAAGAATGTACCTTGCTATGTTAGAAGCAATATTATCTGGAGTCGGCAATATATCTCTAAAAATTAAATTATTGTGACAGTTCCAAATCCACCAGCAACAGCAAGGTAACACAACTTTCCATACTAATTTGATGTCTGAGCTAATCAGGAGACTCTTGCTTCTGTTGATGAATTCATCCATGTGGAGAGGCCAGAAATCTTCACTGATATAAGGGAAAAGCATGGACCAGACATCTCTTGCAAAATGACATTGAATAAATAAATGATCTTGACTCTCAACTTCCTGGTAGCAAAACGGGCATTGGGGGTCACCAATCCATCCTTTAGTTATCAGATTTGCCTTAGTGTTTAGTTTATTCTTACTGACTATCCAGAAGAAAATCTTAACCTTAGTAGGTATAGGGGATTTCCAAATGAATTTGAATAGGGGTGATTTCACATCCCTGAGTTCACAACAGAGTAAAGGGACTTGACTGAAAAAATACCCGATGGGTGAAGAGGCCACCAAAGATAATCAGAAGAATGACTATCTACATTGGACAGTGTATCCAGGAAAGATCTCAGTTTAGCAATTTCTGTTCTCTCTTCTATGGTGGCACCTCTTCTAAGAATGATGTGCCAGTTCCAGCCGTTGACAGCCCTGAACCCTTGGGAGTGAGTATTACAGATGGGGGAGAAGGCTAGGTTGAAGGCTTTGGGGAACAAACTTCTGAGAGAATTGGCACATGCCCACCTATCAATCCAGAATCTGCAAGACTTGCCATCTCCTATTTGCCATCTAGCAAAACTAAAGAAATTAGAGTGAATGGAGTACAGATCTTTAAGGAATTTGGAGGCCGAATATTTTGGATAGCGGATGACAGGGTTAGACCCGTCCTTAGAATACAGAGAGAAGAACACACGGCTAATGAGATTATTTCTGTCAAAGATTTTCCAAATCTATTTTGAAAGAAGGGTAGAATTGAAATAGGCTATATTGATGACTCCTAAGCCCCCTTCTTGCTTAGCCTTACACACTGTGTCCCCAGGCAACAAGACACTTGGGTTTGGAAGACATTGGACTGCCATTCCAAAGAAAATTCCTTCTTATTTTGTCAATAGCTTTGATAAGCCATGATGGGAGTTTAAAGAAGGACATGTAAAAGAGTGGTAGGGATGACAGAACAGAATTGATCAAAGTTAAACGCCCCCCAATCGACAAGGATTTTTGCTTCCAATGGTAGGGATGACAGAACAGAATTGATCAAAGTTAAACGCCCCCCAATCGACAAGGATTTTTGCTTCCAAAGAGACAATTTTTTGGAGAAGGAGTCTAAAAGTTAAACGCCCCCCAATCGACAAGGATTTTTGCTTCCAAAGAGACAATTTTTTGGAGAAGGAGTCTAAAAGAGGTTGTCATTCCCTTCTTGTAAGAGACCCTTTTTTGAGTGGCAACCCTAAATAGGAAAATGGAAGGGATCCAATGGAACAGTTAAGAGTTCTAGCTAGTAATTGACCTTTGTGAGGAAATCTACCAAGATAGAAAAGATTAGTTTTGAGATTGTTAACCTTGAGACCTGAGATACACTACTACAAAAAATCCGTCGCTAAAACTCGAAAATCCGTCGCCAAAACCTTTAGTGACGAAAAAATTAAAATTCCGTCGCCAAAATACCGTCAGTACAGTGAGGGTAGCTAAAATGATCTTTGGCGACGGATTTTCCGTCGCTAAATGTCAGCGACGGAACATTAGCGACGGCTAATCCGTCGCTCTATTTTTTTAAAAAAACAAAAAAAAATTAGCGACGGATTTTTCGTCGCTAAAAATCACATTAGCGACGGCTTTTCCGTCGCTAAAAATGACATTAGCGACGGAAAATCCGTCGCTATAACAATTTAAAAAAAATATTTTAAAAAATTGAAAAAACCTGTACAATAATATAATAAATTTAAAACCCTGTTCAATCAGCAGTATAATATTCATTCTCACGTATATATAACACAAATATTTTAATAAAAATATCCCAACATAATAAATATTGTTTATACAGCACACACCATGATAAATATTGTTTATACAACATACACTCATTCATTGTTTTCAAAGGTAAAAAAACAAATCAGTCCTCCTGATCATCATCCTCATCACCAGCTCCACTTGCAAATATAAGTCCCGGCCTACAAATATAAATCAAACGTTAACAACATGGCATGACATGCAAGTATAGAATTAAGATAGAGTATCATGACATATTCTTATGTATTACATGTTTCGGAGAGAGTATCATGGCATATTCTTATGTATTACATGTTTCGCAGAGAGTATCATGACATATTCTTATGTATTATACGCATGCACGCACAATTTTTGCAACAACGCAAACACACACCCTAACCCCACCCGCAATTTTTTCACCATACGCGCATGCACGCGTACACACACACACATATACGCACGCATGCGTACATGCGTGCACGCATGCACCACACTCCACACAATTAATATGGAAACAAACTAGTTATCAAAACCCATCAACTATTAGTTTGAGATTATTTTCTTCCTCCAACATAGACAAACATAAAGTAATATCCAAGCATGAACCAACACATAATTAATTTGAAAGATAGTTCTCTCCATTGCAGCAGGTTTCATTACACAATTTAATCATTGCATCTTTTCAAACATAGTTCTCTCCATAAATTCCGACTGTATATTATTCTAAAACTAGAAGAGTATCATGGCATATTCTTATGTATTATACGCACGCACGCATAATTTTTGCAACAACGCATACACACATCCTAACCCCACCCTTAATTTTCTCACCATACGCGCATGCACGCGTACACGCACGCACGCGTGCACGCATGCACGCACGCGTACACGCGTGCACGCATGCACGCACGCGTCCACACAATTAATATGGAAACAAACTAGTTATCAAAACCCATCAACTATTAGTTTGAGATTATTTTCTTCCTTCAACATAGACAAACATAAAGTAATATCCAAGCATGAACCAACACACAATTAATTTGAAAGATAAACTATTAAAAATCAAAGTCAATAAGTGCACAGATCATGTTGTTGGTGTATTTTTTTTGTCCTCTCTGATTGGATAGATTGTAGTATAACTAAAGACCAAAAGACCAGTTGATATTGTATTTTTCATTTTTCAGAAAAGAAATACAAAACAATCCCATTAAATCTGAAAACAGAACCTTGAAAAAAAGTAAAATTAATAAAGTAAACAGAATATGGCCAATACCCGACAATGTGAACATGAAATAGCAGCAGAGTTACTTGATTTCCCAGCCTTGTCTTTTATCTGCAAAAATTTACAACAAATAAAGAAAATTTCATAAAAGGAACTTCAACCCCAAAAAAATAGTTACCTCATCAATATCACACATGACAACTTTTTCTACAGTGTTGTGCCTAAGAATTTCCCTTGCAGTAGACCCCTCTCCTCCTCCCATTATGAAAATAGTCTTGGGACCGAAACAAACATTAAAATTATAAAGAGGAAAATGCATTGTATTAATTAATTTATCTATTTTCTGAAAACCAAAATAAATCTTAAATGACTTAAAGAATTGTACTCTTGGTGGCGGAGCAATGCTGGATGAACTAGGGACTCATGATATATGAATTCATCAATCTCTGCACTCTGAAGCTTTCCATCTATAACTAAAGCCTGCAGTTAATTAGAATAAACAAAAAGCAGAGGCAGAGATAAGTAAGTATAAAATGATCTATATTATAACATGATTTATTTCTTCTGTCCAGTGCTGTATAGTACCTTTCCAAAGGGCTTTGTGTCCAGCAATGCAATGTCCTGGTACTGACCAGCTCCAGTGTGTAAAATACTGTAGTTACTCACAGAAGCTGCGCATGTCAGCTCATTGATCATAAATAGGGGGGTGAACCTTTAAATATCTTCGTACTTTGTTAAGCATTTTTTTTAATTCATATTCACTAGCCAGTTGGTACACCAAAAAAAAAAATGCTTTTGAAATAACTGTAATGTTTTGCACCACTCAGGAGCTGGCTACTTATGCAACAACTGTCTGATTAGTAAGAATTTTTATAAACGCAAATATAAAAGAATAAACTAATTGATCGAACAACCTATTAAGGGCAAAGCACCATCTCAAGTTCTCTTCAATCTATAGGCGAGCAAGTCAGTAGCCCGACCAAACCGATTCCAGCACTAAAACCCTGATAAAATCAAAAGCCTAAGAAAAAATCTCACCATAGTGGTTCGCGCAAATCTTGAGGGTCTTAGCCTGCCTCATAACCAACCGGACTTTGCCGCTCTCCTTGTGCTTCAACAGCTTCACGCTCCCGCTCCCGCTCCCTCGCTCCTTCCATTGCTTCCCCTCTTTATCGAACCGATACAACTTCGCTTTGCTTAAAAAATAAAAAAAATCAATATAATCAGATTAAATTGAGATCAAAAGGAGAGCTAAAAGCTTTAGATCTGAGAAATTTACAGGTCGAGGATGGCCTCCTCGTCCTCTTTGCCGGTGGTGACGGCGACCTCCTCGAGCTTGATGATGGGGGCGATCTGGGCTCCGGTGTCCTCGTCCTCGATGGCGGCGTCGTGGGATTCTTCTTCGTCTCTGCGATCAGCGACGGCGACGGCGGCTCGTCGATAGGGCGGCGGCGCGGGTCCGGCGCCGGCAAAGAGAACGAGAAGGGGGAGAGGGGGGAATGAAGAGAGAGAGGGGAAATGAGAAATGAGAGAGGGATTTGGGATAAATCCCTCTCTCGGGCGCGGGCTGCCCAAATTTTTTGGGCACGCCCGCGCCCAAAATTTTTTCCCAACAATTTTCTTTAGCGACGGAAATTCCGTCGCTAAAATGGTTTTTAGCGACGGAAATTCCGTCGCTAAAAAGCTTTTTAGCGACAAAAAATTTTCGTCGCTAAAAATCCGTTGGTAAAATTAAAGCGACAGAATTTTCCGTCGCTAAATATGATTTTTCCGATAGAATAATAGCGACGAAAATTTTCGTCGCTATAACATGACTTATAGCGACGGAAATTTCCGTCGCTATTAGTCCGTTGGCAAAACCCCATTTTCTAGCAGTGTTTATATTAGCAACGATAAGAAGGATGGCCTTAAGAGTGATCATGTCTGAAGAAGAAGCCTTGGAGAATATGATTGTATCGTCTGCAAATTGAAGGGATCTAATAGAGTTTAACTCTCCCTTAAGATGAAGATCAGAGAGGTCTCCCGATGCTACACTAGTTGTGAGCATTCTATTGAGAACGTCAACAACTAGGAGAAAAAGCATAGGAGAAAGAGGGTCTCCTTGTCTAAGACCCCTATGACAAGAAAAAAAATTGGTTGGGGATCCATTGACCAGAACAGTTGCTTTTGATGAAGAAAGAATGTGTTTGATCCAAAAACACCATTTGGAACTAAAGCCTCTGGCTGCCATTCTATATAATTTGATTCCCCACTCTCAAATTAGGGTGTAGAGGAAATAAATTTTTTTAGACAATCATGATTCAACTCTAACAAATAAGAAATTATTTCTTTCCATTCTCTTTATTAAACTCCCAAATTTAATTATTATATACATTTCCCCTCCTCTTTTTTTCATTTACCTTTATTTCCTCTTCCCTTCTTTCCCCTTTTATCCATTAGTAAACTACCAAACAAAACATATACTTTTGCTTCCAACGGGTTGAGATAATTTTTTTATGAGCGCTGCTACGGGGACCCAAAATATGGGACCAAGGGGTGGGACTAGTGATGTGCCCCTCCCTTATTGGATAATGAGTTGGCAATGAGTTGACATGGTCAACTCATTATCCAATAGGGAAGGGACACATCACATGTCCCACCCATTGGTCCCATATTTTGGGTCCTTGGAGCATTAATCTTTTTTTATTATGAAATACCTTCTTTATTAATAAAACCAATGAGCGAATAAGAGCAAGTCCAACAAGCTCCGAACTCGGCTCTGAAGGCTGACGTGGCGATGGTTGTTGCCAACCCCCCCTCCAGCAAGCTCTGAAGCCGCTCCCAAGGCCGGTCTCCGTTCCTACGTGGCGATGGCTTCCTTCAGAGCTCCCAAGCGCTTCACAAATTTGTGGAGCGCTTGGGAGCTCCCAACTGGGGTGACATTTTACAAACCCCCCCCCCCAAGTGATCGTCGTGGCCAAAGGGTTTAGGGTTTGGGGTTGGAGATTGGGGAGCCAGACCTTGTGGCCGTCGTAGCCGAAGAGGACCACGAGGCGAAGAGGAGGTTGTGGTCGTCGTGGCTTTGGGGTTTGGGGTTTGGGGTTGAAGATGACGGGAGAGGATTTTGAGATTGGGGATTTAATTGGGTGGGTCTGTTGCTTTGAGTGAAAAGAAAAAATATAATAAACGTTGAATGAAACTCTATAGTTGAGTTGAATTGAACGTTGAGATGTTGATGGAAAAAATAAACGTTGAGATGTTGATGGTGAGTAGAAGTGAGCCGTTGAGTTGAATTGAACCGTTAAAAAATAAACGTTGAGTGAAAAATTTAGCCGTTGAGATGAAAAAACTGGCATGAACAGTAAAAAAACAACTATAAACTCTCAATTCTCAATTCTCAATTCTCTCATAAAAAAACTCTATAGTTTCCTATCAAATTACAAATCTCATGGACCCCCCCAAAACTTTTATTCACAACTCCTTACCGGTGAAGGATCGACCTTATACCCGTCGTTCTATACAGAAGGCGTAGAAGAAGGTCACCCCATTGAGTTCTCGCAATCGGCAACATGTTTGTAGGAAAAATTGCAAAGAAGAGAATAAAGAAAATTGACTTGGATTCCTTTGATCTCGATTACAACTTGATTACAAAAGAGGAGAGAACGAATTTGATTCTCTCCTTTGTTTAAAACTGGGTTCTTCTCGGTAGCGATGGAATGCCTCCTTCGATTGCTCGCGTCGAAATTGCTCTTCGTGTCGAATTTGCTCTCCGTTGACGATCCGACCGTCTCTTATCTCGTGGGAATGATGAACTTCTGTGGACGTTTTATAAGTAACTCTTTAACGAGTTTAAGAACTCTGAACGAGTTAGAACTCTGTGAATAGAGTTGTTAGAACCGAAAATTTGGTTAATGATCAAGCTGTTATTCTGTTGTTGAAGAATCCTCTCAGATTTGATCTTCTGAGTTTGATTCAAAAATCCTATCTCCAAGGATTTCACTGCTGCTGCTAACCCTCCGTGCGGTTGAGATCCTCCAGAATTTCCAAACCCGTGCGGTTCAGATACGAAAAATCCAACTTCTGCTCCGTTGGGTTTGTTGAGCTTTTATAGGGGGGTAGGAGGTTATAACTGACCCCTATATCCGCTCCTACGTGGGCGAAAATCCCTCAGAACGTGGGATAAACGGTTCTGAAACCGTTCGACTCATGTTTGAACGAGTCAAACGCCCATTCTGGCATTCAGAACCCAACTTCGTGTCTTAGGATTGAGACGCGAGGTTGGGTGTTAGCTGAACACCATTGAACGCGAGGGTCACTCGCGTTTAGCTTGTTGCCTGCTTGGAAACGCGGGGGTCAGTGTTGGTTGAACCCCTATGAACGCGAGGGTCGCTCACGTTTGGCTTGTGCCTTGGAGACGCGGGGGTCGTTGTTGGTTGAACCCCTATGAACGCGAGGGTCGCTCACGCTTTAGCTGTTTGTAGGGTATGAAAGTCGTCAGATTGTAACTTTCACCGTAGATTGTGAAGACTGCTGAATAGAGTTTTCATCAGTTGTCAGAAGTGTCGTTGAATTGTAACTCTTCTCGATCTATGTGAAAAGTCCTCTATTTGCCGCTTTCGATTGTCGACCCGAAAGCTATTTGATTGTAGCTTTCATTGTGAGAGCTTGACGGGAATCAACATCCATAGTGTTTTGAAGATGAATATTTGCCCACAGCTGTCTACCAAGCAACTCACTAACTTTCGATTGTCTGCGCGAAAGCTATTTGATTGTAGCTTTCGTTGTAGGAACTTGACGGGAATCAACATCCATAGTGTCTTTAGATGGATATTTGCCCACAGCTCTCTACCAAGCAACTCACCAACTAAGTCCAACCTTTCATTTATAAAATCATTACACTGCTCATCAGCATCTCCAATAATTGCTAATATAATATTAGTCATGTTGTTGTCGCAGCCATCAAGATCAATCATCTCAGAAGTGAGGTCGTGTTTGTGGCGATTGTGGAGTTGCGGATGCAGTGATTGGGAAGTCGTCTGATTGTGACCTCCATTGTCGGAGCTTGTTTGGATAAGCTATCTATTGTGATTTTTAGACAGCCTACAGAACCCCCTCCAAAGTTTTCGAAAGTTCGCGGTTGACTGACGAATTTTCGGAATACTTTGGATCCAAAATTTAGTGGATTGATTGCTCCCTCCGTCTGATCGAGCCAGATGATTTCAAAGTTGTTGACTGTAATCTCTCTGTACTCCTCCAATAGACTCCCCAGTGGAGTCGTTTATTTCTTCCCGGCTTTGGTCGCCTTGGTAGCTAAGAAATTGCTGTCATGATGGTCTCAACACAGAGATGACTTCTGCATTTGAGAATTGGAACGCGTGGGTGAGCCCAGCGTTGGGAAAATTTGAACGCGCAGGTGAGCATCGCGTTTGGAAGCTCAACCAACTCGAACGCGAGGATCGAGTTTGTGCGGGCTGATAGCCTCGAATCCCGTCTGTTACGATTTGACAGCTCATAGCTGTCTATAAATAGACCGCTAGGGGTCAAATCAAGAGTCATTCGACTCTTCTTGAAATTCCAACGAAAAAACTTCGTTCTCATCTCCGGCGACAACTGCTCATCTCCTCCGACGAGATCTCATGGCCCCCAAGAAGCTCGTCGCTCCTAAATCCGATGCCGCTGCGGCTCGAGGATCTGCATCATCAGCACCGGCCGGCGGCGCCGCTGCTCATGCGAATGTGCCGCCTCAGCTCCCTTTGATTGGTGGTGAGTACGACCTCCGTGGTCATTAAACTTGCTTCGGCAAGTTCTGATCTTGAGATCAACGAGGAAACTCGTTTCAATAACGCGGGGCTGGACTCCGTCATTTCATCTTTCTTGACGCGGGGGTCGACCTGCGCGTCTGAGATTTTTGACGCGAGGGTCAACCTACGCGTCTGAACTTTCTGACGCGGGGTTGGACCTTCGCGTCTGAGCTTGTCTGACGCGGGCTTCGACCTTCGCGTCTGAGCTTGTTTGACGCGAGGTTCGACCTTCGCGTCTGAGCTTGTTTGACGCGAGGTTCGACCTTCGCGTCTGAGCTTGTTTGACGCGAGGTTCAACCTTCGCGTCTGAGCTTTGATTTCGAGTTGTCTAACTCTTTTCCTCTTTTTGCAGTGCGTCATACCAACGAACCCCTTCTTTTT
>NC_033802.1:59266774-59276804 GCF_001876935.1 Asparagus officinalis
GGGTGAAGGCAAACCTGAAAAACAAGGAAGTAAGAATTTTATATTCTATTCCTTGATTCTGGAAAGGAAGAATTTTATATTCTATTTCCAGTGCAAAAGAAACTAAGAGTGGGATTTTCACTCCGAGAATCTGGAAAATCTAGATAAACCTGCCTTTTATAGGATTGGTTATCTAAACTGAAAAGAAGTTCTTCGTTTATCGAAGTGAAACTTCAACTTTGGTCATAGCCACGAGAGGGCTTACCCAAAGAGAAGGGCATATGGATTGGCCCCTGGTTAAGGATCAAGATGGGGTTGCTCTCGGGACTTTGACTTTTCACGGGGTCCGCACAGTTGGTTATGACCGGCAGGTGACGGCTTTGCGGCCGAGTTTATTTGCTAAGGAGTATCCCCTTCGCGAGGTGCCCAGCCCGGCGAAGACCTTTGTTAAGAGGTTTTTGGAAAAGAAAGGAGAATTCCCCGCACAGAGGGCTTACCCAAAGAGAAGAAGAAGGGAGTTCTTTCGTTTATCGAAAGGGGACTCCGAAATGAAAGCCGACCTCTTGTTCATGGAAAGAGTCAAGAGGGCCAGAAAGACATTTTTAGTGGACCCACTGTCAATTACAATTGATCAGTGAGGGATTTTGGTGGTAAAGAGAAAGATTTTGGGTTATCCTCTAGAATAAAAAGTATAATATTCTTCAAGGAACTTCCCGGTAAATGGGTTATCCTGAATATACTAGGGATAGTACTTTTTTAGGAACTTCCTATTTATTGGCATTAATTGCCTGGTGCCTTCTTGAGTATCATTCTCCAGTGACAGGGTGGTGGGCCCAGATGACCAAGTTTGTTCTGAAGGAATTGGAAACCCCTCTTTCCCAAGCTGGATTGCTGGTTCCTGTGCGGGCTACTGAGTTCGGGATTATTCAGAGCCACTTTCACTTCTTCTCTATATTGAAGAAGTATAGTCCCGAGACTTGCACTTTCTTCACCCCTGTGGGGGAGTTAGGCTTCGCTCTTCACGAGATAGAATTGAGGATTATCGGTCGGCGAGCAGCGAGGACCAAATCTCCTTCCTTGAAGCTTCTCTGTCGGACCTTTTTGTTGAAATCCCTAGATATTCTGGCTTGATATAACTCAATTTGTTGCTGAGCCTCCAAGCGCTTTTCATCCAACTTCTCAAGTTCTTTGAGACGTTTTTTATGCTGTTCTTCTGTCGTCATCTCAGTTGCGAGAGCGATCCGAAGGGATGGGATTTGAATCTCCAGAAATTTACGCCACTCTCTGGGAAGTGATGTGTCACTTCCATATCTGCCTGCAGCTGACGGGGGCTCACGGAAGCGGCATCAAACAAGTGTCTTGGGCGGAATATTTATTCCGAAACTTGACCACTAAAGGAGACTCTGTGACCCGATTGCCCGTCAGTACTTTGGAAGAGGTTCAGGCTCGTATTGACGACGCTACCTCCCAGTGCTTCACCGAGTTTATCATCCCAGTCTCGTTTATTGGTCTTCACGAGCTTTGATAGGATCTTAATGATTGTCTTGTTGAAAGCCTCAGCTAGTCCGTTTGCGACTGGATAATAAGCTGTCGACGAGACATCTTCAATCTTGAATTTGTCACAAAACCTGATGAAGGCGTTGCTTATGAACTGTGGACCGTTATCATGAATGATCCGTCTTGGCACGCCATGTCGGTATATGACATGATGCTTGATGAAATTGATGACGTTGTTCGTCTTCACTTCTCTAAGAGGAATTGATTCAGCCCACTTTGAAAAGTAATCTGTGATCGCAAGAATGAATCGGTCACCTTTGACTGAAGGGGGAAACTATCCCGGGAAGACAATTACCAGGTTTTCTGCTGTGCTCCTAACTTTGACGGAGCTGATGTGGAGGATGTCCGCTTCATGTAATTGCTTTTTGAAGACTCTTCTTCTTTGGAAGAGGGTACATTCAGCTGGCTTCTTATGATCAGGTTGGGCGGTTGACGTGTGCAACTGCTCTGGCGGTTGATGCATATAATTCGCATGTATCTGACAAGCGTGGCATTCTTGTGCGTGTTCGATTGCATCTCGAACCATCGTTGGCCAGAAATATGTCATCCTCCTGATGCGATCATATAGTTTGGGACCAGGCTGATGCGCACCACATTCTCCTTCGTGCGCTTCGGGCTACCTGGTCTATCGCTCGCGGGAGAAGTACGTAATCGAGCCTTACATGCCTTCTCGGTTCGCCAGACAGTTTGGATACGACCAACTCTATGTTAGGAATCCTAACCCGGCGTTAGCTCAGATTGGGAATTTGTACGAAGGAGCTCGCGCATGGTACTTCTTCTCCGCCGGGGGAACCCATGCACAATTCACTTTACCCCATTCACCACCCGGCTGCTCTACTGTTATGGATTTCCGCCAGTGGTTTGTTGAAGCTTCTCGGATTCCAGAATATGACGTTTATACTTCATGTATAAACGAGATTCGGGAATTATACCGTTCACGGAGTGGTCTGCGAGTACTCGTCTGCCAGGGATGGAAGAGTACCTATCTTGTGAACAGGAAGCGATCGGAGCCGTTTCTCGGGACTCAGACCCAATTTGAGTTGAATTCACCTCCTTGGCGTTAATGTTTCCGTCATCTTCTTCTTTAATATCCATGTCGTATATGGGTATGCAGAGTTGATGCGTCCTCACTGTGACTAACAGCTCGGTTTTGGGAGGCTGCGCAAGTGATACTGCTAGTGCTGCCAGTGCATCCGCATAAGCGTTCTAGAGACGAGGGATATATTCAATGAAGAATTCTTCAAAAGATTCTGCCATTTTGATTGCTTCCTGGTGGTACGGGATCAGGTCCTGGAGCCGTTGAAGCTCCTCAGGACTTGCCCACCATAGAACCTTCTGAGGAAGAGGTTCCTATGGGAATCTAAGAGGGAAAACCAATTGCCGATTCTCCCGAAGAAAAGACAACTGAGGAGATTCCTGCAGAAGAACCTGCTCCTAAACCTCGTTCTTTAAGATCGGGTAAGAAGGCTCTTTCTGCTGCTGAGCAAGGTGAGTATGACAGGAGAATTCGTAAGCGGATACGTGTCATGGCCAAGAATTCCAAGAGGGCCAAATTAATGGGGGATGCGATGAAGTCTGCGCTCGTTGAGCGTTTTACTGACGGGGAGGACGAAATGCCCCAATCGATCCCCTCGGTTCCTGAGGACGATAGGGTTGGAGAGGACCCTTCTTCTGAAGTTGCTCCAACACCTGTTCAGGATGATCATACGGATCCAATCTATCCAACTCTTCCTTGGAGCACGGACTAGTCAATGAATAAGCTCGAGGCATCACATGCTTCCCCGGGGAGATTAGGACAACTCGAACTCCGGAGGAAACTGTATAACCTCCCGGGGTTATTACCCTATTAACTGACCTTGAGGCACAATCGAAATATAATTGCCATACTTGTTGGTGCGACGTAGTATTAACCTCGTGGGTTTCATCCGGCAAGTCATCATATACTTATGCCGTATCTGTGGTCGGGTTTGCCGCCAGAAGATCACAAATCGTTTGTCCTTTGATCGACTTCTGCTGCTTGAAGTGCAAATCATACTAGGATAAGAGAAGAGCCCATTTCGCTAACCGCCAATTCATAGAGGCCGGTTGCGTCATAAACACCCGTACCAGCGCACCAATTTAGATTCTGAAGTGGAGCCGGCTCTTTCCTTGGCGATAATCTCGAGGGCGCATCACCCAGGGACTCTTCGCAAGGACCTGTCTGATAAAAAGGCCCGCATATCAGCATTAAGGAAGCGACACTCTAAAGCATATGCTAAAATCAAACGTGTTGCTTCTGATATCCGCGGTATCGAGGAGACTATCGCTCGATTAGAAGCCGAGTTGGACCAGAAGAAAGCCCAATTGGCCCATTATGAGGATGTCAGGAAAGAGCTTGAGCATAAAAGTGGCCAAATTTATACAAAATTTTGCCGTACACTCCACGCAGCTGAGCGGACTCGTAAGGACATTGTTGCTACCCTTCCTATTGAAGAGAAAATGGTTGGCACTTCCCAGAAAGGTTTGAGATGAACCGTCGGATGTAAGCTAGCCGCCCTTGCAACCCTCTGAGCTCTCTCAGATTTCAAGGGGGTTGCAGCTCGTGTATCGCCTTCACTTTGTCAGGATCGATATGTATACCTTTAGTGGTGACGACGAATCCAAGGAATTTTCCGCTAGACATTCCAAGGAAGGATTTAGTAGGGTTCATCTTCAATTGATGGCTTCGCATGAGATCGAACATCGTCTTCAAGTCCTTGATGTGATCTTCTTTGTTGCGGCTTTTCACAACCAAATCATCGACGTAGCATTCGACTGTTTTCCTGAGATGTTCTTGAAAAATCTTAGACTGATTCTATTACGAAGGGCCCATCCCATTTAGGATTGAATTTCCCTTTGGTTTTGTGTGTCATCACCATGGGTCGCCTGTTGGCTAACACTAAATCGCCTTTCTTGAAAATCCGTTCCTTAACCTTTTTGTTGTAGGCTTTGGAAATACGGGCTTGATACAACTCGATCTGTTGTTGAGCTTGAAGTCGCTTGCCGTCTAGGGCTTCAAGTTCTTGCAGACGCCGTTGATGTTTTTCTTCTTCTGTTAGCCCGGTTGTAATAGCAACTCTCAGAGAAGGGATCTGGATTTCCAATGGCAATACAGCCTCGCAACCGTATACCAAAGAAAAAGGTGTGGCTCTTGTAGAGGTCTTTACTGTGGTGTGATAAGCCCACAGACATTCACCAAGTCTTTCATCCCAATCGCGCCGGCTCTTGGAAACAAACTTTTTGAGAAGCTTCACTATGGTTTTGTTGAAAGCTTCTGCAAGACCATTTGCTGGCGGATAATATGCCGTAGATGCTACACTTTGGATTCTGAATCTGTCACAGAATCTCTGAAACCCAAGGCTGACAAATTGTGTCCCGTTGTCGTGAACTATTCGCCTCGGGACTCCAAAACGGAAGACGACGTGATGTTTGATGAACTTGATCACGTTCGAAGTCTTGACTTCTTTCAGCGGGATAGCCTCCGCTCATTTGGAGAAATAGTCGGTTACGGCTAGAATGAACCAGTGTCCCTTAGACGTCAGAGGGGAAATCGGTCCGACGATATCCATACCCCACATTTCGAATGGCCAGGTTACCGATGTGGGGTGTAAGTTTCCTGGTGCTTGGTGGATGAAATCTCTATGAATTTGGCACGCGTGACAACGTTTAGCATAGTCAACCGCGTCTGAAAACATCTTCGGCCAATAAGGACTATACTTAGATAAATGCCGACCAGGTTTGTAATCATCTTCATCTTCACTTAGGAAATGATCTGGTAACGGAGAGCTCTTTCCTTTACCATAAATTACCTCTTTTGCACCTCCTATCTTGTTCGGGATGATCATGGTTGTTCCGAAAGAATACTGAAGGCGTTCCTTTGTTACATAGGATGACCGAAGCGGCATATACAAATCAGGATTATTATACAATTCATTAATGAGTGTCCTAAAAAATGACAAGTACCACTTGTGCTCTTTCTATCAGTTTTACATCCCGCAAAATTCGCATCACTATATGAAATTAAATCCAAATTGCGAGATTTATTATAAAATAAACCATTGTTGGTTGTATCCTTTAAATATCTAAAAATTCTTTTTACAGCTTTCAAATGTGATTCCTTCGGATTTGCATAGTCGATGTATGGAAATCGCCAATCCCTGGATTCAAATTCCATAGAGGTTGTACAGACTTCTCCTGTCGGTGTCTCGTTTGAGTTTTCTTCTGTGGGAATTTTAGAAAAGTATAGTTTCCTTCCCGCGATTGGAATCGTTGTTTCAGTCTTCGGTGGCAATGCTAATGAGGTTGCCAGGGAGGCTAAAGCATCTGCGTACGCATTCTGAGCTCGCGGTACATATTCGATAAAGAAACCCTCGAATTTTTGAGCTTGCTCTAGCACTGAGAAGTAGTACGGGATTAGATCCTCGTGACGTACTTCGTATTCTCCTCGGACTTGGTTAACGATAAGCTAAGAGTCCCCGTAAGCCTCGAGGTGCTGAATATTAAGTTCTTCAGCCAACTGCATTCCTAATAGCAAAGCATTATACAACTTGCTAACTGGAATACCAAGGAAGTGCATCAAGCGAAGCGGCATAATACTCACAGCAGAACCCGGATTCACTTGGATTCGGTTGACTTTGCTGGAGCCGATATACCCGATGAAGTATAGCGGTCGATCGTGGTTTGAATTCTTCGTCTGCATGTCCTCTTTGGTGAGCTGGGAAGTGAATCACACTTAAAAATAGAGAGAAAACACAGAAACCAGACTTTGAAAATTTTTCTCAGAAAACAGCAGACTCCCTGGTTTTTGCAAACGTTAGGGCTCAGGAGGAAGAAGAAGACTGGGGTTTTTATAGAAGAGATTAAATCAATTTAAAACAAAACCCAATCTTCCCAAATAGGATAATAATCTCCTTTACAGACCCTTATCTCAGACTGTGCCAAACACAGTTAAGTGTAAGCGCAGTTTACTAGGCAAATGACCGTTTGAAAAAGTCGCGGCTGACCGAAGAGAAATTCGGTCGCCCGAAGTAAACGTTCGGTCGACCGAAAAACTACGTCGGTCGACCGACCGAAAACTCTCAAGGGATTCACTTTGGAGATGACGTGAATTGTCTGTCCAACTAGGTAATGTCGCATCTTTTGAATTGCGAATACCAAGGCAAGACATTCCTTTTCGACCGGATTGTACCGGTGTTCGGCTCCCATCATAGTCCTGCTCAGGTAGTAGATGGCTTGTTCTTGACCCTGATCGTTGTTCTGGGCCAACAAAGCTCCAAGGGAATGGTCCATAGCTCTCACATATAACAGGAATGGCTTTCCTGATATAGGGGCCACGAGAACTGGCGATTGAGTAAGATATTTCTTAATCTCCTCAAATGCTTTTTGACATTCTCCATCCCAAACAAAGGATACTCCTTTCTTCATGAGCTGAGGAACGATTTTGTCGGGTTCATCTTCAGCTGATGTGCTCGCATGATTTCGAACATTGTCTTCAGATCTGCAAGATGATCGTCTTTACATTGGCTCTTTACTGCTATGTCATCAACGTAGCACTCGATCTTCTTTCGTAGGTGTTCGTGAAAGATTGTGTTCATTGCACGTTGATAAGTCGCACCTGCATTTTTCAGGCCGAAGGGCATCACTATGTAGCAATACACCCCCAGTGGTGTTCTAAAAGCAGTATGTTTTTCATCGTCTGGGTGCATCTTGATCTGATTGTACCCAGAGAATCCGTCCATGAAAGACATCCTTTCATACCCGCAGGTGTTGTCAATCATAACATCCGTGATGGGGAGTGGGAATTCGTCTTTCGGACAGGCGGCATTGAGATCGCGGAAATCAATGCATATCCGGACTTTACCGTTCTTCTTAGGAACTGGGACGATGTTGGCCACCCAGTCAGGGTGTTGTTCTTCCCTAACAAAACCTGAGTCTATAAGCTTTTTAACTTCTGACTCGATTGATTCCATGATCTCTGGACGAAACCTACGTTGTTGTTGTTTAACGGGTTTTGCGTCCGGATCAATGTTGAGACGGTGCATGGCAACCTTCGGGTCAAGGCCGGGCATATCTTCATAGTTCCAAGCGAAGACATCTATATATTCTCGGATGAGAGATATAAGGTCTTCCTTCTCGGTGGATGATAGGTCTTCTTTTTCGGATGATGACAAGTCTTCAGCTATGAATATGGGCTTAGGATCATGTTCATCTCCCATGTTGACCTGGATTACTTTATCTTCAGTGGGCGGTTCGCGTTGTTCGAAACGCATATCCCACAGGATATTGAGACGCTTGATCCAAGGATCATCGGTCGATTCCAATAATTCCTCGTCACCCCCTGCGTCTTCATCTGGATGACTAGTTGAAACCATGTTCACAGTCAAGTTTTTAAAGAAGGGTCCCACGCTGACGTCGGACTCGTATGACGATATTCCGGATGATTGGTCATGACGTAAGTAATTACTAATTTCGTTTTTCTAGGCGGGGGGAGGCGTGACGTAACCCACGCCCCTTCCGGTTTTTTGATAATAATCCGGAGGTTTTCCTTCAAGACAAAAGTGAAAGAAGTTGCTGCCCAACCTTCACCAAGGCCAAATCCTGTTCCCCTTACCCCGGCAGCTCTGGTAGGGTCAGGTATGAAAACAGACCCTTCAACCTCCAAGGTTCCTGTGAAAGGTCGCCTCGGTCCCTTACCAGGGAATCGAGGTAAAGTACCTATCAAGGAGCGCTTGGGTCCATTGAAAGGTCACCAAGTTTCAAACCAAACTGAAGCGAAGGATGACTGGATTGGCAAGGTGAGCGACGCCTCTGTGCACAGTACGTGCCATGGGTTGGTACATGCACTAGAATTATTCTCTATTTGTTTATTTTTAAGAGAGACATCAGACAAGTACGCTAAAATGGAATCTTCATTAATGAACTTATCATAAGTGCCTCGCGGGGTTGTCCCTCGCTGGATACTGTATTATCTGATGCGACCGCGGAGCCGGTATCAGATTCTTCATCTTCTGAAGGGAGCCTTGTTCGAACCCTACCATAGGTTGTCCGCTTGATGGTTCCGGACTGCAGACGGGTTCTAGGTCGGGATGCTTTCAGAATCGATTCGAGATTGTCCCGCGCCGATGTCCCTCTGCTGGTCATGTTGGTGGTGACACTCGGAAATTCTCCGTCTTCAACCACCGTTCTTCTTCGTCGGAAACGCCTAGGCCTTGTTTTCGGCGTTTCAGTACTAAGTCTCTCGAAAACCGAAACTCGTTCGGGGACCGCCTTGATACAGCTGCATTCAAACAATACTGCCCGAATGAGTTTGGAACAGGGGCACTGAGTTTCCTGTTCTTAGGGACTCCTTTTCCTGGTTTTATTCGTACCCCCGGTACGATAGTACAACTCGTCTGCTTGACGATCGGAGTAACCTATCGTGTGTTGGCACGACTTCTCAGGTATAACATTATCGTCATCTGACGATAATGTTTCCTTCTGAGGGGGGACTGCCCTCTTCGGGCTTTCAAAAGTCACGCGCCTCGAAACATGCCTTTTTGGGCGTGAGTTCTCGGCGGTCTCCTGGACTTCAATGCGCAAGTTGGTGCGCATGACCGCCCTGGTCTCTTTGTCATGTTGGAGGTGACGGCGACCCCCAGCATGTTGCGTCGTCCGTGGCTTTTTCATCAGGCCCAAATGATCTTGAACGGGAGCTTTGCCTCTCTCGTCGGGAATCGGACTGAGACGCTCCAAGACTGGCTTCTTCCTTTGGGATGATTCTGCATGATCTCCCGGAGAAGCTATTGGGATTACCGGCGACTTTGGTTGTTTCGCCGGTGGTTGAACTTTGGTTGGAGGCTGCTTTGGCCTCCACTCAATTCCTCAGCCTTCTGCACGAGGATTCTTGCTTGTGCAAGTAATGCGCGGCGTTTGTGAATCCGCTCTTCGAGTGTCGAACGGTTCCGTTTGACCCGGATCCATTCGTTCGTCGGCGGCTTGGAGGAACCACCATTCTTCAGTTGTTGAGGCTGTTTGCCTCTCCTATTCGTCAGATCCGCGTTGTAGCGGACTCCGTCCATACACTCCATCGCCTTAGCGAGTTGGCGCACAAGGCGCTGACGTCGCCTCTGGAGGGCTCTCTTTGAGAGAGTCACAACGCCCTCAACAGTAGAAGCGTTGACAAGAATAGGTTTGACCTCGTTGGAGGTCGGTGGAACTTCACCTGACGCAACTTTGGCGTCAGCTGGGGTGAGAGCGTCATTAGTATTCTGGACTTCTTCAAACCAACGAGCCTTTCTCCTGGAGGAGAACTTCTTGGACTTGCGGGGGGAGGTAGATCCGGACGAGGACGAAAGGTACTCCTCGAACTTGGCCTGGTCGAATTCATACTCGACCTCCTCCTCGACCGGGATTGAGATCCGCGGCTGCGACGTGACGATCTCGGCAGCGAGATCGGTGGCTCCCACTATGGTCGCCAGATTGTTCACGGTGAAAATTG
>NC_033802.1:59277804-59308923 GCF_001876935.1 Asparagus officinalis
CTAAAATCATTACACTGCTCATCAGCATCTCCAATAGTTGCTAATAATACTATTCATGCTGTTGTCGCATCCATCAAGATCAATCATCTCAGAAGTGAGGTCGTGTTTGTGACGATTGTGGAGTTGCGGATGCAGTGATTGGGAAGTCGTCTGATTGTGACCTCCATTGTCGGAGCTTATTTGGATCAGCTATCTATTATGATTTTTAGACAGCCTACACAACACAACAAGTGCCATCCCAAGAAACACCGACCACAAAGAAGAAGAAGGCTTACACGCGGTCCGAAAATTGGACTGTCCACGAGGATAAGCTTCTTGTGTCTGCTTGGCTGAACACGAGCCAAGACGCCATCCAAGGTACGGGGCAACACAAAGATAAGTTTTGGCACCGAGCTAACGACTATTTTATCCTATACTCCACCGATCCAACGAGCCGCACGCCAAACCAAATGATGCATCGTTGGTCAACGATTCAATTGTCCGTCAACAAATTTTGTGGGTGCGTTGCTCAGATTGAAGGAAGACAAAGATCTGGTACGGGAATTATTGACCAGGTAAATATTTAATTATGTTTGATTATTTTTGCTCAGATTCAATATGTTTAATTATGTTTGATTATTCTAAAATTAACTCTTGTGTAGACTGCAGAAGTAAAAGAATTATACCAATCTCTTTATGGTAAGCCATTCGTGTTTGACCATTGCTGGGTTGAGTTGTGTCATCATCAAAAGTGGATCCAACAAATGGAAACTTACAATAAGATTCGATCACAGCCGAGAAGAACCACATACTCTGATTCCTCACCAAACAATTTCATGCCAGCGAGCCCCATCGAGTTGAACACTGACTCGGAAGATGTTATAGCAAGGCCTGAAGGGAGGAAAGCGGCAAAGCTCAAGAGGAAACAAAATGTGGAAAACTCTGAGTCCGCTAAGTCCATCATAGGAGAGGCTTTCACGTGGATGAAGGAAACCACAAATCAAAAAATAGAGCTAAAACAAAAGAAACAAGATGACGATATCATGAAGATGGATCTCTCAACACTCAATTCAGTTCAACGACAATACTTTGAAATGCGTCAGGCAGAGATATTGGAGAGGTGGATGTCTAAGGGTTCTTCCTAATTATCATATATTATCTTGTATTAGATTTATGATTGTACTCGCATCGCATCCTAATTAGTTCTTCCTAATTATCTTGTATTAGATTTATGATTCTACTTGAAGTTGAAAATTTTGGCATTTAATGAAAACAACTACTTCATTGAAAAGAAAATTGGCGTAGTACAACAACTCGAACTTCTTTGCTGAAATTACATTAGACATAAAGAAACTTAATCCTCGTCGATGGATCCCTTGAGCTGCCACAGATGCTCGATCAAATCATTCTTTAGTGATTTGTGTGTTTGCGTGTTCCTGATCCGATGATGATTTTGGATGAACTCAGTTAGAGGCACCATCTGCACATGAGAAGGTTCAACGACTGGTATCGAATCATTAAAGTCGAAGTTGTTGTCCAATTGACAATCTCGTTCATCTTCAACGATCATGTTATGCATTATGATACAAGTTAATCCTCGGCGATGGATCCCTTAAGCTGCCACAGATGCTTGATCAAATCATTTTTTAGTGATTTGTGTGTTTGTGTGTTCCTGATCCGATGATGATTTTGGATGAACTCGGTTAGAGGCACCGTCTGCACATGAGAAGGTTCAACGACTGGTATCGAATCATTAAAGTCGAAGTTGTTGTCCAATTGACAATCTCGTTCATCTTCAACGATCATGTTATGCATTATGATGCAAGCTGTCATGATGTCTTTCAGCACACTAGGTTGCCAGAAACGTCCTGGTCCACGAACAATCGCAAATCGAGCTTGCAACACGCCAAAAGCTCGCTCAACATCTTTTCTTGCGCTCTCTTGTTGTTGAGCAAAGTATTTATGCTTGTTTCCTCGTGGTGCTGGAATAGTCTTCACTAATGTGGACCACTCTGGATAAATCCCGTCGGCGAGATAGTATCCTATATTGTACTCGTGCCCATTAACAGTATAGTTGCACGGTGAAGCTCTTCCCTCCGCAAGTTGTGTGAAAACCGGTGAACGATGTAGCACATTGAGGTCATTGTGAGACCCCGGAAGTCCAAAGAAGGCATGCCATATCCAAAGATCTTTGCTAGCTACGGCCTCCAAAATAATTGTAGGTTCAGCATGCCATATCCAAAGATCTTTGCTAGCTACGGCCTCCAAAATAATTGTAGGTTCATGAAAATGCCCAATATACATACCTTGCCAGGCGGTTGGACAGTTCTTCCATACCCAGTGCATGCAGTCGATGCTCCCAAGCATACCAGGAAAACCTCGTTGTGAACCCTCCTCGAGCAGGCGTGCAACGTCTTCATTAGTCGGTGAACGAAGGTATTCCTCCCCAAAGATGTTGATAATCGATCGAACGAACCTCTTCACGCTCTCAAGCGACGTACTTTTACCGATCCGAACGTAGTCGTCAACGGCGTCAGCGGATGCTCCATATGCGAGCATCCGCATAGCTGCAGTAATATTTTAAAGACTAGATAGTCCTAACTGTCCAGCACCATTCCTCTTTTGGACGAAGTACTTGTCATGTTCGACGACAGCGTCGTGGATTCGAAGGAATAACGAACGCGACATTCTGAATCTTCGACGAAAATAATGAAGAGGATATGTTGGTGTGTCAGCAAAATAATCTTGGAACAACCGATTGTGGCCTTCCAGTCGGTATCGATGGAGCACGATACGTCTTTTGTGTTGAACTGAAGTTGAACCTTTCCCTTGTTCTTCTTCCTCGACGATAGCAGCTCCCATAAGAAAGAACGTCTTCATCATTTTATCATCGTTAGAGCTAGATGAGCTAGACATTTTGTTCTGGGAGACGATTGGTTGAGGTGAGAAGGCATCGAATTTTATAGGAATCAGTCAATTGACGGTCAAAGTTTGTGATACCTCGAAGTTCGTGCCCAACCTCGAAGACCGCGAGCTACCTCGAAGACCGTGTGCGTTCCCTCGAAGACCGCGGGTTACCTCGAAGACCGTGTGCGTTCCCTCGAAAGCCGCGGGTTACCTCGAAGACCCTGTGCGGTCCCTCGAAGACCGTGGGTTGCCTCGAAGACCATGTGCGCTCCCTCGAAGGCCGTATCCAACGGTTAGAAATAAAATACAAGAGGTTTAAATATAATTAAAAGTAATGGGTAAAATATTAAAATAGAAGAGGGGTTTTTTTGATATTGTTGGAGCTCCTAACTAGGAGCTTGTTGGAGCTCCATAAAATAATGAGATGCTCCCAAGACCTATTTTTATAATTTTTTATACCAAAATGCTTGAGAGCTCTTGAGAGCTTGCTGACTAGGACTCCCAACTGGAAGCTTGCTGGACTTGCTCTAAGGAGTCAGTCCACTCTGGGATTTCTCTGACCTATGAATTGGAACATGAAGGGCCCAGTGCGATATTAGCTCTCATCGCTCCCACTAAGGGGCTGTTCGTTTGGCCAAAAAAACCTGGAAATCAAAAAATAGGAAACCTATTTCCTATTATAATGGTTTTGAAGTTGTTTGGTTGGCTTAAAAAAGAAGGAAATTATAGAATAGGAGATGAGATGAGATGAGTTGTCACCTTATTATTGGATGATGTGAGTGATTTTTTAAAAAAACTTGTTTTGAGGTTGTTTGGTTGGTTAAAAAAATAAGGAAATGAATTGGAGGTATATTATTGGATGATGTTTTGAGGTTGTTTGTGTTTGGTTCGTTTTTTAAAAATAAGAAAATAGATGAGATGAGATGAGTTGGAGGTATATTATTGGATGATGTGACACGTACTTAAGGAAATTGATTTCTTGTTTTTTTTGAGGAAATGGATGGAAAGGAATGTTTAATGAGATGAGATGAGTTGTCACAATATTATTGGATGATGTGTGTAATTTTTAAAAATGAGATAAAATAAGATGTGATGAGTTGGATGATGTGACACATTTCTTGTGTTTGGTTTATTTTTAAAGGTAAGAAAGGAGATGAAATAAGATGAGTTGGAGGATAAAAATAATATTTTATTAGATGTTGTGGTGAGTTTTAGGGATGGAAATGGATAAAAATATTATTTTATTGATTTCCTTGTACCGATTTCCTTTTCTTGGTTTTTAGGAAACCAACCAAACGGGCCCTTAGGTTTATTTTTAAAGGTAAGAAAGGAGATGAAATAAGATGAGTTGGAGGATAAAAATAATATTTTATTAGATGTTGTGGTGAGTTTTAGGGATGGAAATGGATAAAAATATTATTTTATTGATTTCCTTGTACCGATTTCCTTTTCTTGGTTTTTAGGAAACCAACCAAACAGCCCCTAAAATTACAAGAAAGCACCTGTGACTCTGTGAGCTACAATTACCCCCGCTCATTTCGTATTGATGTCAGAGGCCACGCGAATTGAAAAGTCAAACATTTTCTCCGCCGAAATCCAAACTAGGGGCATTTTCGTCAGCAAACATTTTCAGTACATCTCCTCCGAAACAGCGGACAAACAGTTTCCTTGCTCTTTGCTGTCCAACCAAAAAAAAAAAAAACGTTTTTCTTCCCTTCTTTCCTTTTCAAGAATTTCCCCTGGAAAAAAAAGCCGCCTCCTTCCCTTCTCTCTCGAGTAGGGCTTTTCTACTGATCCTTCTTAAACCCTCGGCCTCGCTTCAATCTCGTCGTCAATCGGCGTCAGATATGAATCAGCAAGGTAAACTGCCTCTATTTTGATTCAAGGGTTTGAGGAGATTTCTCGATCGCGCGTTTCTTTTTTCCCCTTTTTTTTTCTCGATTTTAGGCGGAACTATGAAATGCGTCGATATCGGCCCTGTTTCTTTTAATTTGATCCGTCTAAGTAAAATTCAGTCAACTTTACTTCGAATTTGTTCATATCCTCTCTATCGTCGTTCGCAGGTTTTGATTACGATATGCTTTGCAAAGAAGCGCGGTATCGTTGGCTGAAGCCTGCGGAGATCCACTTCGTTCTGCAGAATCACGAGAGCTACCCGATTTCCGCCGAGGCCCCTCACAAGCCACCGAGTAGTAGAGAGACCTTCTTGAATATCTAGATGTTAATGGTGTTTATTTAATCCAGAAGTTGTGATGCTGACGTTCTTGATTTCTGCTCGTCGACAGGTGGTTCTGTGTTTCTTTACAACCGCAGGGTTCTTCGCTATTTCCGGAAAGATGGTCACAGCTGGCGGAAGAAGAAGGATGGAAGGAATGTCGGCGAAGCCCATGAGCGGCTTAAGGTTTGCTCAAATAACTTCATTTTTCTCGTTTTATTTTCTTGTTGCAGAAGTGTAGTGGTGGTGCTGGAAAAAAAAGAACATGATAATGGTTAACTTAGCGAAGTGGATGACAAGTACTCGTGTGGCCGACCCCAAAAAGTTTTGGGAGGCATGTTTGGTTGTTTTCTATTTGAGGAAAGAAATGATTTTTCATGGTGGGCATTGTAAAAGAACATAGGAAGAGAGGTGTCTAATAAGTCATTTCACGACCAACAGAAAGCCCAACTTACACTAATATGTTTGGACAAATTTTCAAAACCAACCCATTTGATAAACTATTCCCAAAAAAAGACCCATTTCAGTTTTATTTGTAAAAACCGACCTGGTTTCAGCCTCAGCGCTGAAACCAGGTCGGTTTTTGAAAAAAAAATTCCGAAACTTCACGGGAGTTCAACTCCCGTGAAGTTTTGTTATGTGAAAAAACTTCACGGGAGTTGAACTCCCGTGAAGTTTCGTAAAGTTTTTTAGAAAAACCGACCTGGTTTCAGCGACAGTGCTGAAACCAGGTCGGTTTCTCTAAATAAATCCCAAATGGGTCGTTTTTTGCAATTAGTTTATCAAATGGGTTGCTTTTGAAAATTTGTCCTAATATGTTTTGGTGGCGACATTATCATTATGTGACATCGTGATATAGCTATATAAGAAATTTAACAGGTGTACATTGACAGACATAATTTACAATGCTGTAAGGAGAACGTTTTGTTGCTAGTTTGACTCGCTGAGCTTGTGAAAAGCAGGCAGTGCAAGGTTACAGGTACATGAAGAGTTTAATATGAGGAATATGTTTCAGAATCAGTAAAGAATAAGTATAGAAAATTAATGCTGTGGCTATTTTATATTACAATGCTAAACGCATATTGAGTAGGTGCAGCCGTGCAGGTTATCTGGTTGATATTATATATTAAATTTATATGAGTACATCAGTATGCCTGAGCTATTCATGCCTAGATATTATTTTTTTATGTTTAAACCTCCGCTTTAGCATAGCGTTCTCACTCAAGCAAGGATGGTATCTCATTTATCTTTCAGAATAGCAAAGGTAACCGGTCGATAACTAGAGAAGAAGTTTCAATTCAATTGAAATATTAATAGGCTTTAGGTTGGACATAAGAAGAGGTAGAGTCGGAGAGTGTAACAAATGGTGACCTACAGATTGTGAAACATGTGTTCTAATTTTAATTGAACCAATACCTATAGTCTTGTGAAACATGTGTTCTAATCTTAATTGAACCAGTACTAACAGTCTTGCAGGACGTGTTATTTCCTAACATTCCCACTATCAATTGACGGATACGTCAGAAACCATTCTCTATGAGGACACATATGGTATGAAGGACACACGGTATGAATACCTGAATCAAGAACCCACTCATATTGTGAATGAGTATTAGAAACACGAACTGAAAGAACATCATGTAAATTAGAAGATTCTTCAGTAATACTGGCAACTGAGGGTTTCACCTAGAAGACTTTGACTTAGAATCTTTCTTTGATTTGAGCGTTGGACAAATAGGTTTATACGCCCAAACTTATGACAATCTAACACTCAATATTTTTTCTTGGCATTGACTTAGATTTAGTGTTGTATCTAGATTTGCCTCTACCACTAACCCTCTTTTCAGGCCAACCACGGATAAATAAGCCTTGTATCTTCACTTCCTACTGTAGACACTTAACACTATGGGTAAACACTTTTGAAGGTAAGGCTAAGTTGACATTCTCCAAAGAAATTGTATCTCTAGCATAAAGGATGCTATTGACAAAATTCTTGAAGGATGGAGGTGATGGACAATAAGTCAGTAACATAAGGGTTTAATCTTCTTCCTCAATTTCACCATTAATATTCTTTAAATCCATAAGAATAGTGTTAAGTTCATATAAATGACCTGTAATTTGTGTTTCCGGCAAACGACATAGACATAATCTTTGTCAGGACAGGTGTCCATAGAATCAAGGGCATTTTATATTGCATACATTTAGATATTTAGGGTCCCTTAGGTTCCATTGAAAGATGGAGCTCATTTATGCTGACTTTGATTGATGGTTATTCCACATTGGTTTAGGTCTATCTTTTAAAGCATAAGAGTAATGTGTTAGTTGTCTTAAAGCAAAAGAAGATTACGATTGAGAAGCAAACAAGAAAGAAAGTGCAGCGCCTTAGAACCGACAATAGGATGGAGTTCTATTCTACAAAGTTTGACTAGTTCGGTAAAAATGAAGTTATGTGCGATCATCATACAGTTCGACATACACCACAATAAAATAGAGTCATATAAAGAATGAACAAAACACTTAGAGCTCAATGCATATGCTCTACAACTTGCTATTTGGTAAATAAATCTTCTGTAATAATTAATTTTAAGACTTAGAAGAGGTAATGGTCTGGTGCCTTCCTAATGACTCATTTAAGAAACATAGAGCAAAGAAAATTACCTTTATTGGATATGTTACCATGGTGAAGGGATGTAGGTTGTGGTATCCTGATTCCAAGTTATTTGAGTTTATTATTAGAATTGATGTAACATTGATGATAAATCCACGCTTCACTCAGGAAAGGAGTTTGTTGTTAACACTACATGTATTAAAAAAACTAACGAGTAGGTGGACCTAGAGAACACTGCTTCAGAAGGAGTACTTGAGGGTGCTCATGTTGAACATGTTGATATGTTGGTGGTTCCACTTCAGACGATGATACATCTCAAGAGCTGTAGTACAATATTGTTACTGGAGAACAAGAAGGCATAGATGACCTCAAGGACATTGTTATGCAGGGAATGACACAGTCACCTATGCTTTGAGCGTGATAAAATTAATTGAGATCCTAGAGCCTTCTACGTATAAAGAGG
This sequence comes from Asparagus officinalis, assembly GCF_001876935.1. NCBI lineage: Eukaryota > Viridiplantae > Streptophyta > Magnoliopsida > Asparagales > Asparagaceae > Asparagus > Asparagus officinalis. The sequence continues at coordinate 59,285,977 of NC_033802.1, forward strand.
CTGTTAAGGGCGATGAAGTTGCAGAATGGTCGGTTGTCATAATTAAAAAGATGGAGTCTCTTCTCAAGAACTTGACATGAGAGTTAGTGAAGCCACTAAGAAACAAAAAGTCCTTACCTGCAAATGTCTTCAAGAAAAATGAACTCGAGATACAAATCATGTTAGATACAAAGCACACTTAGTAACTAAGAGTTATAGTCAGACCGAAATGTGTGGACCTTAACGAAGTGTTCTCTGTAGTTGTGAAGCACACCTCGATTCACATGTTGCTTGTCATGATTGCTTGTGTTGTTGGCAACTCTATGGTCGATGTTGCTTTGTCCACTACAGATGCAACATATGGCAGTGATAGAAGCAATGAATGAAGCTATTTGGTTGATCAGTTTGATTGAAGATCTAGACTTATACTAATGTGCTACTATGATGTTTTATCACGCAGAGTGCTACACTTTTGATGAGACATTAGATGTATGATGAAAAACCAAGCATACAAATGTCAGATATCATTTTATTAGAGAAGTTAAAGTCATAATGATTGAGACAATTTATGCTACAACAATCCGACAGATGTGATGACGAAGTCCATACATTCGCACAAGTTCCAACATTGCCTCGTATTGTTTGGTGCTCAACAACGCTGAAATTACGCCCATCAAGAGTTTCAATCAAGATGACAAGAGAGAAGAGAAGATCTGTCATATTCAATATCAAGGTGTAGATTTGTGAAATATGCGTCTTTGAATATTTTAAGCAAAAACCAATTTGAACTCCTCTATCACATATAGAATATGAAAATATGTATATTGTATTAGCCCACTATTACAACCCTTGGCCTCACTATTTTACTACACTATGTTACTAATCTAATTATCAATTTCACAGTAAGATGACTTGATTATAAAGGGGAGTTAAGGTGAGGATGAAGAAGTGTGCAAGAGAGAGAAATGAGAAGTTTGGGAAGAAAATGAGTGTTTTTTCTTTGTGTAATCCTCTAGTGGATTTTGAATGAGATTAGATAATGATCTCTTTGTTGTACTCTTCTCTTTTGATTAGTAAAATCGGTTACCTTTTGAGGCGTGTCAATGTAGGACGAGAATTTTGCCAATTTGGTAAGATGTTGTTGAAATGAGACCTCAAATCTACTAAGGGCCTGTTCGTTTGGCCAAAAAAACTGGGAAATCAAACTTTAGGAAACCTATTTCCTATTATAATTATTTTGAAGTTGTTTGGTTGGTTTAAAAAAGAAGGAAATTATAGAATAGGAGATGAGATGAGATGAGTTGTCACCTTATTATTGGATGATGTGAGTGATTTTTTTAAAAACTTGTTTTGAGGTTGTTTGGTTGGTTAAAAAAATAAGGAAATGAATTGGAGGTATATTATTGGATGATGTTTTGAGGTTGTTTGTGTTTGGTCGTTTTTTAAAAATAAGAAAATAGATGAGATGAGATGAGTTGGAGGTATATTATTGGATGATGTGACACGTACTTAAGGAAATTGATTTCTTGTTTTTTTTGAGGAAATGGATGGAAAGGAATGTTTAATGAGATGAGATGAGTTGTCACAATATTATTGGATGATGTGTGTGATTTTTAAAAATGAGATAAAATGAGATGTGATGAGTTGGATGATGTGACACATTTCTTGTGTTTGGTTTATTTTTAAAGGTAAGAAAGGAGATGAAATAAGATGAGTTGGAGGATAAAAATAATATTTTATTAGATGTTGTGGTGAGTTTTAGGGATGGAAATGGATAAAAATATTATTTTATTGATTTCCTTGTACCGATTTCCTTTTCTTGGTTTTTAGGAAACCAACCAAACAGCCCCTAAAATTACAAGAAAGCACCTGTGACTCTGTGAGCTACAATTACCCCCGCTCATTTCGTATTGATGTCAGAGGCCACGCGAATTGAAAAGTCAAACATTTTCTCCGCCGAAATCCAAACTAGGGGCATTTTCGTCAGCAAACATTTTCAGTACATCTCCTCCGAAACAGCGGACAAACAGTTTCCTTGCTCTTTGCTGTCCAACCAAAAAAAAAAAAAACGTTTTTCTTCCCTTCTTTCCTTTTCAAGAATTTCCCCTGGAAAAAAAAGCCGCCTCCTTCCCTTCTCTCTCGAGTAGGGCTTTTCTACTGATCCTTCTTAAACCCTCGGCCTCGCTTCAATCTCGTCGTCAATCGGCGTCAGATATGAATCAGCAAGGTAAACTGCCTCTATTTTGATTCAAGGGTTTGAGGAGATTTCTCGATCGCGCGTTTCTTTTTTCCCCTTTTTTTTTCTCGATTTTAGGCGGAACTATGAAATGCGTCGATATCGGCCCTGTTTCTTTTAATTTGATCCGTCTAAGTAAAATTCAGTCAACTTTACTTCGAATTTGTTCATATCCTCTCTATCGTCGTTCGCAGGTTTTGATTACGATATGCTTTGCAAAGAAGCGCGGTATCGTTGGCTGAAGCCTGCGGAGATCCACTTCGTTCTGCAGAATCACGAGAGCTACCCGATTTCCGCCGAGGCCCCTCACAAGCCACCGAGTAGTAGAGAGACCTTCTTGAATATCTAGATGTTAATGGTGTTTATTTAATCCAGAAGTTGTGATGCTGACGTTCTTGATTTCTGCTCGTCGACAGGTGGTTCTGTGTTTCTTTACAACCGCAGGGTTCTTCGCTATTTCCGGAAAGATGGTCACAGCTGGCGGAAGAAGAAGGATGGAAGGAATGTCGGCGAAGCCCATGAGCGGCTTAAGGTTTGCTCAAATAACTTCATTTTTCTCGTTTTATTTTCTTGTTGCAGAAGTGTAGTGGTGGTGCTGGAAAAAAAAGAACATGATAATGGTTAACTTAGCGAAGTGGATGACAAGTACTCGTGTGGCCGACCCCAAAAAGTTTTGGGAGGCATGTTTGGTTGTTTTCTATTTGAGGAAAGAAATGATTTTTCATGGTGGGCATTGTAAAAGAACATAGGAAGAGAGGTGTCTAATAAGTCATTTCACGACCAACAGAAAGCCCAACTTACACTAATATGTTTGGACAAATTTTCAAAACCAACCCATTTGATAAACTATTCCCAAAAAAAGACCCATTTCAGTTTTATTTGTAAAAACCGACCTGGTTTCAGCCTCAGCGCTGAAACCAGGTCGGTTTTTGAAAAAAAAATTCCGAAACTTCACGGGAGTTCAACTCCCGTGAAGTTTTGTTATGTGAAAAAACTTCACGGGAGTTGAACTCCCGTGAAGTTTCGTAAAGTTTTTTAGAAAAACCGACCTGGTTTCAGCGACAGTGCTGAAACCAGGTCGGTTTCTCTAAATAAATCCCAAATGGGTCGTTTTTTGCAATTAGTTTATCAAATGGGTTGCTTTTGAAAATTTGTCCTAATATGTTTTGGTGGCGACATTATCATTATGTGACATCGTGATATAGCTATATAAGAAATTTAACAGGTGTACATTGACAGACATAATTTACAATGCTGTAAGGAGAACGTTTTGTTGCTAGTTTGACTCGCTGAGCTTGTGAAAAGCAGGCAGTGCAAGGTTACAGGTACATGAAGAGTTTAATATGAGGAATATGTTTCAGAATCAGTAAAGAATAAGTATAGAAAATTAATGCTGTGGCTATTTTATATTACAATGCTAAACGCATATTGAGTAGGTGCAGCCGTGCAGGTTATCTGGTTGATATTATATATTAAATTTATATGAGTACATCAGTATGCCTGAGCTATTCATGCCTAGATATTATTTTTTTATGTTTAAACCTCCGCTTTAGCATAGCGTTCTCACTCAAGCAAGGATGGTATCTCATTTATCTTTCAGAATAGCAAAGGTAACCGGTCGATAACTAGAGAAGAAGTTTCAATTCAATTGAAATATTAATAGGCTTTAGGTTGGACATAAGAAGAGGTAGAGTCGGAGAGTGTAACAAATGGTGACCTACAGATTGTGAAACATGTGTTCTAATTTTAATTGAACCAATACCTATAGTCTTGTGAAACATGTGTTCTAATCTTAATTGAACCAGTACTAACAGTCTTGCAGGACGTGTTATTTCCTAACATTCCCACTATCAATTGACGGATACGTCAGAAACCATTCTCTATGAGGACACATATGGTATGAAGGACACACGGTATGAATACCTGAATCAAGAACCCACTCATATTGTGAATGAGTATTAGAAACACGAACTGAAAGAACATCATGTAAATTAGAAGATTCTTCAGTAATACTGGCAACTGAGGGTTTCACCTAGAAGACTTTGACTTAGAATCTTTCTTTGATTTGAGCGTTGGACAAATAGGTTTATACGCCCAAACTTATGACAATCTAACACTCAATATTTTTTCTTGGCATTGACTTAGATTTAGTGTTGTATCTAGATTTGCCTCTACCACTAACCCTCTTTTCAGGCCAACCACGGATAAATAAGCCTTGTATCTTCACTTCCTACTGTAGACACTTAACACTATGGGTAAACACTTTTGAAGGTAAGGCTAAGTTGACATTCTCCAAAGAAATTGTATCTCTAGCATAAAGGATGCTATTGACAAAATTCTTGAAGGATGGAGGTGATGGACAATAAGTCAGTAACATAAGGGTTTAATCTTCTTCCTCAATTTCACCATTAATATTCTTTAAATCCATAAGAATAGTGTTAAGTTCATATAAATGACCTGTAATTTGTGTTTCCGGCAAACGACATAGACATAATCTTTGTCAGGACAGGTGTCCATAGAATCAAGGGCATTTTATATTGCATACATTTAGATATTTAGGGTCCCTTAGGTTCCATTGAAAGATGGAGCTCATTTATGCTGACTTTGATTGATGGTTATTCCACATTGGTTTAGGTCTATCTTTTAAAGCATAAGAGTAATGTGTTAGTTGTCTTAAAGCAAAAGAAGATTACGATTGAGAAGCAAACAAGAAAGAAAGTGCAGCGCCTTAGAACCGACAATAGGATGGAGTTCTATTCTACAAAGTTTGACTAGTTCGGTAAAAATGAAGTTATGTGCGATCATCATACAGTTCGACATACACCACAATAAAATAGAGTCATATAAAGAATGAACAAAACACTTAGAGCTCAATGCATATGCTCTACAACTTGCTATTTGGTAAATAAATCTTCTGTAATAATTAATTTTAAGACTTAGAAGAGGTAATGGTCTGGTGCCTTCCTAATGACTCATTTAAGAAACATAGAGCAAAGAAAATTACCTTTATTGGATATGTTACCATGGTGAAGGGATGTAGGTTGTGGTATCCTGATTCCAAGTTATTTGAGTTTATTATTAGAATTGATGTAACATTGATGATAAATCCACGCTTCACTCAGGAAAGGAGTTTGTTGTTAACACTACATGTATTAAAAAAACTAACGAGTAGGTGGACCTAGAGAACACTGCTTCAGAAGGAGTACTTGAGGGTGCTCATGTTGAACATGTTGATATGTTGGTGGTTCCACTTCAGACGATGATACATCTCAAGAGCTGTAGTACAATATTGTTACTGGAGAACAAGAAGGCATAGATGACCTCAAGGACATTGTTATGCAGGGAATGACACAGTCACCTATGCTTTGAGCGTGATAAAATTAATTGAGATCCTAGAGCCTTCTACGTATAAAGAGGCTGTTAAGGGCGATGAAGTTGCAGAATGGTCGGTTGTCATAATTAAAAAGATGGAGTCTCTTCTCAAGAACTTGACATGAGAGTTAGTGAAGCCACTAAGAAACAAAAAGTCCTTACCTGCAAATGTCTTCAAGAAAAATGAACTCGAGATACAAATCATGTTAGATACAAAGCACACTTAGTAACTAAGAGTTATAGTCAGACCGAAATGTGTGGACCTTAACGAAGTGTTCTCTGTAGTTGTGAAGCACACCTCGATTCACATGTTGCTTGTCATGATTGCTTGTGTTGTTGGCAACTCTATGGTCGATGTTGCTTTGTCCACTACAGATGCAACATATGGCAGTGATAGAAGCAATGAATGAAGCTATTTGGTTGATCAGTTTGATTGAAGATCTAGACTTATACTAATGTGCTACTATGATGTTTTATCACGCAGAGTGCTACACTTTTGATGAGACATTAGATGTATGATGAAAAACCAAGCATACAAATGTCAGATATCATTTTATTAGAGAAGTTAAAGTCATAATGATTGAGACAATTTATGCTACAACAATCCGACAGATGTGATGACGAAGTCCATACATTCGCACAAGTTCCAACATTGCCTCGTATTGTTTGGTGCTCAACAACGCTGAAATTACGCCCATCAAGAGTTTCAATCAAGATGACAAGAGAGAAGAGAAGATCTGTCATATTCAATATCAAGGTGTAGATTTGTGAAATATGCGTCTTTGAATATTTTAAGCAAAAACCAATTTGAACTCCTCTATCACATATAGAATATGAAAATATGTATATTGTATTAGCCCACTATTACAACCCTTGGCCTCACTATTTTACTACACTATGTTACTAATCTAATTATCAATTTCACAGTAAGATGACTTGATTATAAAGGGGAGTTAAGGTGAGGATGAAGAAGTGTGCAAGAGAGAGAAATGAGAAGTTTGGGAAGAAAATGAGTGTTTTTTCTTTGTGTAATCCTCTAGTGGATTTTGAATGAGATTAGATAATGATCTCTTTGTTGTACTCTTCTCTTTTGATTAGTAAATTCCTCTTTTGTTTGCGCCCCTGGACGTAGATCAACATACTGATGGATCCACATTAACTCCTTGTGTGTCGTTCTTTGTATGTTTGTTCAGTTTGGTGTCGTGACTACTTTGTATAAGCATCTTCTATGTCGTGAAGCCCCCCAGCAACATATATATTAAATCTTTTGATGATTTTGGCTGAGCCACTTAGTGGACAACGCATGTTAATCTTTGTTAACTTTATCTTCTACTATAGTTTATGCATCAATTGGTCAAAGAGGAATTGCGAACTTTATCTAATTCCTGCATTAGATATTTAGCTTTTGCGTCTCAGTATATCTTTTATGCATCTTTTAGATGTCTTGATACACTATAACTTTTAGATGTCATGGGCGAGTTGCTCGAAAATCTCCTTTAATTATTTGAGCAGTCAAGAACATTTTTGGGAACTTTGGATTATAATCCACAAATGGATAGTAATCTACGAATTTATTATAATCTAGAGTGTTTGGTAATTTAGTGGATTATAATCCATTTCAATAAAGTGTTTGGCAAATGGTGAATCATAATCCACGATTGTTGACCATAAAGACATGAGTTGGTGGTGAGTCATTAAATGAAGTCTTGGATTTTGTGAAATTATAAGGGTTATAATTGACTTTTACTTAGACAAACCTCATGGCTTATAATCCATCAAAGTTAAGCTAGGGTACTCAAGCTCATTTTATTATTGGATTATAAGCCAAAATAAGCCACTTTCCAAACATCTCAAAGTGGCTTATAAGCAAAAAAGTGTCGTATAAGCCACTTCGATCATTTGCCAAACATGTTCCAACTTCCAAGTATTGGATGTATATTTGATATGACTCATGTATTTATCTCCTTTATCCATGTACCTATGAATCGTGACATGTATTAGTGTAGACTACCTTGAGAAACAACAGTACTATAATCAGTTTTGCACATCATGTTGGTAGTGAGATTGGTTACTCACACTACATGTGCAATTTTACATTTCATCATATTTTTTGTTGATATACAGAGATCCGTCAATTGTCCTATCGCCATTCTTCATTTTTTGTTTCATTTTGTAGAGAAGACCCTTAGTGCAATGATAAGGTTGCTACCTTATGACCTGAGGTCACGAGTTCAAATCTCGAAAACAACCTCTTCGCAAAGTGGGGGTAAGGCTGTGTACATCAGACTCTTTCTAGAGCCCACAATGGTGGGAGCCTCGTGCACTGGGCCATCCTTTTATTTTGTAGAGAAGACCCTTTTCAGGAATATCCATCATTACCTTTTAATTTGATTTTACTTGTTATATTTGCTACTATATTTTGGCTTGAAAGTTCTAAATTTTCGTTGATAGGAAAGTATGTGATCTTATTTCTATAGAATATTTGACATTTTTTCAGTTGTTTCTACAGTGTACCCTGCCAATAGACAAACAACTGGTTTATCCCTATTTTCTTTCTTGTTCTTTTATTTTCTATTTCTGTGTTGCATTTTTTATCAATAAACTGATTTATTTTCTGTTCTTTACTTTCTATCATTGTTTTGCCATGACTTATTTGGTCGTTAGTCCTATAATATTCTTTACCTTTTAATGATGTATTTTGGCATATGTTTAACATTGTTAGGTTGGGAATGTTGATGCTTTGAATTGTTATTATGCTCACGGTGAGCCAAATCCTTATTTTCAGAGGCGAAGCTATTGGATGTTGGATCCGTGAGTTCACCTTTCCCAGCTCAAATCTACTGTCTATGTTCAATGATGTTACCATTGTGTCAATCTGCCCACTGGCACTATTTCATAATCATCTCTAGGTTGAATATAACAAATAACTTTTTAAGTGAAAACATGTTTTGGGTTCTGACCCTAATTTCTTTTACATAATATTCATTGATAAATTAATGGGGTAGCTGATACCATTAACTAAAAGATCTTTCATGAATCTAAGTTTTGAGATATATTATTTGTGGATTTTGTCTTATTAGACCCCAAATCTTTGTTAATTGTATATTAGACCCCCCAAATCTTCATGTTTCTAAATTAGACCCTAAAACTCATAAGCTGTTTTAAAAACACAGCCTGATTAGATTAATTTCAGTTACTCCTTTAGTTACCGTCATAGTTAGTGTACTTTTTTCTTTGGACCGTTTTGCCGTTGCCTTTATCAACAATCAAATTATGAGTCAATTTAATTGGATAACTTCTCTCCCCTATTTATAATAACGGTATTAATGTGATTTAACCAAGATGGTTAAGAGTTAACCATACTATGATGGAAGTTTTGTATGAAATCCATCCTGAGAGTGTTTCTTGAAATAATTTAAGGGACGCGGGGGGTCTAGGCTAGAAATATAAAATTTGGGGATTTAGTATAGAATTGAAGAAAATTTCGGGTTCTAAATGACAAGTAACTATTATTTAAAGTTAAACATTAGCTGATCTACTGTAGTTAATTAGAGTATATTTTACCAGATACGTAAGTTGCAATAACCGGTGGCTAACTCATAAGACTTAGGAAGTTAGGACTCCACATGGTTAAAGTTGGTTTTTTAATGATTGTTTCAATGACGGCGTCCCTCTTATTTATTGCAAATGCCCATACCCTAATGAACTGTGTAATCTTTATGCAAACCTCATATATAAGGTATCCATTAGTATCAGCCTTTCAAAACCCTCTGGCACTTTTTCTCTACCTCTGGACAGTTGTTCTTTTGCATACGCTATCTAAATTCATCATAACATTGGTCATTCTATTTCCTTCGTGCATGTTATAAGACACGTCTCAACTCACAGATATTTGAGGTATTTTCCTCCAGCCTTCACGTAGTTTCTTCAGTGTATTAATGCAATGGCTCTTTGCATCAGCCAGGAGAAGGCATTCAAGACCAACATGCACCTGTTTGTAAAAAATTCCTTTGTTCTATTCTTGTTATTTACATGTGTTTATGACTGTGGATGTGAGCATCGCCGTGCATGTGTCTTAATAGAGTCTCAGCCATTCTGTTTCCTTCTGATCAATAGTTGTCACATCCAAGCTTGTGTAACTTGATGCTGACATCAGCTTTTATATAGTTTCCACATGCTCCACCTTATGGTGTAGTTGTCTCACATTATGTTCAGCAAGTAAATGTTATCTTCCATACCAAAGTATCATAATAACATTTACCTTCTGTAGATCCGTCATAATATGAAATTCTGAACCTAGTTTTTTGAGGCAGTTGAACTTTTACCTGCCACCAGAATTTGCCCTGATCTTGTTTCCAGTTGTGTAAATTATGGTATTATGTCTCCTGAATCATCTAATCTCCTCCTAACCCAATCTTCAATGATCTCCAAGATCCATTGACATTGACTGTAACTCTGACCTTGCCCCATAATCCTTTTCTGGACTTGGACCTGAGTAGCAGTGTCGTTGATGCAAGCCTCTATCGAAGTAGAGGAATAACTTTTCCTACCCGTTTTAGAACTACTTGGACTGGTCAACGCCTAACACCGTCAATTAATAGCGTAGAACCCTAGCAGTGGCAGCGATATCCATGTTGAGCTTGTATTCCACTTAAGGGTTCTTCATAGTGCTTATAAGCTGGCCATATTGAATCTCTTGATTGATTTCCTTTTGTCAGTGTTGGACTCAGTACTCAAGGCTTTGGATGTGGTGTCCCTGCCAATGATGGTATCCGGTGAGTCCAAGTCATATATCCATCACCTCCTAACTTGCACGGCTGACTTAGCTCTAGTATCCACCCTTTGATCGGTAGTTAAAGAAGAAATAGGAAAAAGAAAAACGAGAAAAGGAAATTGATAACAAAAAAATAATGAAAATATACTAATAACCAAGGTTATCGATAGCGGATAGTGTCGCGTAGCGGTGAGGAATCGCTAAAGCTATTTGTGCCTATAGCGGCAAAATAGTGACAAATAGCACAGTCAAAAGCGGACAAATTTAAATATATTTAAATATTCTAAAAATAAAAAAATTACAGAAAAATCTAAAAATTTTACAAATGCATATTTGATAATTTATAGAGATTGTAAACATGAAATAGATGTGTATCAATTGCATGATATTAACAAAGTACTATAAAGAATAAAAAAGCATTGGAGATGGTGGAGGGAGCACCGGAGATGGGGAGGAAGCACTGGAGGGAGAGGGAGAGAACCGGCAGCTAGGGTTTTTTCTTTTTTGTGACTAGTTTTAATGGTAAAACGGGTTGGGTTTGGGTATGGGTCGGGTAGAATATAAAAGCTATCCAGCAAATAAAAGGGGTTTTAGCGGTTAAAAGCGTTGTTCAATGCATTTAACCGCTAAAACCCTCTATGGCGCGCAATCACGTGCAAATAGCGGTTTTGGCCACTATTTGCTACTGCTTTCGCTGATAGCATAACGGTTGCCAGCGCTAATGCCATGAAAACCGCTATAGTGGCGCTATGCACTGCTATTTACAACAGTGCTAATAACTAATTTGATCAAGATCTTACATATAATCTAATCTGCTTTCATGATTTACTAATGTTGATCTAGCCTTCTTTTTGTTATCTGTCTCCAAATCTTAGACTACTGCATGCTGCGATGTCTGATACCCTACTATCTGTCCCCATGTCTGATACCTTACTGTCTCCATTACTGATACTCTACTGTATGACTCCATGTGTTACACCCTATTGCCTATTCTTATGTTTGAGATCCCACGTCTCATCTCTACGTCCGAGATCTTGCTGTATCTATATGTCTTGAATATGTCTGAGATCCTATTCGTTGTTTCCATTTATGAGAGTTTCCATTTATGATATCCTATTGTCTGTCTCATAAATCTAAGGTCTTACTAACCATCTTCATGTCTGACACCTATCTATCTCCGTATCCGAGTTCAAAGATGCTCGTGATCTTCTGGAATATTGAGATTGCTACAATAAAGTTGAAGGACACGAACTATCTTTTGCTGGAGAAGTTTGTGATATAGTTGTTGACATTCCTGATTAAGATTGGAAACATTATAGCCACTAGGTGAAACTATGAAGGTTGTCAAGATTGGTAATATTTTTACTAAAGTATTATCTAAAGATTTTTGCTTTTATGTAGCAAGCTGGACATAATTGGTAGTAGAATATTTAGTACATTAAAAGTTAGAGAACAATGTTTACTCCCACAATGGAGATTCTGTAATTATATTCTACTTGTTCTACTATAAATAAAACATGACTATCGCTCTCTAGGATGAATTTACTTTTCCAGCACAACAATATGATGCAATGTCAGCTAATAGTAAAGGCCATAGCCATGACTTGAACTTGGGACTCTTCAGGATCCAAACCAGCTGCTTTAGCATTGAGTTTGGCTGTAGTAATGAAAAGCTACTGTATGATGTGGCTGATGTGGCTCAGAGAGTTTTTGCAATGTCAAACAACTGCATCATTTAGCGTTCCTTTTGTGCATGCAAATGTTTTTGCTTCCATGAATTTTATTGTTGCTTAGATTTGTATATTTATCACTAAAGAAAGAAACTCATTTCTCTTTTCAACCATTGATATATATATATTATATATATATATATTATATATATATATATATATATATATTATTATATATATATATATATATATATATATATATATGAGAAATATGGGTATGCTTGGTACCAAGCACAAATTTGTGCTTGGTAGTGGAGGTGGCGCAATCCCCTCCACTCATTTAAATCGGGGACCACATTCACATGAGTTGAGGAGTGCCATGGGGATATGCAACCATTTTAATGAGTGGGAGAGGATGTATGCCACCCTCACTACCAAGCATAATTATTTTGTGCTTGGTACCAAGCATACTCATTTCTCCTTCTCTCTCTCTCTCTATATATATAAATATATATATATATATATATATATATAATAATATTATATAATAATATTATATATTATATATAATATATATATATAATCACTTATTTTATGAAAAAAATTACATATCAAAGCTTGTGAAAGAGTGAAAAGACAACTGTTTACTTTTTTCTCATGGAGTTTCAAATATGCAAGTATGTTGGTGGCCACAAATTTCCTTTGTGTGCAAAAATGTTTCATGGAAAGTGCAATCAGTGAAATTATAGTTTGATTGGAATGGTAAATGCGAGTTTCTTTGTTCATCATGCTAAGCCTGATATCTGTTTCCTTTGCAGGGCCTATGAGCATATTGTCCTGGTTCACTACAGAGAAGTCTCTGAGGTTTGTTTCCATCTCCAAGATAAGAAATTTTCAACTATTCCTCTTAATGGGTAGGGCAGTTTGGCTAGAACTCTTGTCCCAAGTGCTTGTTCCTTTTTCATTTTGTTTGTTTTACTCAGATAGAGAATTCTCTATTCCTCTTAATGGGCAAGAAATTTTGCTTAAAACTTTTTGATGTATAGTATGCGTTAAAGGTTCATGTCTTTCTGCCTCTGATGAGCCACAGCTGTCTGGTCAAAGTTTGACATTCTGCTTGACACTTTTCTGCCTTATGTGCCTAAAGGATACATGTAAAAAATGAGTCTTCATATGAATTTGTCTATTTCAAATTGAAATGATTAATTGCTTTGTTATATTTTATGTTTTAAGCTTCTATCACTTGCAAAAACAGACTGAGATATACCTATATGTCAAATATACACTTATTCATGGAGAAATGCGTGTATGGCCATGCTATTTTTCCTAACTCCAGAAAGCTGCAATTTTCTCATTTTCGTGTTACAACGTGTTGACTATATGTGTGACAGCATTTTCATAGAGTATTAAAAAGGTAATGTAATAAAGTAGTAGAGAGGAGGGACAAGTGAAAAGACGCTTTCTAGCAAGATTTACACAGTAATTCTATCGCCACTAATAGTATTATAACATATTCACAAACACAAACACACACGATATGTGCGGAAACACACGCGCGCGCACACAATACAGGAACGATTTGGAATCGAATAATTGGCTTTGCAAGGCAGTATTTGTAAACTTAAGATGTGTGTGGTTGTTGCATTACTCTTCTGAAGCTCTTTGGCAGCACTGGTGGCTTAACATCTTTGAACTTATCGAGGACTTCAGCTATTACAATATGGTTGGTAGCATTCATAAACCCAATTCTTCATCTCCAACTAATATCGCCAAATCTTTGAAACTGTTGCTTCTACTTCATTTGCATTCAAACTGTCTTCTAGATCATTAACACAATCCGTAAGAAAAGTTATTCTTTCAACATTGGCAGAAGTTAATATAGGTTTGAATGACGGGCACTTGTATAGTGGCTCAGTTTCCAGTAAGCTACTTGTTTTTATATGTTTATACTGCCATGAGAGCTTGCACTAAACTGTGTGGCAAGATGTTAGTATAGGTTTGAGCGACAGACACTTTAAATTACTATTCTTAAACTCTCTGAGACTTCCTATGAATATTGAATCAAACACAATTTCTAGGTAGGACATGCAGGTAGCATATCTTAACTACAGTTTTCCCACCTGGTGTGCTAGGCTGTGTCAATCTGCATATATACTCGGTTCCCTACTGTATTTAACTATGATCCTGACCAGTATTCCTTGAATTATAATTCGTGAATAAACTTTCAATGCTTTTGAATTGCGACTAAAATCATAAATTTGACCAAGTACAACATAATATTTCACATCTTGTCAGAGTAATTTTTGCTTCATTAGTTGGGATCCTGATGATCAAACCCCCAGTTCGGCAAAAGATGTTAATTAGAAATGTCACATTTATTCCTACTTTTTTTTTTTACTTCTCTAATGCAGCATCACCTTTATCATCAATGACAGTATTTTGCTCATTTTTTGTCATCTAGGGAAGATTTCTTTCTGGATCAATCTCAAACATATCTGCCAATTCACATTCCACTTTTAATCAGACTACCAGTACAAGTAATACCCATTATCAGGGCATCACTTCTGGGAGTGAACATTATGATCCTAATGGGTGCAATGGCAGCTCAACAACTGTGGAAGAAGTGAGTTCAAAGTTTGCTTTAGGAGCAGCAGATGCAGATCACTTGCATATCAGATATGGTCATGGATCAAGAAATTCTGATCTATCACCTCAGCCAGAGGTCAGTCTAGCGCTACATAAGCTTGCAATGCAGTTGAGTTTGGAGGATGATTATGAGAATACCAGCTGCTTCGGCGAAAAATTGCCTGAATTCTCCAAGGAGTATGACAGATCCCAAGGTGTTGGATGTTTTGACAATACAAGGGAATCTTTTCAAGAAGCAGATCAAAATCTCTTTCATGGAACAGAATTCTGGGAGCAAAACCAAATTGAATCTGAAAAACAAGATGGCTATAGAAGCACACAGTCACTTGGAGATTCAGGTAGTTCTTTATAAGTATTTTGCCCCTAGTTTTCTCAGTATAAGTATTGTTTCCCCCAATATTTTCAGTGTGTGTTGAACTTCTGTTCGTGTTGTTGTTTAGGAACACCTGAAACCAATTTGACTAGTTCACATAATTCTCTAGGCGATAATGGAAAGCAAGGAAGTCAGCCACTAGGTTCTGGTTATAGTGTTGTTAGAACATCTCCTTCTTGGAATCACATGATGCAGACAAGCCAATATTCTGCACCGATCAATGCAAGAAATAAAAACACGTTGCCGCCAG
Organism: Asparagus officinalis; assembly: GCF_001876935.1. Taxonomy (NCBI): domain Eukaryota; kingdom Viridiplantae; phylum Streptophyta; class Magnoliopsida; order Asparagales; family Asparagaceae; genus Asparagus; species Asparagus officinalis. The sequence goes on from NC_033802.1 coordinate 59,301,277, forward strand.
AAGGTATTATCGAATCTTCTATGCTCAGGCCAACTGAACACGGTCCAACACTTGATATTCCATTTGAGCAGCCAGGACAGTTCGTTTGGGCACAAGCTGATGATGTTGGAAATAATGCAGAAAGTAGATCTACTAGACATCACATTCCTGACAGTGATTTGAGCTTGCAACTAGCAGCGACTCGAGAATTTCTGTTAGGGCCTGAGAATTCAATTGAGTCACCAACTTATATCTCACAGCTTTCAAAAGTTCAAATGCAGAGTATTTGTGATGCTAGTATTTGTGAAACCAGTTCGGATGTAGGAAAGTATAGAACGCAAAACAGTACAGACTGGATGGCGACTATTGATTTAGATGTTCCGAATAATACCTATTCTTCTGATTTCTCAACAATGTGGTTTGATCAAGGGCAATTTGGCATCCCACTCAGAGATGATTCAAGTTTGACTGTGGCAGAGAAGCAGAGATTTAGCATTCGTGAAATCTGCCCAGAATGGGCATTTTCCTCTGAGCCTACAAAGGTAGACTTTGTAAAGCTTCAAATTATTAACCAGTAATCAGTATTCACTGCATTTGTTTATACATTTATTTTATTAAAATTTGTGCTAGACTTGATGTAGGGAATGTTGCATTACCACAAATCAAGCTTCAAATTCCGAAATGTTAACTAGGCTACAATTTTCTATTGATCTTACATTATACACCTTAATGATAAGAATATGTTGGACCTTTTACGTTTCATATGATCGTTGACAATTATTGCACATAAATTAGGTAAGACTACTAGGTAAGATGTTTAAGAACTGCAGCATTCATATGTTGTGCCGTAGATTCTCTCTACTATTATAAAATTCATTCTTGGTGCCGAGCAGCAATCCTTAACCCACATGAGATGCCATGGAAGATGCTACCATTATAATGTTGGATGTCTCGACTTTGGCTTCTTACTACCTTTTGAATGTCTTATAGCTACTTGGAAAGATATGTCGAATGCTTGTAAAAGCCTTCTGTTCATAACTGAATTTCTGGCTTACATCTTGTCTCTTATATGTTAAATTATTTTTTACTGATTTTTGCTTTGTCTGTTAACAGTATCCAGGTGTCAGCGAATTTAACATTGTAAAATAAGTTAAACAATTTTTTCTTAGATCAGTTACTATATCCAGAGTTTTTGTTCTTTCTACTAGTGATGCCATTACTTTCTCGTAAACTTATTTATTTGTAAGTAGAGGTAAAATGAACCTGGACTGAGCAATACCATAGGATATGCCTGTTAAGTTAGAAAAGAGTGATTTTCATGTAGCCAAAATCAAAATATTTGGGATAAGGCTTTGATGTTGTTTTTGACTAGTGTGAATAATAAACACTTATTGCAGGTTATCCTTATTGGAGATTTTCTCTGCAATTCTTCAGAGTGCTCCTGGGCAATTATGTTTGGCAACATTCAGGTTCCTGCAGAAATTGTTCAGGAGGGCATCTTGCGTTGCATGGCTCCTCAACATGGTGACGGAAAGGTTACAATTTGTGTCACATCTGGAAATAGAGAATCCTGCAGTGAAGTTAGAGAATTTGAATTCCGTGCAAAACCCACTACTACCAATTTTGTTGGCACACCACCTAAGGCAGAGGGTACCAGAAATGCTGAGGAAATATTGTTGCTTGTCAGACTTGTTCATATACTTTGTGGCTCTGATGTTTTTTCATGTAAGACTGGCAGCAGTAAGGAAACTGAACATTTCAGCACATTAAAAGACGAGTCTCGGTGGTCTCGGATAATGGAGTCACTCCTAGATGGTTCTGAGGGTCCATCAAGTATTTTAGAATGGGTAATGGAAGAACTATTAAAGGATAAGTTACAGCTGTGGTTATCATCTAAGAATCAGGGTCAAGATTGTTTGCTGTCCAGGAAGGAGAAAGGCTTTGTACACTTGATTTCCGGTCTAGGCTATGAATGGGCCTTAAGTCCAATCCTTGATGCTGGTGTTGGTGTTAATTTTCGTGATGCTAGTGGCTGGACGGCCCTTCACTGGGCTGCTCGTTTTGGAAGGTAAATATGATTCCTTGGTAATTAATTTTGTTTGATTATTGAGCGAACTGAGCTCTTTGAGCTTAAATTATTAAACATTTGTGACATTTAGATGATTCATAACTAAAAACCTTTTCTCAGCAGAAAGAAAACAAAACATGTTGTTAATTAGTATGTGAAACTCCAAGCAGGGAAAGAATGGTTGCTGCACTCCTTGCTGCTGGGGCGTCAGCTGGAGCTGTTACAGATCCCACTCCACTAGATCCAATAGGCAGAACTGCAGGTGCTTTAGCTGCTGAAAATGGTCACACAGGTCTTGCTGCATATCTTTCGGAAGCAGCTCTAACTAGCCATCTTTCTTCACTTACCATGGGAGAAAATGAAATTTTTAAAGGGTCTGCTGAAGTGGAGGCTGAAAGAGCAGTGGAAAGCATATCTCAGAGAACTGTCCAACTTCATGTTGGGGTTACTGAAGATGAGCTCTCACTCAAAGATTCATTGGCAGCTGTTAGAAATGCAACTCAAGCTGCAGCACGCATACAAGCCGCTTTCCGTGCTCATTCTTTCAGGAAGAGGCATCAAATAGCGGCATCATTTCAAGATGAATATGGCATGACTCCAGTAGACATTCACCGGTTTGCAGCTTCATCAAAATTTCAAAGGGCACCACATGGTTCTCGTGATCATAAGTTTGATAAAGCAGCTCTCTCTATTCAGAAGAACTATCGAGGATGGAAAGGGCGCAAAGATTTCTTAACCCTGCGTCAACATGTAGTAAAGATACAGGTACTGTCATTGTTGCTTTGTCTTCTCTTGCCATTTTGTTACATATAAATGAGATTCTTGCCACAAAATCAGGATTTTTACATGAAGGTTGCTCATAGCATCATTTATATAGAGACTTTAGTCTATACTAACTTTTAATGTCTAAGTAGCGTTTTTTTAAAAGAAGATTTGTAACCCTCAAACCTGCCTATATAGAGGAGAAATTTCCTTTCATTGTATTGGACGCAAGCCTCGATCCTCTGACCGCTCCTATTACACTCATCTTTACCAGTCTTACAACTTCATTTTAACTTGAAATATATACAATGAATATTTGCCTAGCAAACATAAAAAATTAATAGAGTTGGTAAAATTGTAATAACCCTGAAAGTGGATGCTAGGGCAGTGTTGGGTGTATAGTAGTTCTATTGAACTTAAGGATGAATTGTAGCTAGTGTTTCACATGGAGAAACTGTGAACAGCCCATACTTTAAGTGTATTTCACAAGATTAGTACTATGGTTGGTGATCTTAAATCTAGTTGCTTCAGATATGGATAAAAATCAATATCGAAGAGAACAACGTGGAACTAAGTGGCCACACTGCATGAGTGTTTTTTTGGAGGGGGGGGCGGGGGGGGGCGGGGGGTTCACCTGAGGAAACTCACGACTTACTGAATCATGCACCCGTGTGGGACAGGTCTTATGCTTGCAGTATGGTCAGGATAGAGAACAGATGATGTGTGTTTTCGTTTATTTTGTTCCTCTTTTTTTTTATGGGCCTCGGCGTGCGGCGGCGCGGGGGTTATGCTGTATGGTGTTATGGTGTACCATGGTTTCAATGATTTCATAATTTGACGTTAATCCTAGCTATCAATTTTGCAGTGGTGGTTTTTTTTTTGTGGTTGGGGGAGGGAGGGCGGGAGGGGGGAGAGCACTAGCAGTGGTAGGTGTATCGGGTCCTGTGGCAGCAGAAGGACATAATGTTTATTAAGCAAGTACACCCACATGGCAAGGAAAATTGGACCTGTATGTAAGCCCTAATTCATTTGTTGATTACCAACCTGTTAATTAAGTTATCTTTGAGATTCAACTTAAAATTGAATTATCAATAAAATTTCAGGTTCCTTAGAGGATCAACTTCTTAGTTGCACTCTGGAGATGAAGAATAAATTGCAAGTACTTTGTTGTATTATCCAGTTGTCTTTTAGTATATGCTACATTGGCTGTTCGGATAAAACTTAGTCTGGTTTTGTTTATATTTCATAATTGCATTTATAAATATGTATGGGAGATGAGAGAAGGGTGAGAGTAAAGAGAAGAACAAGTAGAAGAGAGCATGTTGCTTAGATCATAGCCTAGTAACGTTTCTTAATGAACAAAAATCGGTTTCTAGGGTTGTGTTCTGATCATGATCGTAAGCCTGACATCCATTGGAAGAGAAATTGCTCAATTAGACTATCTCCATCAGAGTCGAAATTTTAACATTCTCTCTCCTGCCACATCACTTTATTCCCCCTCCACATAATTCAACAATCTCCATTTTCTATCATCTCTACAGCAGGAGTTTTTTCAAAAGATTTTTACTTTATTTGGGACCCACTATAACCCCATCACTCCAACATATATACCCCACCTTATTTATTCATTTCTTTTTCTTATTTCATATATATTACTACTACTACTATTATTATTACTAATATAACTCATTTATTTATAATTATAATTTTTTAATATTTACATAAATAATATATATTATTAATTTAATTTTTGATAATAATTTAAATATTAACAAAAAACACACGATTTTATTAAGCATACGGAAAAGTCAAACACACAAATTATTGAAAACATTAAAGAAAACACACATTAAATTGGTAAATCTAATCAGAGGTTGTTCCAAATTTCTGTCAAATGTGCTCGATGAGATCCTTTTTCAACTGAATATGTTGGCTCCTATCTCGTAGTTCGGCTCTAGTATGATTATCCGATCCGGATCGGTCTCGAACATGGACTTGAAACTCAGGCAATACATCTGTTTGAACACTGGAAGAGGCGGAAGAGCTAGGATTGTTTGACGGTTCAAAATCGATATTTTCCCAGTTTCGCGAATACGAATCTCGTTCATCTTCCACTATCATGTTATGTAAAATAACGCACGCCCTCATTATTTTACCTAAGACTTCAATATCCCACGTTCGAGCTGGTTGGCGGACAATAGCAAACCGTGCTTGGAGAACCCCGAATGCGCGCTCCACGTCCTTCCTGCATGACTCCTGTTGTTTGGCAAAACATTGTTGTTTGGATCCCTGGGGCATTTGAATTGACTAGACGAAGACAGGCCATTTTGGGTAGATTCCGTCAGCAAGATAGTATGCAATATTGTACTGCCGTCCATTAACAGTGAAGTTTACCCTTGGAGCTTCACCAGACTCAATGTCATCAAAAACGGGTGACCTATCTAGTACATTTATGTCGTTCAAACTACCAGGAAGCCCAAAAAAAGCATGCCATATCCACAAATCATATGACGCAAGGCTATTACCCCTTCGCAAAACCTCTGAGTACACTCAACCGCAGTAGATTCTCCTATCTTCACGTACTCATCACAAGCATCAGCTGCTACTCCATATGCGAGCATGCGTAGGGCAGCAGTACACTTTTGGATAGGGGTTAAACCAAGCTTGCCCGCATTATTACGACGTTGTGTGAAGTAAACGTCAAAATTTGACATAGAATCCACAATTCGTAGAAAGAGAGGCCTATTCATTCGATACCTTCGTCGAAATTGGGCATCAGTGTATGTGCATGATTCGGCAAAGTAGTCGGCCATGAGCCTCTCATGCGCTGCATGATGATCTCTATATATGGACTTTCTCTTGCGTGGTTATTCTTCTCTCCTAAGCAACTCTTCAAGCAATTCTTGTTGCCTATCAAACATTTTATCTTCTAACTCCCATTCTTGTTGGAAGTATTCGAGATTGAATTCATTTAGGTTTGGATCCATTGGAGGGTATGTAGAAAAAATGTTGATAGGTATACTCCAAGTTGTGCATTTGGTCAGCATTTATAATGAAAACCTTTGTTCAAAAACATGCAATTGCAACGACATGTGGCGTATGGCATGCATTGCAGGGAGTTGTCAATTCATGCCTTGTCTTTAATTGCATAGAGTGGTCAATTCAACCCTTCGTCTTTAATTGCAGGGAGTTGTCAATTCATACCAGAGAGTTGTCAATTCATATATTTTTTAACTTTAATTGCAGAGACTTGTCAATTCATGCATTGTCTTTAATTACAGAGAGTTGTCAATTCATGTCTTGTCTTTAATTGCATAGAGTGGTCAATTCAACCATTCGTCTTTAATTGCAGGGAGTTGTCAATTCATACCAGAGAGTTGTCAATTCATATATTTTTTAACTTTAATTGCAGAGACTTGTCAATTCAATTGGAGAGGGAGTAGTCATTTCAATTGGATTTATTCAAATAAAAAACAACGATTTTATTCAACACTCCAATTTCAACACACGAAACACTTAAAAACACATAAACAAACTAACAGACAACTAACAACTTCTTCATTTGCCAAACAGTTCTTTCCTCAACAACTGATATGCTTCTTCATCTTCATCGTCACGATCTGGTTTGTTTTTCAAAAATCTCCACGTCTCCATATTCTTGGCACGAGCGAGGACATTCATAGCTTCAACAGTACTTGCTCTATTCGCTTCCGCCTTTTCACGAGAGGTGACTATATTGGATAACTCATCCTGAATTCGACCTTCGATTTCCTTGGTTTACTGGACGAAGCTCTAGCTTTCTTCTTTGTCGTGTCCCTACCCTCAGGACGTACGAGGGTAGGAGCGGAGGATTCAACATCTTCACTACTACTCTTTCTTTTCGAACCGCTACTACCCGATACTGCTACTCCTGGCATATATTTTGGTTGATTGCGAACAACCTTCCACTCATCCACCAAATTAAACGATGTACCCATTTTCTCAAAGTACAACTCCCTGCCTTTGGATATGTAGTTTTCATCAGACCAACCACTTTGCTTCTCCCTACATGCAGTACTGTAACAACCAATGAAACTGAAAATTTTTCTATTGATGTCTTTGTAATGACTCTGGCACCGAGCTATGGTCCTCTCTTTTCCTCTCTTGCCATTCTCATTCACATACTGTGTAATTTTACTCCAGAAAGTTTCACCTTTTTTGTTGTTCCCCAGCTCACTATCATTACTAGCGTGAAAATAAGCAGTTAGCAGAATTATGTTGTCTTCTGTGCTCCAACTATCGTAACTTGATCTCTTTGTTGGTTGTTGGGTTGGAGGTAGAAAACTATGAGGAGTATCGGAAAAATCCGATTTCTGTAGATCCGCTACTGAACCGGGGTGTCGGTGGCTCAATCGACTCCGTGGTAGGGAAATTCATATGGGATGAAACATAGCTGCTTCCCGCAGCTGGATGATAACCGTAAGGAAGATAAGGGTATTGCATGCCAAAATTTGGTGGCATCATATACGACATTTGAAAATTGGGTTGCATACCAGCATTTTGAGTATTTTCCGGAGCTTACATATTTGGATTTTGAGGGTTGGTATTTTGAGGCTGGTTAGGAAAGTTGTAGGAGAAATTAAGATAATTTTGTGAAGGATCCATTTGAAAAAGTTTGAAGAATATAGAAGCAAAAGCAAAGAGAAGGAGAATAAGGTGTTGAAAACTCAGATTTTTTTTGGTCTCCAAATTACACAAGACTAATCTCTATTTATAGAGGTGAAAAAATAAAAATTATTGATATAAAAATTATAAATTAATTCCTAGTATTTATCTCCCAAAATATCATTTAAAAATTA
>NC_033802.1:59308946-59356789 GCF_001876935.1 Asparagus officinalis
CCCCCGATCTCTACCTGCTGGAGCAAAAAAAACCCCCAATCTCTACCTGCTGGAGATAGTCTTACAACGGAAGAGTAAGTAAAACAAACTTTGTGATGCACTAAGCTATTTAGTGTACATTTTGATATAAGCTTTTTAGATGTACTGTATTGTCCAGTAAATGGTTCTGGTTCATGCTGCATATCTTAGTGATTCATACAATTGAAAAGTAGGCATCCATTAATCAATTGGAACCAATCAACTGTATTACCTAATTCTCACCACACGCCTCAAATTTCAGTCTCGTAAAACAAGCCTTTTTACTCAAGAGCTCTTATGTTATGTGTGTAGCTATCATGGTGCATTCTCCAGCTTGCCAAAGCAGGCCACTCATATATTTGATTCATCTTACTTCAGGATTTTTGCTTTTCTTATTAGATTTATTTGTATTCTTTGAGATTATCACTAAACACTTAAAGTTTTGGAGTTTGAACTTTGACATTTCTGTTATTAGAATTATGATCATGTCTTTTTTTCATATAAAATAGTGATAATCTAATTTTCTTGGATAGTTACCAAAATGGGGTTTGCTTTATAAATATTAAAGAAGAATGTTTCTAATATCATAGTCCTTAATTTTACATCTTCAGATGTATATATGTATATATGTACACATGTACACGTATAATACCTCTCCATACATACTGATTAAGTGTACTTCACAGTCTCAATTATCAGTCTGATTAAGTGTACCTCTCCATACATACTGTTAAAAGTAGGACCCGTACCACAGACCACAAAGCTCCATGAGTCCCATAGCTGTTATCATTGACAACCTAATTAGCCATCATTTCTCTGCAATTATTAGTGTGCCACAAACGCTACAGAAACCTTTGAAAACTTTAGCAAGTCCTGACATATTACATGACCAATTCTGTTATTGTTGACCAGTCTTTCCACGGGACTTTTAAATTCTCAACTAAATTCATATTTCCTGCACATATGGGGAAAAATCACTTTGCATATGCTTGCATGAATAGATATGTAGTTTAGATTCATATGCTTATGCTATAATCCAAATTACAGGAGGTGAAGTTTTGTGCGTACTTGAATGCAACGGAAAGATATTATGATGTTCATAGTCCCAAAAAAAGCAATATGGGATTAAATATGGATGTCACTTTATCCTTGCATGATAGATTTGTAGATTACATTCATATGCTTATGCTATTATCCAAATAACAGGAGGTGAAGTTTTTTGCACTCCTGCACGCAAAAAGAAATGTGATGGTGTTCATACTCCTAAAATAAAGCATTATGACATTAAATGTGGATGACATTTTATTATTGACTAACCTAAAGTAGGCAGCATGTTTTACCTGGCAGTTCGTAGATGGTAGTCACTTCTAAACCGTCTTAACTCTGTACAGGCTCATGTAAGAGGTTACCGTGAAAGGAAGAAATACCAATTTCAATGGACAGTTGGTGTCATTGAGAAAGCTGTTCTGCGATGGCGTAGGAAAGGTGTTGGTTTACGAGGATATCGAGCAGAACCAGAATCAGTTGATGAGGGGGATGAAGAAGTAGAGGAGGACATACTCAAGGTTTTCCGGAAGCAAAAGGTAGATGCAGCTGTTGACCAAGCAGTATCAAGGGTACTTTCTATGGTGGAGTCTCCAACGGCAAGGCAACAGTATCGCCGAATGCTCGAAAGATATGCTGAAGCCAAGGTAACAAACTTCAGTGTTTGAAACCAAACTATAGAACTCTTCTGTGAAAAGGCTTCATTAATCCCCACAAACACATACGCACAAAAATAGGAAGGCTTATCCAATAACAAATGTTGCAAAGTACTGTAACTGTTTCCCTTGCTTTACAAGAATGGGGAATATTTTTCCAATTTTCAAACACTCAAAAGTTCTTACGAGCCAATTTAAGCGTAGACTACCAGTTGCTTATTCTTTTATACAACACACTCATTGGAATCAGATATCCAGATATCCTGCTTAAAATCATCATCTATTTGGGTCCACGGAGAGGAAATTCAAGAAATGGATTCAAGCAGCTCAAGCTGAAGAAAAGAAAAATACAAGGCTAACAAAATACTAATGTTTTCAGGATTATATAGCTAATTTCAAGTCTTGAAGAACCATTTAACTGCTTTGCAAAGAAGGGTACAGTTACAGAGCTTTTGCACAGAACATTCCTGGAAGAAAAATAACCTGATGAAACCCCTGCACTACTGTATTAATTTATGAGTTAATTGCGGATGGACCCCATTACTATTGCTAAAGTGAGGATGGACCCCCTGAATGAATTATTTCTTCTTGTTGACTTTTAGAAGAGCAAAAAAAAAGTGCACTCACGGGGTCTATCTAGACCAATGGAACTACTGGGGGACTATCGCAATGTTTTCCTTAATCTATTTATGTGAAACTATATCCATAATTTATTTTACCTCTCCCTCAATTTTATTCATATTTACTCAATATTTTCACGTAGTACCTTTATGTCAGGATAGTGACCTTTTGTAGATTGAAATGTTAATCTAGTCAATTTTTGCTCTGGGGAATCCTTAAGAATTACTACATAATACTTCCTGAGTTTTCTAATATTGATAATTGCTATCATGATGATAGTGAAGGTTCTTTTCCAATCTGTTTTTTTCCACAGTTTTGTGCTTTCATTTGCATATTACTGTTTATCTTTCATAATTTCTATTGTACCACTTACTGGGGAAAAAATTGACTGATACATACATGCATAAGTTAATTGGGATTGAAGAATAGGGTTGGGTAAATAGATAAAATTCGAATATATAGGGGTATGAATTCGCTTGTTTTTTCCTGTGTTGTGTGTTAATGAGGAGGGGCACCTTGTCAAGGAACATGGGACACGTTTTCTGGGTTTCAGACCAAGAATGGGTTGTCAGTGTAAGTTCCCAATTAAAGTTACCCTTTCATTATCATTTGATTTTAGGTTATTGGTTACACCATTACTGATATAGTAGTAAATATTTAAATATTTTTTTGTAAATTTTCAAGTAGATTTGTTTCCTTTTTAAGCTTATGTTTGAAGGACCTACATTCACTTTCACTCATGTTCATATTTGAAGGTTGCATGTTGTAAATACAATATATGGATGCAGCATAGTGCGTAGATGTAGATATGCCAAATCCTTGAAATCCAAGATACTCTATTTGTTGATATTGTGTTATGGAAGTAAAAAGACCGTACACCCCTGGGTGAAACAATATGTTTTTTTATCTATAACATGTATGTGTAGGATTACAATGGTTAAAAAAAGCTCAAGTAATATAAAAGATTGACATGTTATACATAATTAACGAAGAAAGGAGAATTAGTGGCAGGCTAGAGAACACGGATAGGAGTTGAGAAGAATATGTTAATGATCAACTTAGTAGAGGAGGTAGCCCTCAACGGAACTGAGTGGTGATATAGTAGGATTCATGTAAACGGACCCCTAAAATTAGGGATAAAGGATTTGTTGTTGTGTTGCATAAATCAATGTTGCAAGAGCAATCATAACTCATAGGGAAACAGACCAATCATATCGATGCAGTTAAGAAGTTAGAAGTTATAGAAGTCAACATAGGAGAATTTGGGATGAGGCAGTATTTAATATTTGTGGAAGTTTGGGAGTTTTCTGTAATTAGCTTTATTTCATTCCTTAAGTCAAAACAATCAAACTCCGGTTAGCTCAGTGAAATGTGCAGGTTTGTCAGTTTGGTCCTTTTGCCAGCAAGAATCTTTGAAATGATGTTGCTGTAGCTGTAAATTAGTGGAGGAAACAACTTGTGAATGATAAACTTTGATAATTCTGTTTACTGCAGGCTGAGTTGGGTACTTCAGATGAAGCAACATCCAGGCCGAATGACGATTTTCAGATCACAGAGAGCAATGACTTGATGTTTTGACGGTTTCTTGAATTACCAAATCAGCAACATGTGAATAATGCGCACAGCTTCTTGTATAGTCTGTATCCGGTTGCTCTGGTGTGATTTGGTTTCTTCAGGTTGCTCTTGTAAATTTCTTGTGCGTTAATGATGTAAGTATGTTCAGTGGGTCTAATAAGCGGTGAAAATGGGTGATTAATAGTTGTTAGCGGCTATCCAGTTTCGACACAGAAGCAGGCAGGCAGGCGGTTTCACATTTTCTATTCTTACCCAACGTCAGAAAATGGAGAGAAAGGGGACAAAATTGTTGGTCCATGTATGTATCAAGTAATTTTCGTCACGACGTTTGTTGGGTTTACGCACAGTAAAAATCTCCCGAGTATGTCTGTTGTGTAAAAGCATTAGCAATCATAAAAATTTGTAAATTGGTTTGCGAATAGAAATTAATTGAAGAGAAATGAAGGAAAAGCAATGAATCCTTGTTATCTACTCTACGAATCAACGGGAGCGGACAGCAAAGTGAAGACAAAAATCTGACTGACTGACCGACGATTTTTTGGTGTGAAAAGTGTTAAAGTTACCATAATTAGGCATTTACGTTGGCGGAAAGTTTTTATTGAAAAATAAGGGAGTTTTGCATATATACCCCTTCATCTCCAATATTTTCAGATTTACCTCTCAAGTTCTAAATTTTTTAATTAAAAAAATATCCCTCCCTTTCCACCATCTCCTCCATTCTCTTATCGTCCCGATCCGCGACCTCCCATTCTCTCTCCCTCTCCATCTCTCTCCTTTCTCATATGTCCTCACTCTTACTTTCTCATTTTCCTCTTTTTCCAAGTCCACCCTTGTTCTCAACTTCTTCTAACTTTCTATCTTCTCTCTCCTCCCTCTCCTTCTCCCATCTCTCTCCACCCTATCCTCTACTCGCTCCTCCACTTTAAGTAAAATGTTTAGGTTTGAGAGTGGAAGAGGAGGTTAGGACTTTGATGACTAGAGGGCGAAGAGAGAGTGAGCAGAGCAAGAGGAGGATGGAGGGTGAGAGAGTGGGAGATTTTTTTTTTCTTTTTCTAAATATTAGCTTTTAAGATGAATATGTAAATATGAGAGATTTAAAATGTATATATGTAGAAGTCTTGCTAAAAAAGAGCGTTGCTACAGGGACCCAAAATATGGGACCATTGGAGGGGACATGTGAGATGTTCCCCTCATATTGCATAATGAGCTGACATGACCAGCTCATTATGCAATAGGGAGGAGATGCCTCACTTGTCCCCTCCATTGGTCTCATATTTTGGGTCATTAAGACATTTTTCTTTGTTAAAATCTTAACGGTTCTTGGGTAAATTTACTTTGATATCTCTTTTAGGCTTTCCTTGGGATTCTCCTTAAGTTGCAGAGGCATGTTCTCGGGGCATCACAAGCAATAAATATAGCGCCGAGAATCCAGCATCGATTCTCCTTCAAATTTACCCTTGAAATGATGCAGTCTCACCCGAATCGGTGCGCTTTGAAAGAGTTTGCACTTGAATCCGAAGAGGCTAAATAATAGTGGCAATTACAATTCTATGTACGCCATTGTTTTTTATTTTATTCTTAATTTTATTCTAAGCCATTGTTTTCCGTGAAATATCTTATCCCTATATAAATTCAGATTAAAACAAACAACCGCCACACATATAAACTTCAATCATATATCCAAATGCTAGAAAGGAAACAAAATATTCAGACGCCACTTGCAATTTTTTTTATTTACTAATATTCAAGTTATTATATATTAAAGTGCAAGTTAGACAATTTTAAAAAGTTCTGGCTCTTTTGACAGAACATTCCAACTAGATCCTCTATTAATTAACTAGCTTGGACGGTAAAACTAGGGAAAATAAACAATTTGGGCGGGAAATTTGAAATTATAGTGATTTGGAGGGCAAATTTAAAATTATAGACAATGTGGAGGGTATACATCTAAAAATCCCATTATTAAACTGTATACTTGTATCAACCACTCTAAACAATAAGAGCGAATAGAGGCGATCAACAATTACTGTACTAATTATTCTTAGTTCTCTCAGCTCATATATTAAGATTTGATGGACAACAAATGCAAGTAAATTTGCTTGCTCTAACATGCATAGAATAACTAGTATATTGACTTGGTAGAAGAAACTAGACCTGTATCATTAGTTTGGAAGGTTAGAGGTCTGATTTTGTGTGTGTATGATTTGCTTAGGGTTTGTTTGGATTGAGGGGAATGAGGGTGAAGGGAAATTAGGGGAACCATTCCCCTCTATTCACCTTGTTTGGGAACACTTAGGAGGTGAAGTTAATTCACCCTAGTTCCCCTTGGTTCACCCCCTAATAGTATAAAATTTGTTACCCCCCAAATTGGGGTGTAACCAAGGGGAAGAGAACTCCTTTCCCTTCCCTTCCCTTCCCTTCCCTTCTCTCAGTTTCCCTTAACTTCCCTTCACCCCTTACAAATCCAAACTGGCCCTTAGTCTTTATGAGTTTCTTTTTTAGTCATGTGTATGTGCTTCTACATGGAATTGAACGGAATTTTTTAAACTGATGCTTCTATTTTTTACTTTTATATATACTCTATTTTCTGTGAATATGAGCATACAAATGGGTTATATCAATGACTTATAGATATAAATTATTGAAAATTAGATAATCCAACCTAGAGCTTTTTCTTCAAATAGTTTAATAACGGAGTGGATGACCTTCATCTCAAAATTTAAAATTTTAAACAAGATAATTTAACCATCAACATCTCCTTTACAATAATCCTCTTTATTTATATTATTATAAGATAAAAAGAGAAAACGAAAAAGTTAGCTCGCCAAATAAGTGCGTGGATAGTTGCTATTTCAAAATTTTAAATTCAAAATTAGATGGTTTAATAATCAAACTCTCCTTTGTAATATCAATCCTTTTTTATAATATTTAAAATAAAAAAGAACATAAAAAATTCAGCGCTCCTTATGTGATCACAATATCAAAAATATCTCTTCGATGTAGGAACTGCGAAGATTTTGTCAATCAACAAAGTCATCTTACATTGACGTTTATTCAAACTTTTGAGATTTGTTATGAACTAAAAAAGAGTATATTGAATTAAATCCCGTAATATGATGCAATCAAATAAAACGTTGCAGTTAGATGAGATATAAGGTCATCACATATTGACTTAATGTAAAATAATCTCACGCTTAACCTCAATCTTGTGATATTTATATTAGAATTTTAACTTCATTCAAAAAAGTATATGTGGTTTTAAAGTACATAAAATAATCTTAATAATTCAAATATTTATTTCTAGAATAATCCTAAGATCCCGTTAAAATTTCCATCTAACTATTAGAAAATTTAGATAATGTAGGGGAAATTCAAGATAATATTTCGGATAATTGGTGTAAACATATTGTTTATTTTTTGTGCATCGCAGAAATTTTTTTTTGACAAAGTGTTTAATTTTAGAGATCTTTACACGTTATTTGTTTTTACGGTGTCTTGTGTTCTATTAGTATTTTAAAGAGAGGCTGGGTGAACTAATAACCCCTCTGTATAAAATTCAGTAAAGGCAGAATATCAAATTAATAAATAATAAAAGTTTGACCAATTCATCAGTAATATTTTAAGAGGAAGAAGACTAATGCATCAACTTTAAACATGATTGTATAATTTTGCATATATGATTTTAGGGTTAATTTTAGAAAACTTCCCTTAATTATGGTGGGTGTCTAAGAAACTCCCCTTAATTATTTTAATTTGAGAAAACCCCCTCAAGTTTGGGCATATAAAAGATAATTCACTCAACTTTTAAAATTAAATATAACCCCCTTCAATTATGGGGCGTCTCATAAAGTCTCTCCAATCTTTCACACTTTTCTCACCCCCTAACATCTTTTCAAATGTAAGATAACTGAAACGCCCTTTGAAAAAATCAGCCAATTCAGTTACAAAGGAACTCTTAACTGATTAAAAAAATCTTGATCAATTTATAATTTTTTCCTCTCTTTCTCCTCTTTTGCTCTTATTCTAACAAAAAATATTATTTTTTATGATTTATGGTATTTTGGTCTTTTATTAATCACCTACTTGTCATGTGACATGCTAGACGTAATGTGTTATTTTTAGGGTGTAAAATGAGAAGAATTCATGGGGTTTCTTCAATTTTCAAACTTGAGGATGATTATCTACAATAAGCTTAAATTTGAGGGGGTTACTCAAATTAAAAGAATTGAGGGAGAAATTCTGAGAAACGCCCTATATTTGAGGAGGGTTAAGTGAGAAAAGTCTAGTGTGGTTGCCTTAAATTCTCATAGTTGAGAGGGATTATCTATAATATACTCAAACTTGAGGAGTTTCTCAAATAAAAACATTTGAGGGAGATTGTTTGAGACACCTTCAAAGTTGATGGGGTTTTCTAAACTTGACCCTTGATTTTATGTAGAGTGACTCTCTACATGAGCTTTTTCTTAAATTTCTAAATTTAAATATATGATTGTCAATTTTTTTTACTATGGACAATTATAATTTGATAAGTACTATAGAATATTTAGTTATTTAAAGTTTCTAATAATGAATTGTTCTAATTAATTTAATTTGAATTTTTATATGAATATAAGGTTAGGCGTCAACATATTATCTTTTGATAAGAGATAGAGAGACTTTTGTGCTTTTATAATATGATATATATCAATTTATTGTGTCTTTAAGACTTGCAACAAATTTGTCTTTATATATAGAGCATGTTTGGGAACTGGCCAATGTGGCTTATAAGCTACTGAAATATATTTGGCAACCGACTTATATTGGCTTATAAGTACAAAATTTAGCACGACAAAAAAGGTAATGGGGGATATCTCTCCGTTAAAATGAAAGTGGGCCTCACGTTCACTCTCTAATCGCACTCCTTTCCATCACACTCTCTCTCACTTAGATTGAATGCCTCCACTTATTGGTCTGAAAATGGTAGATAAAAATCTTGAATTCTTCTAGTTAGAGCCCTGCAAGCGAAAGTCTTGTGTAGAATTGGCAGAATAGCAGTTTTTAGGTTCAGGATCAGCTTTTGGTAGTTTGGCGGTCGACCGTGGGCTTTGACGGTCGACCGCGTTCGTGCACAGCCCTTACTGTGTGTCTGCACCTGTGGCGGTCGACCGTGACAGTCGACCGCAGAAGTTTCTGTTTTTGTGGCGGTCGACTGCCACGGTCGACCGTGGTTTTCTCTGGATTATGGTGTTGTTCTGGGATTGAGGGCGGACCACCACGGTCGACCGCCGAAGCGGTTGAGCTGAATTCTGGGTTTCAGACCCGTTTCGTTTGAGAGTTGTATAAATACCCTTAACTCGTTTTTAGGGTTTGTGGGAGAATATTTTGAGTAGCTGAAAGAGGAGATTTGGGGCTTCTATTGTTGGAGACATTTGGAGAGATTAAGAGGACTTATTTGTGGGTTTTGGTACGTAAGATTTGTAACCCTAATTTGTACTCCCATTGATTTCCATTAGTAAAACTCCCCCCTCCTTGCCCCGTGGACGTAGGCACATTGCCGAACCACGTAAATCTTGTGTTCTTGCTGTGGTTGGTGTTGCTTGTTATTATTGTGATCTATTATTGGTTCTTGTGTGTGCTATTGACTTGTCGAAACGGCTCCCGCGGCGCACAACAAGTGGTATCAGAGCTCCGGGTTGGATTTGGGAGTTCTGTTCGAAGGATTCACTGTTGGATTCTTGTTTGGAGAGTAGATCTATAATATAGGTGATACAAGCAGTGCTAGTTCAAGTGCTACAAGTACATCGGGGTCGGCTTTGACAAAGGCGATTCAAAATTTGAGCATCAATAATACTAAAATTGATGTTCCAAAGTTCGACGGTAAGATCAGCTTCGGTTTGTGGAGGTATCAAGTAATGGACGCCTTAGATGCACAAAATTTGGAGGAGACTTTTGAGCTACAAGAGAAACACGACGATATTGATGATAGGGTTTGGAAGAAAATACACAGTAGGGCTTGTGGGGTTATGCGGTCATGCTTGACGCCGGATCTCATTTATAATGTGATGAACGAGACGTCGGCTAAGAGATTGTGGGAAACGCTCAATGAAAAATATTTGACGAAGAGTATTGAGAATCGGCTTCACTTGAAGAAGAGGTTCTACCAATTCAAGATGAAGAGGGGAGTTTCCATTCGGGAGCATGTTAACAACTTCACAAAGCTAATTTCGGATATGGCCAATGTAGATATCATGGTGGAGGATGAAGACAAGGCGATGTTACTATTGCGTTCGTTGCCGGATGATGAGTTTAGTACATTTGTTCTCACTATGATAAATGGACGAACTACAGTTAGCTACAAGGAGGTTACCTTGGCGTTGGTAAATTATGAGCTGAGGAAGAATGATAGTGAGCCTTCCGAGAAGGCATCGGGTGATGCATTAGCAGTTCGTGGCCGTAGTCAAAACCGTCAAAGGTTCAACCGCTCAAAATCAAAGAATAGGGGTGGCCATAAGAGTGTTGGTAGAAATCAATGTGTCTTTTGCAAAGAAGATGGACATTGGAAGAATAAGTGCCCAAAGTTGAAGGATAGAGCCAGAAAGCAAAAGGGGAAAGCTGTACAAGCTTCAGAGGTGAATGTTGCTAAAGTTGTTGGTGATATTTTAGATTCGGATTCTTCCAGTTATTCTTATCCCGCACTATCATATGTTTGTTATGCCGACTCTACGAAGTGGATGCTTGATTCGGGAGCTATATTTCATATTTATCCTAAGAGGGATTGGTTTACCAACTTTGAGGAGTTGGAGAGAGGAGACGTGGTGCTCATGGTGAACGATCTCGTTTGTCCTATTAGTGGGATTAGCTCAGTCCGGATCAGAATGCATGACGAGTTGACTAGGGAGTTGAAAGAAGTGAGGTTCGTGCAGCAGTTGACAAAGAACATCATTTTGTTAGGAATCTTGACCCCAAGATTAGTTTGTTTTGATGATAACAAATATTATATGTTGTGTGTATTATGTGCTAACATTTGTTTTGTAGTATCAGAGCTATATCAACAATTATATTCAAAGAGATACTCAAGACATAGATGAGTTCAAGGCAAAATGAAACAAAGAAGAAGATATACTTTATTGTCAAAATGTAATTTTATATTTTCTTTGCTTAGAAATTTGTACAAGCCTTGATCACTCACACACATGCACACACATAGTGTTAGAACACACTAACACATGCTTAGTGTGTTGGTTAACAATAGAAATCCCCTATGTTAGCCATTAGAGTTTATAGATATTAAGTGAGTCTTAAAACATTTTATTTACACCCCTTAGAAATTAGAATCTGGAAAAACTCAAAAAGACCAAAGTTGTAGGTCTCTTCAAGAGCTTTCCAACAAATCTTAAATCACCTCATTCCGATAACGGATGAAAAAGTTATAGTCAAAATACTAAACAGAAAAATTCCAGAATCTGAGTTTACAGTGTAGTCGACTACTATGCCTTGTAGTCGACTACTGAGCAATTTTCTGACTTCACAGAGTCTGTTTAGACTCAGTGTAGTCGACTACTATGACTTGTAGTCGACTACAAAAGCAGTTTTTCCAGATTTCAGGTTTAAAATAAGTGACTGTTTATAGCCGTTTTGTGGACGTTAATTGGGTTTAAAATTATGTCATTTCAGAGGCTATAAATAGGTTTAAACATCAGAAAACAACAACCAAGTTTTGCACTTGCAAGATCAAACATTTTGTGCATATTCACTCTCTAATTTTCCAGATTTTCATGCTAAGTGTTTAGAAAAAGAGAGTTTCTGATATTGCCTTGGTTTCAATCATTCTTAGAGATTGTATAGGCAATATTCAGAGAGTTAAAAGAATCCTAAGCCACTGCAGCACTTCACTACACATTCAAGGCTTATAGGATCAATTGTGTTCTTGCTTCAAAAAGGATTTCTCTCGGGTTTGAGAGGGTTGATCTCTTGGTTTAGAGATTGGGTGGCAATTGGCATGGTCTTGTCAATTGGTGTTGCAATTTGCATGGTCTTGCAAATTGGTCAGGTTTGCTTTTGATTTTGTAAGGTTTCAAAATCATAGTGGAAATCTCAAGCGGGATTTGCTTGGGGACTGGATGTACACCGGGTTGGTGGAACCAGTATAAAACTTTGTGTTTGTGATTGTGAATTTCTGAGAATCGTGGAAACAAAATATGAGAAGCCAACAACTCCTTTTGCAGAATGGACTACTTCTCAAAGAAATAATGCAAATTTGGATTCAAAAGCAATGAATGCATTATTTTGTGCACTTGACAAGAATGAGTTCAATAGGGTGTCAACGGCCACATCTGCATACGATATTTGGCATAGACTTGAGGTAACTCATGAAGGTACAAATAAAGTTAAAGAATCTAAAATATTTGTTCTTGTGCACAGGTTTGAGTTATTCAAAATGAAAGAACAAAAAGAGGAATCCACTCACATGTGCTTCATGGCACAAGAAGATGAGGTATGCAATAATGAAGAATTATTAGATGCTTTCAATGAATTATATGAAACATTTTTGAGATTAAAGGCTTCACATAATTTTCTTAAAGGTGAAAATAAAAGATTACTTGAAGAAATTTCTGATTTTAATTCTTCTACTATTTCTAATTCTCAAGTAATTGAATTGAAAGAGGAAAATAAATCCTTGCTTAAAGAAAATCATATTTTGACTAATGAGAATGTTTATCTAAAATCAGAATGCAATGATTTAAAAATCCGCATTAATGTTTTAGATAAAGATATTTCTTCTATTAAATTAAAATATGATGATATATGTTTGAATGTTAGTAAATTCAATAAAAGTAAAGAGAATTTGAATAATTTGCTCTCATTTCAAAAATCTTCAAACAATCATTTTGGCATTGGATTTGTTCCTAAGTATTTTATAAAGAATAATTATGTTTTGAAGAATAATAATAAGAATATTCATGCTAAACAAAATAAGTATATATGGATTCCTAAGAATTTGAATATTCATGTTAGGAATTATTATATTTCATCTTATATTTATGAAGTTTGCAATTCAAAGAATTACACTTATGTTAACAAATGGAAACCAAATTCCAAGTGGATTTGGATTCCTAAGGGCTAATCCTAATGATATAATATAAAAGGGTACCAAAGTGCTTGATATTTTTATTAAGGTACCCAAGAAAAGAAATTTTTAATTAGAATTATGTTTATTTCTTTTTGCTAATGACAAAGGGGGAGTTATATAGAAAATTTTAATTTTAAATTTTTTACTAATGCTTTGATGCAGGGGGAGTAAAAGATTTTATTTAATGATTTCATGCAGGGGGATTAAAATTTTTATATCTTAATAACATATATTTGTCATCATCAAAAAGGGGGAGAATGTTAGGAATCTTGACCCCAAGATTAGTTTGTTTTGATGATAACAAATATTATATGTTGTGTGTATTATGTGCTAACATTTGTTTTGCAGTATCAGAGCCTACTGAGCAATTTTCTGACTTCACAGAGTCTGTTTAGACTCAGTGTAGTCGACTACTATGACTTGTAGTCGACTACATATACAGTTTTTTCAGATTTTAGGTTTAAAATAAGTGACTGTTTATAGCCGTTTTGTGGACGTTAATTGGGTTTAAAATTATGTCATTTCAGAGGCTATAAATAGGTTTAAACATCAGAAAACAACAACCAAGTTTTGCACTTGCAAGATCAAACATTTTGTGCATATTCACTCTCTAATTTTCCAGATTTTCATGCTAAGTGTTTAGAAAAAGAGAGTTTCTGATATTGCATTGGTTTCAATCATTCTTAGAGATTGTATAGACAATATTCAGAGAGTTAAAAGAATCCTAAGCCACTGCAGCACTTCACTACACATTCAAGGCTTATAGGATCAATTGTGTTCTTGCTTCAAAGGATTTCTCTCGGGTTTGAGAGGGTTGATCTCTTGGTTTAGAGATTGGGTGGCAATTGGCATGGTCTTGTCAATTGGTGTTGCAATTTGCATGGTCTTGTAAATTGGTCAGGTTTACTTTTGATTTTGTAAGGTTTCAAAATCCTTGGGGACTAGATGTACACCGGATTGGTGGAACCAGTATAAAATCCTTGTGTTTGTGTTTGTAAATTTCTGAGATTGCCATTTTTCTTTGCAATTTATTATCTACTTTGCAATAATTTTAAAAGAACAGTATTCACCCCCCTCTAGTGTTCTAGTGTATCTATTTCAGATCCTACACATTTCTCTTGAGACTTTTGAGGCAGCTGGTTACAGAGTGATCTTAGAGGATGCTACTTTGAAGGTCATGAAGGGGTCCATGGTGGTGATGCGAGGTGTCAAGAAAAACAACCTATACTACTTAAAGGGTAAGACAGTTATAGGGGGTTTGGCTACTTCTATTACCACAGAGAAGGACACTACCACACTATGGCACATGAGGCTTGGACACACAGGTGATAAGTCCCTACAGTCATTGGCAAAACATGAGCTATTGAAAGGTGCAAAGACCTGCAAGATGGAGCTGTGTGAGCATTGTATACTTGGGAAGAAGACTAAAGTGAAGTTTGGCATCACAATTCACAACACCCAAGGTATATTGGATTACATTCACACAGATGTTTGGGGCCCTTCCAAGCACACATCGCTTGGTAGGGCAAATTATTTTGTCACTTTCATTGATGATTATTCCAGGAAGAATTGGGTATATACCATAGAGCATAAACATGAGGTCCTAGATAAATTTGTGGAGTGGAAGAAGAAAGTGGAGCTGCAGACAGGTAGAAAGGTAAAGACTCTTCGTTCAGACAATGGTGAAGAGTATAAGAGTGATCTATTTCTGTAGTTTTACCGAGATCACAGCATTAGAAGACACTTCACAGTTAGAGAGACACCGCAACAGAATAGAGTGGCTGAGAGGCTGAACCGTACCTTGCTGGAGAAGGTGTAATGTATGATGATGCAGAATGGATTGGCTAGATCCTTTTGGGCCGAGGCGTTAGTTTATGCGAGCCATCTCGTTAACAGGTTGTCGTGCACTACGATAGAGGGGAAGACTCCGATGGAGCGTTGGTCTGGTTCTGTGGCTAGTGATTACGAGACTCTTCGAATATTTGGGTGTCCAGCTTATTTCCATGTTAGTGATGGGAAGTTGAATCCGAGAGCGAGGAAGGCTACCTTTGTAGGATTTAGAGAAGGTGTCAAAGGCTTCAAATTATGGGATCCACAAGACAAGAAGATGATCATTAGCAGAGATGTCATATTTGATGAGGCGTACATGATGAAGCATTGAGTTTCTCAGCAGGTGGAGGAAGATCAGACAGGAGGGATATCACAGCAAGTGGAGGATGATGTGTCTCCACTCACTCCAGTCAGCACTGTGTCCATTGAGACTCCTACAGAGGTAGCACTGGAAGGAGTTGAGATGACAGTCGGGCATTTGGAGGATACAGTGGATGGTGAGACTCAAGAGCAGGATCATGCTCAGGGGTCCATTACAGCAGATAGACCGAGGACAGAGATTCGTCGGCCAGCTAGATATGATGATGTCATGATGGCATATGCTTTATCTGTGGAGGTTGTTGATGATTTGATTCCTGCCATATTCAGAGAGGCAGAGTCTAGCCCTGATTCCATTAGGTAGAGAAATGTTATGGAGGAGGAGATGTAATCTCTTCAGAAGAACGACACTTGGGAACTTACAAAGCTACCTAAAAGTAAGAAAGCTATTAGTTGCAAGTGGGTGTATGCTAAAAAGGAGGGATCTTCTATTGGGGACATTCGGTTCAAAGCCAGATTGGTAGCCAAGAGATATGCACAGCTTGAGGGCATCGATTACAACTAGGTATTTTCACCCGTTGTGAAGCATTCGTCTATTCGGATTCTATTAGCATTGGTAGCACAACTGGATTTGAATTTGGTCCAAATGGGCGTGAAGACGGCCTTTCTACATGGAGACTTAGATGAGGAGATCTTCATGACACAACCTATGGGGTTTAAAGTTGCAGGAAGGGAAAATTTGGTGTGCAAATTGAAGAAATCTCTTTATGAACTAAAGCAATCACCACGACAGTGGTACAAGAGATTTGATAGCTTTATGATTGGCTAAGGGTACACGATGAGCCCTTATGACCCGTGTGTGTATATGCGCAAGCTACAGGATGATGAGCATATTTATTTGTTATTATATGTTGATGATATGCTCATTGCTTCCAGAAATACTTCAGCTATTGGGAAATTGAAAAAGGAGCTGTCATCTGAATTTGAGATGAAGGATCTGGGAGAGACTAAGAAAATACTGGGTATGGAGATTGAGCGAGACAGGGTGAAGGGGAGATTGAAGCTTACACAGAGGAGTTACTTGCAGAAGATGCTGAAGAAATTTAGTTTTGAGGATAATACCAAGGTAGTGAGTACTCCATTAGCTCCCCACTTTAAGCTTTCAACTTTGATGTCACCAGTTTCAGTGGAGGATCGGGACTTCATGTCCAAAGTTTCATATGCCAGTGCAGTGGGTAGCTTGATGTATGCTATGGTGTGTACGAGGCCAGATTTGTCACAGGTCGTGAGCATGGTATCTAGGTACATGCATAACCCCGGAAAGGGGCATTGGGAGGCCGTGAAGTGGATTCTACGGTATATTAAGGGTACCGTGGATGTTGGGTTGATATTTATGAAGAATGATGAGACAGTGCAGGATTGTATTGGCTACGTGGATTCAGACTATGCCGGAGATCTTGACAAGCGTCAGTCCACTACATGTTATGTTTTTACATTGGTTTGTGCACCGGTGTGTTGGAGATGCACTCTTCAGTTTACAGTAGCGCTTTCTACTACGGAGGCGGAATATATGGCGGTGACTGAAGCAGTGAAGAAGGCTTTGTGGCTACATGGTTTGTTAGATGATTTGGGGATTGCACAGGAGACCATTCAGGTATATTGTGATAGCATGTCAGCTATCTATTTGGCGAAGAACCAAGTCTACCGACCATTCAGGTATATTGTGATAGCATGTCAGCTATCTATTTGGCGAAGAACCAAGTCTACCATGCACGAACGAAGCACATTGATGTCAGATTTCATTTTGTACGTGACGTATTGGATGATGGTGATGTCACGTTAGAGAAGGTCCACACTAAGAACAACACTGCTGATATGTTGACCAAAGTTGTACCAGGTGTGAAGTTTGGTCATTGTTTGAACTTATTGAACATTCTTCGTTGTTGAGGCCGTTGGCGGCCATTTGGATGAACTACGTTTGACTTGATTCCTTAGGCAAGAGGATACATAGGCAGTCTTGCAGATGCAGCCGGTTGTGTGAATTGAATTTGATTGGGGGTGAGATAGTTTCAGCTCTCTCTTGAAGTGTTTGTGGTGTCAGCTCAGTTTTGGCAAAACGTTCGCCGAGGTGGAGATTTGTAGAATTGGCAGAATAGCAGTTTTCAGGCTCAGGATCAGCTTTTGGCAATTTGGTGGTCGATCGTGGGCTTTGGCGGTCGACCGCGTTCGTGCACAGCCCTTACTGTGCGTCTGCACCTGTGGCGGTCGACCGTGACGGTCGACCGCAGAAGTTTCTGTTTTTGTGACGGTCGACTGCCACGGTCGACCGCGGTTTTCTCTGGATTATGGTGCTGTTCTGGGATTGAGGGCGATCGCGGTCGATCGCCACGATCGACCGCCGAAGCGGTTGAGCTGAATTTTGGGTTTCAGACCCGTTTCGTTTGAGAGTTGTATAAATACCCTTAACTCGCTTTCAGGGTTTGTGGGAGAAGATTTTGAGCGGCTGAAAGAGGAGATTTAGGGCTTCTATTGTTGGAGCCATTTGGAGAGATTAAGAGGACTTATTTGTGGGTTTTGGTAAGATTTGTAACCCTAATTTGTACTCCCCTTGATTTTCATTAGTAAAACTCCCCCCTCCTTGCCCCGTGGACGTAGGCACATTGCCGAACTACGTAAAGCTTGTGTTCTTGCTATGGTTGGTGTTACTTGTTATTATTGTGATCTATTATTGGTTCTTGTGTGTGCGATTGACTTGTCGAAACGGCTTCCGCGACGCATAACATCTTGGACTCTATTTGTACATTTTGCGGCATCGCCGAAGAGTTCAACCTCACTGATTCTAAATTCACTTATTATATTATCTTTGCAGATATAAGAAACGTTGGGTTTTTTTTTTTTTTTTTTTACTTCTGGCATCAAATTTTGAAACAACTTAATTGATGGATTGTATTTCGTATTGTTTGTAACTGAAGTTTGATTTTGTTGTATTGTCAGTAATCGAAGGCAAATAAGAAACCTAGATAGAGCATGCTAATTCAATTTATTTTACGTAACAATCACAGGATGTTTGATGAAATGTCCAAATTGAGGCACAATTACTAAAAAAAATCAACAATGGAGTAGCGTACTTGTAAGTAGAAAAAAGAATCGGGTCTGGATGTTAGTCTCACATCAGACCCAAAATGCCAAGTGGGGAAATTCTGACCAAAGTTTTGCCCATAGGGTTAATCTATACGAGTAAAAAAGCTACCTTCGAGCATGGGTGTTCAAAATTGTCGGGCGTTTAAAAGTGGGCAAAAATATTAAATTGATATATTTTGTTTATCTTAGTGACAGTACTGCATACAATTTTTTTTCGGTGACATATTGGTATATTTTTTCCCTCCGGCGACAAATGGGCCTTGAGTTTGGCCGGATCCAATTTTACTGTGATTTTTCTCACGTGACGGCTCACGTGATGCGAACGTGGCCCCAACGTGGCTTCTAGCGTGGCGGTAGTTGGGATGTTTTTAGGCTCTTCGAAAGGAGGTTTTCCTCATATTAGGGCTAGGTTTCTCCTCTTCTTCACTTCGTCTTCTTCCATCTTCTTCTTCCTCCTAACGTTAGGATTAGGTTGAGTGGAATTTAAATTAGCAATGGATTCTTCATCTTCAAAATGACGCTCAAGATCAGTGTCAAGCACGAGCATGGGAAGAAGCAAACAATGGTTTAATGGGATGAAAGTTATACGGCAGTGGAATGATCTAGCAAAACAATCTGGGGTGAAGGTTTGTAGTTGTGGTTTGGAGTGTGAAAATTTTACTTCTATGACTAATGAAAATCCAGGAAGGAGGTTCTACAAATGTCGCAATCATCATGTAAGTTAATTTTGAATTTGTTATGAATTATTGATAAATTTTCCTTAGATTTTACTTTATACCTGTAGTTATGAGTTGAAACAAAGAGAGAGATATGAGAATATGCATGCTAAATACAAATTTTGTGAACATGATCCTAGAAATAACTTGCGTTAATTTAAATTGAATAGGGTGAATACGTAATTAATGCATTAATATAACTTTTATAAAATATTACAAAACAAAGTTCAATCATTTAATATATTAATTACATTATTCATATATTAATTAACGTATTAAAGCCTACCATTATCCAAATCAAACCTAGATCATTACATCATTTATATATATTGAGGATTGCTAAATCATTAAGTAAGAACTCCATCAGTGCACCATGTTTCGCCCTGAATTTGTTTATTTTTGTTGACTTCCCTTCACAGTTTTCCTTAGCATGCTCTAGCAGTTCTCCGTAGGTCCATCCCTTTTCTCCATTGCAATAGGGACATAGTAATTTCATTTCTGTGATGACCCTCTTGTTGTTGTTTTGCAATTGTTCAAGTAAAAAAATTTCATAGTTGATAGAGTTATCTTGATTGTCGAGGAATTGTTCCATCTGAAAATTTAATTATAAACATGTAATAAGATATGAAGGAAAAAATAGGTAATTATTGGAATATTTACCTCGGCATTATCTTCAAATTGAGAGCTAATGATGTCATCTACATTCTTTCCCCGAGGAGAGATGTTGTCCATTATTGCGCTTTTATCTAAACCCCTATTGAACAAAAGTATCAAGAATAGAAAAAATAAACTTTCAAATGAAAGAAAATCTCCTCTCTTACCTCCTATTGTTTAAAGATGGAGGATGTTGATTTTGGAAAAACTATAAAGTTCATGTTGTATTTATAGGCCGTAAGAATACAGTTATATAGACTCCTACATTATCGGTTCACATCCACTGGTAAGAAATTGAACAGTCATATTTGTAACTGTTCAGTTTTTGGTTGACTCACATCATCCAACAACAACACATCAGAGGCATCCACAAACTTCTACAGGTTCATCTACTGCATGATCAACAAAGATTTCAATTGCCTTCACATTTTTCACATGTTCTAGCATATCAATTAAGGAATCTTATGAATTTAGAGACTTCAATCCACCATTGCCAACTCTTATGTCAGGAATACAGTAGAACAAGCAGTTGTCATTGTTATAGCAAATTGTTTTAACCTCATCATTAAGTCTTTCTATATTCAGTTCATCTTTATCTATAAATCTAACATTAAATCTACCACCAATATAATCTTCCACATAGTCAAACGGGAAATTTCCTCCATGTCTGATTTTAACCATGATATTAACACACATCTGCAATATCACAAAAAACCTCAAAATAAACAAGCAAACCACTAAATTATACAATAAACCGTAATCATAATTGAATTTCACAACAAAAAACACGCAAAATCTGTAATCGACAAGTTGTTACCATGAAAAACTCTAATTTACATTAAACCATGAATTTTAACCCATCAACTAGCCCTAGTCATCCTAAATGACCATCTAATTACTGAAATCAGTTTCAAAATTATGAAATTTGTACTCACCTTTTTCGTCGCACCAAAGACGATGAAATAACCCTAATAACCTCTTCGACCTCTATGTAGATGGAAGATATTAAGGGGAAGAGAGGGAAATAAGAGAATGGCGGGAGGGGGAGGGGGAGGGGGAGGGGGGTTCTGGGTTCTCTACATAAACACTTCCATTCCTTACCACTAACTCCAACCACGCTGGAAGCCACGTTGGGGCCACATTCGTATCACGTGAACCGTCACATGAGAAAAATCCCCGTAAAATTAGATCCGGCCAAACTTAAGACCCATTTGTCGCCGGAGGAAAAAAAATACACCAATATATCGCTAAAAAAAATTTATATGCTAAACTATCACAAAGGGTAAACAAAATATACAAATTTGGTATTTTTGCCTTTAAAAATGGCTCTCTAAAGACAATGAAACCGAGTAAACCACACGTTCATTAAATCACACCAACCAATAATTTTACACAATTCTAGTGGCTTTTAATAAGAGCTGACCCATCTTCTGCCACTGGAATCAAGGCTTCCAGCCACAAAATGAGAACCTACACACGCACCCCAACACAGATAACCGCGCTTCAACGCACATAGAGTCTAAGTGCAAGGATAAGAGCAAAGATGTAAAATGTTTCTGCAGCAGCAAAAGCATCCACCCAAGGATAACTTGCATCTCTGACAAAAGTCACAACAGCGATAGATAGATATGAATTATGATCAAAGGTTCATTCATTCCTGCGGTAAAAAGTCTAACATTCAATCCTCTTTTCACTCCATCCCAACAAAAGAAATATGAAACAGCCAAACAAAGCAAACAAATCTTCAAACAATTCCAACCCCAACAGCCATCAGGCGTAGTTCAGCCTGAATATGTCATTCAGTACATAGTAGCTTCCCTGGGGCGTCGGCATCAAATGAAACATCTGCAATTCATAACATGAAATTATAAAATAATCAGGAGAAGTATGTGAAAATAAAAAGGTGCCTATTTGCAACTCTAAAACATAACCAAATACTTATTGCACAAATACATAATGATGCTTCATCATTGATGGAGTTGGATGACATTATATACATCTAGCAATATTCTGACATGGCAACGAAAATAAAAGTAGGTGTTTGGCTAGCTTTTCCATACCTACGCATTTGGTCAATCTCAAATAAGATCACTTTCAAGTCCAATTTAAAAAAGTTGGGGTATCCAACCCAACTTTTTGAAAAACTAGCATAATTTATAAGCTTCAAAAAATAGGTCCTTCCAAACACCCTTTAAACCTATGAAGTTTTTTGGTTACAAGGGAATATATTATGTAGCTTCTAAATGATTCAACATGGAGGCCTCAAGGCCCAAAAAATGGTTAGAAGCAATGCCAAGCTTAGCCAGGCATCACTTATAAACCAAACTTCTAGACTTTTGAAGAAGTCCCCAAGACATCGCTTCAAAAGGGTATTGTAGAGGTCCTAGAAGCCCACGGTGAATAATGAGGAAATACCAAACCACCAGACAAAAAAATTCAATCAAAAAAATGAAAAGGGAGTCCAGTGAACTTTCAATCAAAAAACTGAGAGAGGGAACACAAACAGAAGAAAAGTGTTGGTAAACTCATTAGCTGAATGCAGGCAAAAGAACAGATCAAATACAAATGATTAAACACCTAAACGAAACCCTAGATTTGATAAAGTACCATCAGTACAGAGCAAGAAAACCAACAAGAGAAGTATGGAAACAAAAAGAACAATAATGTCATGCATCATGGTAATTGCTAACTAAAAGGTGATTATTTTCAAGTGGGGGCCATTTGAATGAGTGGCCTCCTTGGTACCAAGTCTCTCTCTCCTCTCTCTCGCTACACACATACATTATTGAAGCCACTGTTTTAAAAAACCTCCGCCTAGTCCGCTTAGGCGTAGGCGTAGGCCTAGGCGGTACCTAGGCCGCCTAACTAGCACCTAACGCCTAGACGGTATTTAGGCTGCCCATCTAGATTTTACGAGCGTTTAGGGAAGCATTGTCTTCTTACGTGGATTGCACCATGTAGGCATTGGTTGTGATTTTATGTGTTGTAGCCTACACGTCCTCCAAACTTCATTAACCTCCAAATATGAACACCTCCACTACCTCCTCCGACCTTCAGCAAAACCTCATCGACCACCACTTAAATGAAGAAAAAAATCCGCCTAGACACCAGTCCGATATCTAAGCTTTCTATAACATTGACATTCACTATCAATTATTATAATTAAAAATAAAAAAAGAAAACATCTTAGACTCTAGCATTGTTAATTATTATTTTGGCTATTTAGTATCTAAGTATGCATGATTTATTGTGAAACTAATATTGCTATCTTTTTTAGAAAATTTATATGAATTTAATACATATTTTTTTATCAATTATTATAATTAAATAATTTAAAAATAGTCAAACGCCTGGGCGCACACTCAGGGGTCTAGGCGCTCGCTCAAATGCCTAGTCTGTCTAACGCCTTCTGTAACATTGCCGAGCTCCCCCGATCTCTAACTACCAACAAGATAAAGAATACTTCTTAAATATCTATTTAGGTTAGTTAACAACAGTAACTTAAACTTAAGAAATGTAAGTTAATAGTAAACTTAAGTTTAAGTTTAAGTTAAACTTAAGTTTAAGCTAACAGTAAACTTAAGTTTAAGTTTAAGTTAATATTAAGTATTTTGTTGATGATAAACTTAAGTAAACAGTAAACTTAAGTTAACAATATTTTAGTTAACAGTAAACTTAAGTTTAAGTTTATTGTTAACTTAAACTTAACAATAACTTATAAGTTAACTGTAATTTGAGTTGAGAATGAGTTTTTCACTGTTGAGATGAACTTATAATTTGAGTTGAGAAGTATAAACATACAAAGAGCTATTGTAATTGGTAAACCAAGCAATTTAGTTAATAGTGTTGGTATTTTAGTATTTATGCATCTTTGATTGAGTATATATATATTTATCTTTAAGTATCACAATTAAGAAAATAAAAAAAAATACTCAGAAACCGCTTAGACGCCCACCTAGACGACTAAGCGCTGGACGCCAAGTCCGACGCCTAGAAGCTAGCGCTCAGCGTTTAATGTAACATTGATTGAAGCAACATATAAAGGAACGCACGCCATTGTCACAAAATCTAACTCATGTGGGACAAAGCCCAAGTCTTAAAGCTGTAGCCGCCTGAAAATTTTGTTTGCCTTAACAACAGATTTCTAATAACCCATCAAATAAGCTTTAGATTAATTGTCTGTGGTATTATTGACTTGAAGAGGATCATTATGCAAATATATGTTTACAATCTTGATCGAGTGTGTAAAGGTTAAATCTTAGCTATAAAAAGGAAAAAGAAAAAACAAGACAACTGTTGGTTGACCATCCCATTGCTGGAGGAAAGTCATTAATGCTGGTTGCTGCCACCCAAAATCCACCAGGCACAGCTAGGTTTGCATTGCGTAGAATCAGAGAAGACTAAGAGAGAGAAGGGGAAAAACTTGGAAAATTAAACTGAACCCCCTTAACTTACCAGAATATCATTTACAAACAGAAAATTAACAGATCCGGTCCAAATACATAAAATTTGAGGAATTTTCTGCGAACATTGTTTGTAAGCTAGCAGTGTTCTAAAAAAAAAGGTTTAAGTGTCCTGCCCAATTGCCTGCTAACGCACAGAATTTGAGCTATGCGCTCAATTATGCGGACACCCACATAATCAACTGATGCCAACTGATGCTTTAAGTAATTTTCCGCATAATTTGTTCATGCCAGTGTTTTATTTAATTTGATTGCGGTTGAACCCGTTTTCCCCAAAACCTGATCAAACTAAGCAAAAGAAAAAAAAAATCATAGCCCTTCTCTTTTCCCAATACCCCAACTCGCGCTCCAATTAATCAACAAACAATCCGATTAATCATTAAGCTCTCCAGGACCAAGCATATAATAAAACCATGTTTTTCAACATTGTAATCTAGTACCACTAGATGTCACAAAAATAAGCTTGAATCAGTCCTCAAATAAATTACAGATCGACTCGTGGAACTTCTCAGCTATTCGCCTATTGCAAAGTATCTCAGATGACTTAAAAAATATAATAAATTTTAATAAATGCCTAAAAAGTAAGAGGGTGCTTGTAAAAAGAACTTTTCAACAAGATATGATGGCCGCGGATAATACATCGAGAGATAGAAAGACCCGATATGCGAGTTTTGGGGGTAATTTTGCAAATATCAAGATTTGGAGGTAAATTTGCAAATATTGAAGATCTGATAGGTATATATGCAAAAACCCCTCTATTGAAAGTGGGATAACAGGAAAGTAAAATTTTCAAATGTTAGAGATCTTGGTAAGATGACATGGGATAATTTGGGATCATGAAAAGTGACACATAGTTGGATGATATGACACTTTAATCTTATATTTTACTTATTTTTAGTAATTTAAAATTATTTAATAACATGTTATTAAATCCCGCAAAGAAGTGACTATTAGTTAGACTATAACAAAATTGTTAATAATTACTAATATAATAATGATTTGTTATTTATTAATGTATGCATATCATAGATGAGAATTACCTTGAAATAAGGCCAAAATGAAAAATATGATGTAATTTTTGTTTGGTGCACTAGGAGGAGGTGATGCCATCAAAGAACGGGCAAACAATACAAGGCATTATGCACAGGCACGCACTGACAGATCAATAGACATTACCGTTTTACCCATCAATCTAAAACAATTGTAACCATTTAAAGCAAAACCACACTCTACACCCAAACCTATAAAAATATTTGTCACAATGTCACATTTCCTCCTCTCTTATAAAACAGATAACCTACTTTTGCATTACGCTATTTACCTTTTAAACTAACAAGAGGCACA
This sequence comes from Asparagus officinalis, assembly GCF_001876935.1. NCBI lineage: Eukaryota > Viridiplantae > Streptophyta > Magnoliopsida > Asparagales > Asparagaceae > Asparagus > Asparagus officinalis. The sequence continues at coordinate 59,334,436 of NC_033802.1, forward strand.
GCGTTACATTACATTATAATCCTTTTCAACATAAAACAAACTTTCTAAAAGCAGAAGCATGTGAGCCATTTCGTGGTTCTTACTACCTAACCACACTTTGAGCTTATGTGGATCAAGAATTAGTATTTTATTCTTCTGTTACAGTTCTAGGGGTGCACCAGTAGTTTTAGGTAGTTTTATTGAAAGAAAATCCTATGGATGCTACCACAGAAGATACTAGGAATTTTATGCCAAGAGATAAGGAGGCAAGTGAAGAATATTCCCCTCCTAAAAAGTTGTTATTTAAAGGCACTTCTACACAATTCCGCATTACATAATTTATTTCCATTGTTTTGTCTAAAATAAATCAAGTAGTGCATTCCACAGAAGTTCACAGAGTTCGATAGGTGTCAGTAGCATGCTAAGTTACACGGGTATGGGTGGGGGTACGGGACACGACAACTTTGTAAAAGATAAAGTATGGGCACACAGCTACATATACATGCATATATAATAATAATTTGCGTAAGATTGATATTATTTTTTCATTTCACCTGTCATAGAATAAAATTCCTATAACTGTATATGTTTTTTTTATAGTATAGATCTATAAAAAAAATTACCGTTTTTTAATTTGATATCCAAAAGACCAACTTTGAACTAGGTACGGGCTGCAATGAACCCAATTTATGTGCAACGAGTTTCAAGAATTGCATGTACAGAGTAGGATATACATCCAATAAGTATATGAAATTCTAATACTAAGCAGAGGAGTTATTATATAGAAATACCAATACCAGCAGCCTGATCAAGGAACGATGCCTAGGTGAAAGAGTATGATCAGGGACAACTAGCTATAACATGTCCAACATTTTTTTTACTAAAACCTATGTTCCTATAACTCATATCGGATAGATAACCCAATATTTCATAGAAGGCTGCAAAAGAGAAAAGAAAACCCATGATCAACCCACTAATGACAAAAATAGAGTTAGTAAACCCTCAACACTTGGATGGGGATGTGCCTAGTTGTGGAGAAAAAACTACAATTTTGCTCTAAGAACATATCTACACTAATAAAAAAATAAAGATCAACGGTTTTGATTAACTTTTTTTTATTTTTTAGTACAAGTTTGAAGTTAAATCAAAAAGTACCCGAACAAAGTATTAAAAAATCAATATGTGTATTATATTCACATAAAATAGAAAATATTCATGAGACTCTGAGACCACAGAAAAGGTTAAAGCATCATGAAATCAATATATTGCATCGATTGCCCAGAGGCAGAGCAAGAGTCTATTGAACGTAATGATACTATTGAAATTAGTATAGGTGGAATAACATGAACAAACCCAACAATAACCAAAATTAATGCCAACATTAGGTCCAAATGTTAGCAAGTAGTAACTAAATAAATAAAAATTAACTGCTCCCAAAGGAAAAACAAAAATCTGAAGACAAACACCAAGTACAAACTAAAACATCAAGTACTAGATTTAAATTCCTCAGGTCCCAGATACAATGAGAATGAAATATGCAAATCATAAAATAAAATGTTGACAGTCGTGAAATTATCATCCGAGAGAAGAAAACCAAGAAGACCAATCCATTGTTATTATTTAGATGAAAAATCAAAGATCGGTACATCGTGCCAGGTTAAAGGCCTACCAGTAAGAAGCAACAACAAATTATAACAAATCCGTAAAAATCAGGCTGCAATGTGATGCCAGAATGATCCCTGGATTTGTCTAACAAAAATAACTGTAAAATTATATTGCTTTTTAATCAGATAAATCTACCTAAGTGAAAGATAGTAATAAGATTCAACTAGCTGAAGCACTATCAAGAGGTCTTTTCCAACGCCAACATATAAAAACCATATCAGGAAAATAAACAACTAAATCATAGAAAGCCATAAGAGAATCCCATGATCACATCAACACCAGACATCAGAACCAGCAAGTCCACAATTCAAAATCAAGACAGATTGAACTGAACCTCAATAGAATAAATATACATTTAAGAACATAGGTACAAAATAAATTAATAATCATAAATCAAGACCAACAATAATGATCACTCATTCGTGGCATAAAACATTGGAATAAAATCGCAGAGAAAACTACAGAACAAAGTATAAATGTAAATGTAGATATACTCATAAAAAAATGAAAATCCTCATTCAAGAGAAAATAAAAGGATAAAGAATTAGGTAGCTTCACGCAAATTTATAACTGCAGTTGATAAAACAGAAATTGCAGTAATCTTTTTACGATTTTTCCCCCTTAAATCCTCATCTCCATCATATCCCCTAAGCTCTCTATTTAATAACTGCTGCTACAAATAGGCTGCAAGGCTGCAATTATAACAAAATAAACAACAATACAGCTACTTTTTTGCAAACTACAACTAAGATTTAGGTGCACTTTCCTACAAACCAAACACCCCAAAATATCATGAAATACCATCATCGAAAAAGATTGTTCTGAACTTCCCACATTTAGATCGATACATCAAACTTTAGATCAATCAATCCTTCATCCATATTAAAACTAACTTGCATATTCAAGGTTGCAGTATACCATGACAGACTGACCAGTTTGTTAAACCCAAGATCTATCCAGAAACTCAAAAAATAAAAATAAAAATAACCCATAAAAGGAAATATCCACAACAACAACAAATATAAAGTCCAAAACAAACGTCTTAAAACATCAAAACATAAACACTAAATCATGGCCAAAGCATCCATCTTCAAAATTCAAGCAACTAAACCCTAAACTTACAGTGACAGCTACAGGAACAGGCACCAGATTGAAGAAAACCTTAAAAAAATAAGGTTTGCCCTACCAAAATTCTTGTTAACCCTAAATCTATCCAGAAATTAAAGCATTGCTAAACTTAATATCAGAGAAAGAATCTCCAGGCATAAACACTGAAGTGATGGCCAAAACATTGATTTCAAATGTCAATCAAATAAACCCTAGATCTACGAAAAACCTAAGAAAATGCAGAGATTGAGAAGACGAAAGGATCCAACACCAGGCTGCGCTTGTTTGCTTAACTTAAAAACTACTGTTAAACTCTAGATTTATCCAAAAAGCGAATCAATTAACAAACTAAATATCCAGAGCAAGAATCTCCTAGCACAAGACTAAAATCATGATCAAAGCATTGATTTAAAAATAAACAGTTGCCTAAACGCTAGATCTAGGGCGAGAACTACTGCCGCAAGCAACAGATCAAAATAAAACCTCAAAAAGCAACCGAAATCAGGGAACAATAGCGTCAGATACGTAAACAATGGTCAAATCATTGATCTCAACTCATCGATTCGCTAAACCCCAGATCTACACCAAGAGGTACAGCAACAAGCACGAGATCAAAGCAAACCCTAGAAAATCACCGAGACGAGAGGGTCAAAGTCCCGATACCTGGCTGAACTTGAGTTGGTGCTGCTCGCCGGCGAGCTGGAGCGAACCGCTGACGAAGACGAGCTTGCCGCCGGCGGGTCGATGGTGGAGACGTTGTGGACGCACTGCTGGAACGGCAAGCTCATGAGCTTGCCGACGATCGCTTGAGCTCCCTGGATCTTGTCGCCCTCGAACGTCAGCATCGAGGCGTCCTGGTAGAGACCGCCGAGGCCCGCTCGGTTCGAGTCGAAGGTGCGGTAGTAGTGCCCGACGAACGCCTTGGCGACGTCATCGGGATCCATGGAGTCGAGAGGAGATCTACTGGGTTCTGTGTTTTCTGTTGAGGAGAACTGGAGAAGGTGAGATTTTGAAACCCTAGGGTTTTGATCGAGGAGAGCTTGTTTATGTGTTCCCTCGAGGAGAATTTTTTAACAATACCCTTTTAAAATATAATTAGCAAAAACGATCCTTTTAACGTGGCTGGCCAAAATGAGATCGATTTTACAAAATTTAGTCTTGAAAACACACAGGACTACTAGTCATGTGTATTTAGTGTTTGCTAATCAGCCCCTAAATATAGCACAAAAAACGCACGGAACTAATAATCTCGTGTGTTTACTGCGCAGTATCAGAAGACGCACAAGACTACTAGTCCCGTGTGTTTTCTGAACATTCTCAGAAAACACAAGTGACTGCAAGTCCTGTGTGTTTTACAAATTGCCTAAACACATGCACGAAATATGCATGCTTCTATTCTAACTTATGTCCTGCGTACATACAATAATTCATGCGCACAAAAAAAATTAATTCACCTCATATACATATCTAAACAATATAATCCATATATATCTTATCAATTTCGAGAAATAAACATAACTTAATGCACATATAATCAATTCAAAACATCACAACACAATAGATAACAGTCCACGACAACACATTTTATATCCATACTCTAAAATACTGCCACAAATGCAAATATATCCGGTATATTTATTTATAAATAGAGTCCATGCAGAAAATCCATTAAACTATCACATACAACCTAGAAGTCCGCTCCTTTGTCTCCCTCTTCGTACCCACTCAGATCATCGTCCTCCTCCGTCGACTTGAGCTTGTACGAGCTCGCTCTCCAGTTACGTATGTGGTCGTGACGGACCAGCTTCATTGTCATGTGTGCATGATCCATCTCGTATTCGTCTATTTGGTCGGCGTGCATATAAGAGATCCTCCTCCTATGCCATCTCCATGCGACCATCATGAAGATTATCATGAGTTCAATGAAAAGCTCTACGAATCCTTCGCACTATCCGCTGATATAGAGATGCATGTATACCCGGATCTGTTCCTGCGACAGAAAAGTGCTAGATCCTCTCGCATATATGGGCATGTTATTCATTCCAACACTTAGTCTCCCATTGAATAAGCAAATTACAGGTATTCTGTTTGTCATCGAAACTGAAATAATAACATTCATCATATGCAAATTATCTATATTATTCATAACCTAAAATTTATATATCTTGTTTCTAGGTAAACCGTAGTTGAAGGACCCACTATATCAAATTTAATTTATCAAATTTTAAATAAACCATATTGTTTATCAAAATTGAAATAAAATTATTCTAAATTTAGAGTTATTGTCATACTACAATTGTAACTAAAAAAGTATACAAAATTTAAAAAAAAAATTACTTTGATGACAGTTGAAGTTCGTTGGCATCGAAGAGATTAGACGGCGTCAGAGTTCAACAATGCCGTAGTAGATCAAGAAAAAAAAATTGGGCAAGAGCCTCGGTTTGGGCTTGGAGAGAAGGAGAGAGAGAAAACTGAGGGAGAAGGAGGTGATGTGAGAGAGGATGAATGAGGGAGGGGGAGATCAGGAGAGAGTTGAGGGAGAGAACGGGAGTGAGTTGAGGGAGAGAACGGGGAGAGGGATCTCAAAGTGGGAGAGTGCGGTTGTGCCCTAATTTTTGGGCATGCTTCACTTACAAACCCCTTGACAAATACAAGGGACCATGTATTTACTGGGAATCCACCCAAGTGGCGCTAGTCCCTGTTTAACAAACGAGACTACTATTCCCGTGTGTTTTCTACGCTGTATTTAGGGACTGATTAGCGAACGCTAAACACATGAGACTAGTAGTCTCATGTATTTTAAGACCAAATTTTGTAAAGTTAACCTCTTTTTGGTCAACGTTGATAAGCTGGCCAAAAAAGGTCTATTTTGCTAATTATTTAGCAAAAAAATTATTTTTGCTAATTATTTTTTAAAAATGTCTTTTTAAAAAAATCTCCGTTTTTTAAATATGGGTCCTTAGCATGGCTTAATTGCACTTAAATACATTGTAGTTTTCCTTTTTCAAAAAAAAACCTTGTAGTTTCCCCAACTTTGCACTTAAATACCCTCACTTTTTTAGCACTTTTATACCTTAGACTGTATTTGGATGGGGATAGAGAAGAGTAGGGGAAGAGAATTATATATCTAGCTCTATTTGGGAGTTATATTGAGGGGGGATGGGAGGATAAAGAAGAAGTTTTCATGAAAACTTTCTGCAAATTCTTCTTCCTCAAATTGGGAGCAGCATAGAGGAAAAGGAGAGAATTAAACTTTCAATATAGAAGGAAATTTTGACTGTGTATGGCTCTATCATAATGAATCAATGATTAAAATATTATTGCTTTCCTTTTCTTCTCTTAATTAGAACTTCCAAACAAAATAATTTAAGTTCGCATTCATTTTTCTTATTAAACTTCTAGACTACACATTATATTTCCTCTCTGCTTCTCTAACTTTCCTTTGTCTATTCTATCGTGTATTCCCTTCTCCTAGTAATCTTCCAAACACATTATCAAAAATTTTAAAACTTACACTCATATACCCTCACTTGTTTTGGCAGCATTTATATGCTCTATAAAGTTTTTTTTAATATCCTAAAGTTGTTAAAACTCGCATTTAAATATCGCCAATTATGCAAAATTTAGGGTATTTAAATGTAAGTTTTAAAAACTTTAGGATAGTTAAGTGATAGTTTTAAAAGCTTTTAAAGTATTTAAGTGCTAATGTTAAGAACTTTACGGTATGTAAGTGTTGCCAAGGACAAATGAGGATATACATAAGTGAAAGTTTAGAAACCTTTAGGATGTACACGTACTCCCTAAAACAAGTGAGAGTGCATAAGTACAAAGTAGGGGAAAACATAGGCTATAAATGTGCCATTAATCCTTGGAATATCAACTATTTTCCAGTTCATCTTGTAAAGAATTCAAAATTGCTATTTTAACCCCATAAATTATAGGCAAAGTAGTACTTAAATACGTTATAGTTTCACTCACTTTGTATTCATATACTCTCACATGCACTTTGCACTTATATATTCTCACTTATTTTTTGTATCATTATATGCCTTAATTTGTTTAAAATTAAATCACCTTAATTTGTTTAAAATTAAATCTGCTATCCCATGTCATGCAAATTGTAGGCGTTAAAAATTACTTATAGGTCTCCACGAACAGCTCGAGGCTAAGAGAAGATGATGAACGTCACTATCCAAGTCACAGGAGCTTGATTGATGTCGACAAATACATGAAGTGGGTTGACGAACTATGTGAAGCAACGGAGTTTCAGAATAATAAGGATACGAACTGATCGGGAGCCCCGTGTCACTTACAAAAGACGAAATGCCCTTCGTGTCTCATTTATTCCACATATGATCTAATCATTGGAGCTTATAGAACTCCTCGTCGGCTTTCCAACGCACTTTGAATCGTTTAAATCCGAGTTCGGATAAAAAAGTTACGGCGAAAACGAACAAACATGCATAACGGAACGTCTCAGGCTGAACTGGGACACCCGAGGTGTCTCGGCACAACCGAGACACCCTAAGGTATCTCGGCCATGGCCGAGACACCCAAAGGTGTCTCGGACTTGGCCGAGACACCCAAATGTATCTTAAAACTTGTAGAACTGTTTTGACCATGATTCGTTTTGAATCTGAAGAAACTCAAAACATGAAGGTTGTAGATATTTTTGTCAGCTTTGTAACCCATCTAGAATCAGGTCATTTAGAGGTCATATGAGGAAGTTATGACTAAAATAGCGTCGAGACACCCAAAGGTGTCTCGTACCTGGCCGAGACACTCAAAGGTGTCTCGAAACTTTTGGAGCTGTTTAGACCATGATTCGTTTTGAATCTGAAGACACTCAAAACATAAAGGTTGTAGATAGTTTTGTCATCTTTCCAACCCATCTGGAATCAGGTCATTTAGAGGTCATATGAGGAAGTTATGACCAAAATAGCGCCGAGACACACAAAGGTATCTCGGAACTTGTGGAGCTATTTTGACCATGATTCGTTTTGAATATGAAGAAACGCAAAACATGAAAGTTATAGATATTTTTGTCAGATTTCCAACCCATCTGGAATCAGGTCATTTGGAGGTCATATGAGAAAGTTATGACCAAAATTGCGCCGAGACACCCAAAGGTGTCTCGGACCTGGCCGAGACACCCAAAGGTGTCTCGGAAATTGTGAAGCTATTTTGACTATGATTCGTTTTGAATATGAAGAAACTCAAAACATGAAAGTTGTATATATGTTTGTCACAATTCCAACCTATCTAGAATCAGGTCATTTGGAGGTCATATGAAGAAGTTATGATCAAAAAAGCGCCACGACACCCAAAGGTGTCTCGTACCTGGCCGAGACACCCAAAGGTGTCTCGGAACTTGTGGAGCTGTTTTGACCATAATTCGTTTTGAATATGAAGAAACTCAAAACATGAAGGTTGTAGATAGTTTTGTCAGCTTTCCAACCCATCTGTAATCAGGTCATTTGGAGGTCATATGAGGAAGTTATGACCAAAATAGCGCCGAGACACCCAAAGGTGTCTCGGACCTGGCCGATACACCCAAAGGTGTCTCGGAACTTGTGGAGCTATTTTGACTATGATTAGTTTTGAATCTGAAGAAACTCAAAACATGAAAGTTGTAGATATGTTTGTCACCTTTCCAACCTATCTGAAATCAGGTCATTTGGAGGTCATATGAAGAAGTTATGATCAAAATAGCGCCGAGACACCTAAATGTATCTCGGACTTGGCCGAGACACCCAAAGGTATCTCGGACCTTGTGGAGAACTTTTGGCTATAATCTGGTTATAATCTGAAGAAACCCAAAACATGAAAGTTGTAGATCTCTTTGTCAGTTTTCCAACACATCTTGAATCACTCAAATCCGAATTCGGATGAAAGAATTAGAGCCAAAATACTGAAGATGGTACAAACTGTCTCGCACAGGTGCGAGACACCCTGAGCTGTCTCGCACTTGGGACGTGTTTTTGACGGTTTTCGATCAGTTTTAACCGCCCGGATCTCCTGAAAGCCTATAAATACAGCCCCTAGAGCCTCATTTTTTGGAGCTGGAGTTTTGAAAAATTGGCGAAGCCCTACCGGACTGAAGAGTGATCGAGTTCTTCAACGCAAGAGATCGAGAGTCGTCAGATCTGCATCACCCGCATCCAATCCTTAGTATTATCCCGTTGTGGTAATTCTAAGAAGAGCAATTATCTCACTGTTGTCGAGATAAGCGCTTCTGCTTCTCGATTCCTTCGCGGATGGACGGAGTTCTGAACCTGATCTAATTGCCAGGTAGTCCACGGATATCGACCTCCCCGTCACCGGCTAAAGACCCACGCAAGCAAGAAACGACGAACGGATCTTGCGTTATTTTCGAAAAGTTGTAATCTTTCATTTTCGTTATTCTTTTTATTAAATATTTTGAATTCTTTGTAAGCGATCCAGATTATAATGAATTCAACAACGAAGGCAACTTTTTCCGAAAACAAACATTCGTTGTTCTTTTTATAATGAATTCTTTGTAAGCGTTCCAGATTATAATGAATTCAACAACGAAGGCAACCTTTGGGTGTCTCGACGCTATTTTAGTCATAACTTCCTCATATGACCTCCAAATGACCTGATTCTAGATGGGTTGGAAAGTTGACAAAAATATCTACAACCTTCATGTTTTGAGTTTCTTCAGATTCAAAACGAATCATGGTCAAAACAGTTCTACAAGTTCGGAGATACCTTAGGGTGTCTCGGTCGTGCCGAGACACCTCGGGTATCACAGTTCAGCCTGAGACGTTCCGTTATGCCTGTTTGTTCGTTTTCGCCGTAACTTTTTCATCCGAACTCGGATTTGAACGATTCAAAGTGCGTTGGAAAGCCGACGAGGAGTTCTATAAGCTCCAATGATTAGATCATCTGTGGAATAAATAAGACACGAAGGGCATTTCGTCTTTTGTAAGTGACACGGGGCTCCCGATCAGTTCATATCCTTATTATTCTGAAACTCCGTTGCTTCACATAGTTCATCAACCCACTTCATGTGTTTGTCAACATCAATCAAGCTCATGTGACTTGGATAGTGATGTTCATCATCTTCTCTTAGCCTCGAGCTGTTCGTGGAGACCTATAGGCAATTTTCAACGCCTACACAAATATAAAAATTTTTACACCACGATTCTCATTAGCAACTTAGCAACCAATCGCATTGTGAGCGTTATGTTAGAACAATAGGGTAAATATTTTCACATTTGCATAACTGAGGATAGCTAAGTGCTAATTTTTAAAAGCCTAGGGTATATAAATGACTTGAAAAATAAATAACGATATACAAGCGCAAGATAACTGATATATATATGGTAGATAAGTGCTATTTAGCCTATATTATAAAAATAACACTAACTTGCGGTAAAGGCGCGATCATAATAGTTTGATGTGATCCTGTACTTAATATACTTAGCTTACGACTTAAGGCCCAGTGATAACATCATATTTTTATATGAGCAAATTAGCTCTTGAGTACTTTATAGTTTACCCTACTTTGCACTTTTAGATACTAATAATAACTTGTTTGTGGCGACACTTATATAGGTCTGTCAAAATGGACAGGCCCGGCCCGGCTCGGACTGAAAAACCGAGTCCGGGCTAGGAAAAACCGAGGCCCGGGCTCGGGCCTGAGCGGGCTAGGCACCGGGCCAGCCCGGTTTTTTTAATTTTATTTTCAAGAATATATAGAAAAAAATTAAACAAAATTTTAATAAAAACAATCATATTATTAATTATTTGTAATTATATAATTTACAAATACAAAAAATTATAGAAATTAAAATGATAAAAATAACTTCTTTATTAATAATCAGTCAATCATCTACAATTATAAATTTATTTTGGAATTCGTCTTATCACAATAGATGAATACATCTCAATTAGGTTGGCACATACTCATCTATATCACTATCATTTATAACTTTTTTCAAAATAATTTATCATAAATTTTCAATTAAGAAATAAAAATTACAAACTGATGAATAATCTCTACTCTTTATATCTATCTGCTAGTCCCAATTCTTTAAATTTATCTTCAATACCAGCCATCCGATCGATGCCTTGCGTTATTTCTCGTACCTCCACTAATCTTGTAGGCACATTACCGCCTGTACGATATACGAATCTAACGATATCATGTGGTCGTCGATCAAACGTCCTGTTATGCTGAAGGCGGATTCCAAAACTACCTTGAAAACCAGCACTGTTAGTAAGTCACGAGCCATGATGGAAAGTATAGGATATGAAACTGTTCCCTATACTTTCCACCATTGCAAAAAAAATTGAAACTACTATTTTGACATTTAACTAAATATGCAGTTAAATATTAATTAATTTCAGAAACTTCCGTTGATGATCCAAGTCCACATCAACCAGCTAGCTCAACTACCATTGATTCCCTATCAAAACTCAATACTTTGCCTCGACTTGAACTCGTAGCAGAAACTGTAGACTGATGTGTACTTATACAATATCTACCTGCATACTCATCATATAATTTTTGAAAATAATTTCTAATAGCATTATGATGAGTAAGAGCAGTAATAATTTGACCATCATCAGTGTCTATTATCATATTACCATACGAACAATTTACAAATTTCGAAGGCTAATATCCTTCAAACATTGATCAATAAGAACCCCCAAATAAAAAATAATAGGAATAGACCTAAAATACTTATTAAATTTACTTTTCATTTGAGAAATCATATTTTCATAATAATTATCCATACAATAATTATTAATTTTTTTGAATATTTAAAATTTGTAAAGCAGCTTGAATAATAGCTGGATGATAACAACCAGATAATAACATAGTAGCATCATAAAAAACTTATAACATCTCTTTTACACTATTCTTTTACACTATATATAACTGTCCATTCATCCTTAGTAATTACATACATACTACCAGAGCTAGAACTAGAAGTATAGAAAGCAATAAAATTATTTATAATTTTTTATACTCTATAGCTACATTTAACATTGCATAGGTAGAATTCCACCTATGGTCAACATCTTTTGGAATTAGTCTGGGTTTAAATTTTTTTTTACACAATTTTTTCCATCTTTTAATTCTTTGTTCAGAAGCATGATGAGCATAAGCTACTATCCTAACCTTTTCTATCATGAATTTAATTTCACTAAATGCACTTTGAACAATTAAATTTAAAATATGACACACACACATCTAATATGAAAAAATATCACCATGACATGACAATAGCAAAGATGTTTCGATATGATCAATAGCTATATTTTTATTACTTGCATTATCTAGTGAAAGAAAACATATTTTTTATAAAATTTCTAATTTTATAAGTTCCTCAATTATTAAATTTGCAATATTAATACCACTATGTGAATCTTTAAATGCAATAAAAAAATAACTCTTTTAAACATTTGTCAATTATCATCAATCCAGTGTGCTGTGATTTTATGTTCTAGATGTCCAAATATCAGAAGTTAAAAAAAATTTACAGTTTGAAATTTAAAAATAAGAAATTATTTTTGCTTGTTCCTCCTTATAATATTTTAAAATATCACGTTGACAAGTTTGACGAGAAATTTTTTTAAATGCGGGATAAAAACCATCTGTAAACATATCTCCATATTCATCATGTTCTACTAATTTAAAAGGTAGGTTTTTAAGAATAATAAACCTGATGATGCATTTCTTGGCTCGGACTGCGTCATAGTTCCAACTACCAAGACTACCGAAAGATGAGGATTGGGAGAGTAAATATTGTCGGATATCACCTTAAGACATTGACTGACCTTTGTTGTGTTTCTCTAAATGACGTTTGAGGTGATTAGTGCCGCTCTTATGATGAGCTTGGAAAATATGACCGCATAACACACACTTAGCCTTTTGGGTGAGAAGCCTACCGTGTTGATCCCTGGTGATATCTATCTTCTCAAAAAAGTTCCACACATCAGATCTCGGCCTTAGGAGCTCTTGGTGCAGAATCGTCACCGCCGGAGTCGTGATCAACATCGGTATGAGTAGGAGGAGTAGCTATAGCTCCTGTAGTAGGAGTATTAGGACTCATATTAAGATCGGGAGTTGGGATTTGCTCTTCATAATCAGAGGAGAAAGCTATTTGATTGAAGAATTAAAGAGCAAAAGCGAGTATTAGAGAGTATTAGAGAGAAGCAGATGAGTTTTGGATGAGAAAAAAAAATGATAATTTTTTATCGTTTTGACCATTTTTGGGGTATTTTGGTCAAAAGCCAAAATATGGCCTTTATGACCGGCCAGACAGGTCCGTGTCCAGCCATAACAGTCACAAAAAATGACCGTTTTTGCCGGGCTGGTCCGACCCGGGGCCGCACCTGCTCGGTATGATACTTGGTCGGGCCGCGGGCTAGGTCTGGTGTGGGCACCGATGACGCGGCCTGGGCCGCAGGCCGGGGCACCGAGCCTTGGGCCCAAATGGCAGCCCTATACTTATATGTCCTGATATTTTTTTTTAATTTATACTTTAATACCATCAGTTATGCAAGCATGTGATTTTTTCTTCAGAATAGTCCCACCTGGTACTTATGTGCCGATTTAGAGCTTTTATATTAAAATATTTTGAAATTAGCTTATGAGTGTCACATAGAAATATCTGAGGAAATATTCTCCCATTTACATAACAAAGAATATTAAAATGAAAATTTTAAAAACTTTAGGATATATAAGTGTTGTCAAAATTAAGTGTGAGTGTATAAATGAAACGTAGGCGAAGCTATAACACATTTAATTGCTAATTACTCTTTTTCTATGTACCAAACAAATGCAATTTAACTCAATTTTACTTCCCCGCCTCTTGAACCCTTCCATCCGACTTATTTAAAGTTAAAACAAAATTTTAACAGCTATATATATGGGTGCATTCGGTCCGGATACGGCTCAGATATGATGCTTACCATATCCATATCCGCTTACCCATCTTGGATACAGATATGGATACAGATATACGTTAGTAAGGAAAATTCATATCCATATCCGTAAAAATCGGATACGGTTACGGATATAGATGTGGATATATAAACGGAAATGCATGCAGATACAAAACGAATATGAGAAAACTAGATAGTATTGAGAAAAATATAGTTTATGTGATACAAAAGAGTTTGTTAATATGTTCGTTATAACTGAAAAGCTAAGATTAGACATCTTGATCATCAAAATTAACCACAAATCCATAATCTAAGAATCAAAACTATCATAAGAGTATGACCAGCATGCATTCAGATATTTTAGATACGGATACGGATATTTCACTACAAAATCATATCTGTAACCATATCCTATCAGTTATAGATTTGAGTAACCATATACGTATCCTAACGAAATACAGTTAACGGATATTTCCTCGGATACGAATACGGTTTAGCACCCCTAGCTATATATTAAAAGTCTCGATGAGTTTTATTTTCTTAAATTGTATACATTCTTGGCATCCTTGTACATATTATCGTAGAATTGTGATAACTAGATTACACTGTCCAAACTATACTCTCAAAACTATTACGCATCTACACCCAAAGATTATAAAGTCTCTGATAGCTCATCAATTTTAATAACAATTCAAGTGAAAGGGCCTAACAATTTTGATTACAATTCAAGAAAGGGCCTAACACTTTCGTGTGTAGTAGTGCATGAGTAGGTTGGAGAGTGTAGTTTAGTTAAATTATCCATCACAATTTTAATAAATAAGATAAATATTGTTTTTTCACTTAATCATGATCCTAAGGCTGTTGTAAATACCACAAGATAATTCTAGGGTTTTCAAAAAGAATCAAACAACAATAAACCCTAGAAAAATAATCTAATACACATGATTAATACAAAGAGGAAATTAATAATAGATGCGGAAACGTACTTGGATCCATGAATTAATTTGTAGAAAATTGTCGAAGGGGTTGAGATCTTCTAATCTGGATGACCTCTTTAAAATTCCTCTCTAGATGGGGGTGAAGAGAAAATTAAGAACGTGCCATTAGATTAGGGACCATAACCCATTAAGTAGTTATTATAGTTTCCAATTTGGCCCCTCATCAAATTAGAAATTACAATATGGTATCTACACAATTGGCCTATGACACATTCAATACTCATTGACCCAATTTACTTGATTGATTACTTTACGCGGGTCAATTTTAAAGAATAGCACTACACACTAATATCACATATGTGCTCATAATTTAGATTTAATCCAGCAAAGGCAACAATTTTTTTATGACGCAAGTTTTGTTTTCTTATGGAGAAGCTTTTTCTATTACCTTGAAGCGTCCCTTCATTTTCATTTTGTAGTTCTCTGCCTCATGGTGTAACACGTTGTCTCAATGGCTTCCTCGTTAAGGATAAATATGTCTCTCTCTGATGAAAACAAAATGTTAAGAATAAAAAGGATCAAATTCGCTAGCAAAACTTGTGTCAACTTAAGTGGATAGTAAAAAGTCCTCTATCAAACTTTTTAGCCACTCATATTGCCTAGGGATTCTTGCATGATATGAAAATATTTTTTATATTAATAAATAAGTGGTTAGAAAGTTTGATGGACATCAATTTAAGTTGATAGGAGTCTTACTCTCAAATTCGCATGATAACTTTGTAAAAATTGCACCCTAACGAGTTCTCTCACCTCTTGCAATATATTTCTTTATCTTCCAAAAGTAGCCACACTTTCACAAGTTTTCCTTGATCTCTATATGATTTATCTAAGCTATTACTTATACAATTTAATAAAAACAAATATTCATTAAATTTGATTATTTATATACACGCACACTATTTATTTTGTATCAACTTTTGAGTAAACTAGTTCAAGCTATCAATCCACAGAATCCACACACAAAGATTGAGAAAAACTCCAATCAAGAAAAAACACAAAGCAATTTTGTAATTCTGAGTTTAAAATTATTTGGTTAAGAATTCTTTCCACCCTTTTTGGAAATATTGTACAAAGTAGACTAGCAAGACCAATCATCGATCATTGTAATAATATTTCTTGGAAAAGCTAAGGAAAGCCTAGGTAACTACGATCTTCCTTCGAAGTATTCAATGGACATGGGAGACATTATAACATTTTTTCCTCCTCTTCTTCCACTTTCAAATCTCTACATAGGATATTTAAGCTTCAATCAGAAAGCTCGATTTCGGTGTGAAGCCTTAACTCAGTTACATAATGAACCATGCACCTCAAAGTTTTCATACTGAACAAGGGCTCTGCCACATTGCTAAGTCAGCAATTAGATCTCGGAGTTGATCAATTAGAAGCTTGAGGTGATTATTTTTGTTTGCTATTTCCTGCATTAAGAAGACATAACATTGTCAGAAAAAAGTTTTTCTCTTATTTGAATTTAAAAAAAAAACAAAATAGAGAGTATAATGGTCTTATATCAATCAAACGTCTAGATTCATTCTAGATGGATGAACAAGAAATTTTGTCGCAGAGAGGTTTAATAATGGTGAAGAACAAGAAGTAAACTATGGTGGAAAACGATGATTTAAAGAAGAAAGAAGAGAAGAGCTAAGAACAGGAAGGAGCAGTCAACCAAGAAAGAACTTAAATATCATATCATCCATAAGCGATTAAAGTATTTTTAGACGCAGTGTGTCGTATATAAAGGCAAAGAAAGAAGAACAAGCTCAAATCACTTGCAAAAATTCAGTCTAAGAAGGAGAACAAGCTTGTCCTTCCAAGCTCTGCCCAAGTTAACCAGTTTTCCCGTTTTCACTGAGCCGTTTTCTCTGAAATTACTCTCATGATCGATAATGATATTTCCAACCTTTACATTGTCACATCGACAGGATCTAGCAAATAATTAACCACTTTGGAAATGAGACATACACCTATAACTGGGATAAAGAAGTAATACATGATTGAGAAGTTAAGGCTGAGACAGTCTAAAAAAGTCCCCGAAATAAGTAAAGTTAATTGGCTATCATATTCCTCATGAAGAGATTATTAGGGCCGGTCAACTCCATCTCTGGTGTAGTTCTCGCTAGAAAGACCTATCATAAGAGAACTGCATCTTTAAAAAAAAAAATTGTGACACCTTAAAAGCTTAGATATTTTAAGTGATCATTTAAATCAATTGAGAATCAACCATTTGATTCCCATATATGTACTTTTTCTCTCAGCATTAGCTAGACATTCTAGGAAAAATAGCAATCTAGTCATCAAGTTAAATGCACCAATTCGATCATAGCAAGGACAAGGCAAATAAATGAGAAAAAAACATGCCCATGGAAACCACGTAACAGGCTTCTAGAGTGTATATCTTTTTGCAGCAAATTTTGAAGCCATTAAAGATATTCTGGAGTACATTCTAAAAGCCAATGATTGTCTTCACAAAAAAACAAGCAACTAAATCTCAAGTTTTTTAATTAAAGTGACTAAGCTTTTGATGACTTGCCTCAAAACGCAAAAACAAGGATGTAAGACTTTAGGCCATTGATAAACTACTAATTGAACTTCAATTTTCCGTTTGCGGTCCCATATAAGTAAAAATTATATTCGGTAGAAAATGTTGGAAAGGAAGTGAGCACAGACTACATCAAGAGCCATAAGATGCATGTTGAATGTCTGAAGCATGATGGGTGCATCATACTCAAAATAAAATCAACGCAGAAAGGAAAAAAGGGAATTCCTCAAAAAAAGCTTTGTTGTCACTAAAATAAAAAACTACAGTCAATGAAAAGTGTAATACATATGAAAAACTGATTATATCCATAACAATAACTTTAACTTTTAGAAGATACAATAAGATACAAAAGTCTAAATGATACCTTTCTTACGGCTTGATCTACTTCAACCTCCATGGCCATCTCCTGCAATTGGAGTATTATTAGAATTGCTGAAAACAGCCCTACATGCTTTGGATAATTTACCTCCAACTATGTTCTTTAGTCCCCTAAGATATCAAGCGTGCAATGTTATACCTTAGCAAAGTTCTCAAGAAATAATGGCAACTGCTGCAGTCAAAACATAGTGTTATGTAGTGCACACCATAACTAACATAAACTCATAATACCAATCTACAACCTACGGTCTACGTCACAGATACTCCTGGAAATATAAAATGCAGAAAACCACGATAATTCATTCACAATAATCAGTTAAGCCAAATTGGCTGCTTCAGTGAAAGCATGGAACAGCCATTGTGATATACTTGAACTAAAAAGCTAAGGTCAAATAATACCTTCCAATATGGTCACTATTTTTGTTTAGCAAACATCAAATCCATGTTTACTGTGTGAATGTTGCACCCAGAGATCGAGCGTCCAATTTTATGGGCTGAAAACCGGACTCACGTAGCGGTATCTATTTTCTTAAATCCATATTAAATTTACGGTCACCGAGATTTGAACCTGGATTGCTCTGATACCACCCACGTCAAAGAACCCCCACTAAGTTACGGTCAGGGTTGAGGGTTATAATTTTATATTCTGACATTAATCAAAGTAGAAAACGAACTAACAAATCAAACAGAGAAAATGAAGACGAGGGAAATGGGACAAGACAAGGGATTCCAATAAGGTTCGTTAGGGTTTTATACCTGAGTCGAATTGGGCACGGCAGCGAGAACAGCTCGCAGGGCAGCAACCGCGGACCTGTATCTCAATCTAGCATCATCGAGAGCTCCGCGCCGCGCCGCCGCCGCGCCTCCGGCAACGGAAGCGGCGGCGGAAGCGGAGTCGGAGGGGTGGTTGGAGGAATCGGAAGAGGCGTCTCCGGCGGATCCGGCGGCGGCGGCGGCGGCGGCGGAGGATGATGACGTGGACCAGAGAGCGGGGTTGGCAGAGCTCGTCGTTCATCGAGGAGAGAATGTGGAAGGCGGCGTCGATTGTCTCTTCTAAGTGCCTCTGGCCTTCTAACCCTAGCTCTTGCCTGCTCTTGCCCGCCATTTTTCGAGATTTTTCTCTTTTCTCGGATTGTAAAAAAAAACCCTTAATCGATCTTTTGCCGAATTCTCATCAAAGACGTGATTCTTAAATTGCTTAAATCTTTCATACTCCAATTTATTAGTGCCGCAAATCATCAAAATTGCTATTAAATCCCCCCAGTTCTTAGGTTTGTTCTGATTTATAACCCTCATATTGCTATTTAGACCCACAACATTTAAGTCATTTTTTAATTAGTCACTTCAAAACCAGAAAACAATCATCAATTAGAAGCAAATTAGCCCTTTTTCAAAGGACTAAAATTTCTATTAGGTTCCCCAGCTCTCATAAGCTGTTACAAATTAAACCTTATGATTTCTCATTCCATCCTTGATTGAAGGGATGGATTTCAAGATAACTTAAGAATTGGGGGATCTAATAATATTTTCAATGATTTTAGGGACTAATTTTCCTCAAACCAGAATATTCCTCTGCCTAATACGTACCTTTTAACGTTAAAATTGATTAACACCGGCGACAGTATTAAAGCAACATTAGGGTTAGGTCTTAAGAACAAGATAATTTCAGTGAGCGTATTTAATTTGCCCCAACTTTGTTGTATGTGGATCTGCCATAATGGGTATATTAGTATATATGCTATCAACAATGCTATTTGGCACGCAGGGTATCGCGCAATGGCATCGCGCGTCCTACGTGGATCCAGCCACATCAGCAAATTAATTTTGATCTCAATTCTGTGAAAAAACACCTGTGATCCATTCCTCCGCCCTATTCTATCTCCTCACTTCAAATTAATTTCCCATCTACACCTGTGACTCATTCCTCCGCCCTATTCTCTCTCCTCACTTCAAATTAATTTCCCATCTCCCCGGTGACTCGGGCGACCACCGCCGGAAGCGCGCACGAGCTCAAGTGAGAAGGACCGCCGTAGTCTCCGCCCGTTGCCGGAGTCAGCCCCTCGCTCGAGTTCGTCGTAGTCCCCTCCCTAACAGATCTAGGGTTTGGCAAATTTCTCAAACTTTTTTAATCTTTCAAGTTAGGTTTTTTCTGTAGATTTCTCATCTAATTTCTACGAAATGCATGTTGATGCTTTAGATTTTTATAAATTTCTGATTCAATTTTATGAATAAATTATTAATTAGGGTTTTTAAAGTTGAGATTTTTTTTGAAGAATTCTCATCTAATTTCTAGGGATTGCATGTTGATACTTTAGATTTTTACAAATTTTCGATTCATTTAGATGAGAATTCTCATATTAATTAGAATTTTTTTTGCAAAATTTTGATTCAATTAGATGAGAATTCTCATATTCGGGCTGATGTATGTATAGCAAAATTTACTGGGATGTAATATAAACTTACAATATTTTTTAGCTTACATCAGTTAAAGACTATTATATCCAAAAGAAAATTTACAGTAATATGAACTTTAAGTATTACGCCGGTGAAAACTTACATCAATTAAAGACTATTAAATTATCCAAAAGAATAAGGATGCATATATAGCAGAAAATTTAACTTCATTAGTTTAAAATATAGCTTCAGTTCATTAAAATAAATTTGATCGCTTGTTCAGTTTCAGTCAACTATTTGTTCAGTTTCTTTGTTTAGTTTCAGTCAATTGTCTGCTCAGTTTATTTGTTTAGTTTTTGTCAACTATTTTTCTATAAAGTTTATTGATGATCACTTAATTTGAACAACTATGGAAGATATTGAGGAGTTTGGTGATTTAGATGATAATGACTTGAATAATTGCTCGGTTGATGAGAGATACGAGTTGCCTCAGCACACTAATCAGCAGATTGAACATAATGAGCCTAAAATTGGGATAAAGTTTAATGAGATTGATGAATTGTTTGAGTTCTACAAAAACTATGCAAAGAGCAGTGGATTTCCAATTAAGTAACTATCAAGAGGGAAGAATGAAATGGGGATTGTTAGAAGTATAACTTTAGCATGTGGTCGAGTTGGCAAACATAATAATACTTGTCAAAATCCCTTAAAAACCACAAGCAAACTACGGAATTGGGTATAATGAAAAGATACCAGCTAAGTTAAATCTCGACGAAAGATGGAAAATATTGTGGTTGTTATGGAGCATAATCATGGCCTTAGCCCTAGTAAAAGTCGTTTCTTTCATTGCAATCGAAGAATTAGTACACATGTTAGACATCAAATTAATCTGAATGATCAAGCCAGAATCAAAATAAACAAAAATTTTGGCTCACTAGTACATGAGGCTGGTGGATATGAGAATCTGTTGTGTGATGAAAAGGCTTGCAGGAACTTGGTTGATGAATCAAGGCGTTTACGTCTCGGCAAAGATGATGCTTCAGCGATTATAAAATATTTTTCAAGGATGGTTGTAGAAAATCCAGGTTTCTATTTTGATATTGAATTAGATGATGATGATCATTTGAAAAATGTATTTTGGGCAGATGGTAGGAGCAGAGAAGCTTACAAAGAGTTTGGTGAGGCTGTCACTTTTGATACCACCTACTTAACAAATAAGTATGATATGCCATTTGCACCACTTGTTGGCGTTAACTATCATGGGCAATCAATTTTGCTTGGATATGGGTTGATTTCAAAAGAATACACAGAGACTTTCATATGGCTATTTAGGAAGTGGTTGAATGCATGGATGGATGTGCTCCACAACAGAAAATAATTGATCAAGCAAGAGCCATGAAAAATGCAATTGAGATTGTTTTTTCAAGCACTAGGCACAGATGGTGTTTGTGGCATATAATGAAGAAGCTGTCAGAAAACTTAGGAAGGTACATTGAATATGAAGCCATCAGTTCTACCATGAAAAGAGTGGTGTAAGACACACAAAGTCCACAAGAGTTTGAAAAACAGTGGAATGAAATTGTTGACATGTATGGATTGGAGGATTGTGATTGGTTAGGTGAATTGTGTTTGCGTCGAAAATTGTTGTATTCATTGCGGTATTCATTACAACTTCGGTTGTTACATTGAAAACAAAAAGATAGTCTTTTTATAAGACTTTTACACAATGAAAATGAAAAATACAATTCTCGTCAAACAAACGCAGAGATCGTTTATCGGTCTTCTGCTTGCGTGGGATCTTTGCCTGTGCCGGGGTTTATCCGTGGACCGCCTTTGATCTGGATCCGGTTGATGAAAAATTCAGCAGAGCTTCGTCTTCACCGAGGAAGTATTTGATTTGAAGCGCTGAGATCGACCAAGCGAAATCAGGGCTCTTCTCGAGATTAAGACCAAGCCTAATCTCAAGGGACGGACGGGAATGGGTGTCGGATCTCTCGAACTCTCCTTCTTTATGCCGAAGAACTCGCCAAGATCTATCAACCCTCGCTGAAATTCGTGCTCCTTTGACTCCACAATCCGGCAGCACCTCCTCGTCTTGATAATCAATCGCCCCAGAAAATGGAGGCCTTTGGTTCATATTTATAGGCCTCAAAATGCGGTTATTTGGATAAGAACAAGGGATTTGGCTCTATCTTCAGTCAACAGCAGCCTAACAACGTTTAGGGATGATCTCAAGTCAGTTAAGAACCCCTAAAACCGATAAACCCTGCAAAAAACCAATTTAAAACTGTCAAAACGTGTTTTGGAACTTTAGACTGCGCAACAGGACAATCCGACCCGCGCTCGCGCGGGTCGGATTGATCCGACCCGCGCT
>NC_033802.1:59358182-59362072 GCF_001876935.1 Asparagus officinalis
TCAACGGGTTTGATGTGCCTTTACCGATTACCGTTTGAATCGGGCTTGCATGCGGATTGTTTAAGTCCGTTCCGCATGTGACGTTGTGCTAAAGGAATGAACTCCCTTAGACTTGATGCTACGATATTGAATACGTAGACTTCGCCATTGTTACGGGAATAGGCTACCCGACAACGTGTGTTAGACGCTGACATATCCCTACTTAGGCTTTGGGATAAAAGTCCCCAGATTGGAATTCTGGTGTCTTCTTCAATCGGTGAAAGACTAAACCGGCAACGCATGTTAGGCGTAGGCTTATCTCTATTTAGGAGTCGAGATAAAGTTCCCCACGTGTGTATGACGTGGATTTTCGCGTTATTAATAACGGCCTGCCATAATGTCGAATATGTGGGCTTTTGTCCTTTTCACGGCAAAAGACTAACCGGCAACGCGTGTTAGGCGTTGACTTATCCCTGCTTAGGATTCGGGATAAAATTCCCCATGCATAAAAGGCATGGATTTTTGTTGCTACGATGCTGAATACGTAGACTCGGTCATTTTTACGGGAACGAACCACCCAGCAACGCGGGTTAAGCGTTGACTTATCCCTACTTAGGCTTCGGGATAAAATGCCCCAGACTGGATTCTGGTGTCTTTTTCAATCGGTGAAAGACTAAACCGGCAACGCGTGTTAGGCGTAGGCTTATCTCTATTTAGGAGTTGAGATAAAATTCCCCGTGCACAAAGTGCACGGATTGGAAGTTGGGAATTGTGTCTTTTCTCAGGGTAAAGACAGACTGGAAAATGGAAGAGGATGAATTTTATATTCTATCTCCCGGCACTGAAGAGGAAGAATTTTATATTCTATCTCCAGTTGGAAAGGAAACTCAAGGTGGGATCTCCACCCTCAGAATCCGAAATGATGAAACTAAGAGTGGGATCTCCACTCCGAGAATCGGAAAGATTCAAACGACCCTAACTTTTATAGGATTGGTCATTCGATCCAAAAAGAGTCCCTCATTTATTGAGGAGAAAGCCCAATTTCGACCCTAACTTTTATAGGTTTGGTGGAAAAAGGAAAAGATGGAAGTCTTTCGTTTATCGAAAAGGATAACTCAATCTTAGTCCTAACTATCTGCAGGTTTGACTAAGTAAAGTTGGAGACAATCCTAACTTTTATAGGTTTGATTGCTCAATTGAAAGTGGACCTCTCGTTCATGAAAGGAATCGAGAGGAGAATCTGGTTGTGGCCCTAACTTTTATAGGTTTGACCAAGGAAGCAGTGAAAGTGGGAGGTTTGAGATGATCTTACCTTTTACAGGCTTGATCGTTCAATTTGAAAGTGGACCTCTCGTTCATGGAAGGAATCGAGAGGGGACTTTGGTTGTGGTCCTAACTATAGGAAGGTTTGACTAGGTAGACAGTGAGAGTGGGAGTACAAATCATAGTGGGGGTTTAGTGTTTATCACTTTGTTTGTAATTATCGGGTTATCCCTAAGAAAATTACATATAGCGTTCTTCTGGGAACTTCCCATTACATGAATCATCCACCCCCAGCTTCCTTCTTGGAACTGGGTCTGACTTTGTACTCCGTTACATGACCGGGTTATCCTTAAGAATATTAACGTAACATTCTCCAGGAACTTCCCATCAACGGTAAGAAACAGTTTAGACTCATATACCTATTGGAGTATCAGGGAGCAGTTTAACCTCTTATACCGGTCGGAGGATTAAGAAGCAGTTTATACTCTTATACTTGTCGGAGTGTTCATTCGGCTTAAATACTCATATACTCTTCGGAGTGTTCATTCGACTCAATTGAGCGATATAACGCCGGCTTCAACCAAGGTTTGAATGCTATTCTTGAGAGCGAAGCAATCCTTGGTGGGATGAAGGACCCTCCTGTGGTACGCACAGTACTTCGGATCCGTATGTTGTTTTCAAGGAGAGACTCGAAGATGGCTGGAACGTCTTCGTCCTTGAAGGAGTACTCTTTTTGGAGTCTCGGATCCGAAGTCTTTTGCTGCCTTCGGGGTTGTTGTTGCGATGTCTGGTTAACGTCTACAACCGCTGCATGTGCCTTTCCTTTACCCCGGGAGGCGAAGTTTGAGTTCGGAAGATTCGCCGTCGGTTGGCTCCTCTCGGCTTTCTTCCTTCGGAGGAAGCGTTCGGCCCGCTCTCCGCGCGTCTTCAACTCTTTCCAAGTGTTGGACGGTGCGACTCCCATAACTTCTAATATCTCAATAGATAGGTTGTTATGACATGTCTGGAGGATGAAGTCCTCCGTGATCGGATCTCGGTAATTCATTGCTTTATTCCGAAAGCGCTTGACGAAGTCGTCGACTGTCTCATCATCTTCTTGCTTCTCATCGAAAAGTGTCCTGATGGATACCTCATCGTCGTCATCAAAAAAGTTACCAAGGAATGAGTTCTCCATATCGTCCCAGCTGTTAATACTTCCGGGCTTAAGACGGCGGTACCAATCGAAGGCCGGCCCGCGAAGGGTGCCAACGAATGACCGAACCATCAAGGCTTCATTACCGGAGATCATACCCAAGTGGGACTTGAAGTAGATCAGATGTTGAGTGGGTGAACCCTTCCCGTCAAACGGCGTGAAGTTAATCAAGTTGAACTTCGCCGGGTATGCTATTGAGTCCCACTCTCTTGGATATGGACATGGAATGCCAGTCCTCTTTACCTCTCGATCAGACATTAGAGCGTTGATTTTACTCTCGAGATCTTTCATTTTCTCATCCTCGCTCGTATCGGGCTTTGGACGATTCTTAAGAGGAATAACGGGGCCACCCCCAGCGTTGTCGTCTTTAGTGGGGCCACCCCCAGCGTTTTGGTCAACGAGAGGGTTATCAGCATTAAGGCGTTCATCCACATCTGAATCGCTACCTACTTGGTTAGCAGCGTTGCGACGGCTGGATTCGCCCATTTGATTGGAAAGAGCCTGAATCTGTCGGTCGTGCTCTTCCTTCATCTGTCCCGAATCTGTCGGTTGTGCTTTTCCCTCATCCGTAGCATAGCCATTTCCATTTCGATCTTGAATGCCTCTTTCTGTTTGGCCAAGGCATCCTCAACCATTTTGGCTACCTGCTCGGTGTTGATCATGAACACTTCGTGAGATTGTCCCGGGCTAGATACCGTATTGTCAGAAGCGATTACCGAGTTAGCATCTGATGCTTCATCATCCGATGATAAACCTCTCTGCATTCTCTGGTAGTCCCTACGTCTAGTGGTCCCTGATCGCAACCGGGTTAGACGACGAGATATAAGCGGGTCAGAGCTAGAAGGTCGAATCGACTTTCCCTTATCAGCCATGTTAATTATGACTTCCGGGAGTTCGTCACCTTGAACAACCGATCTCTTTTTACGGAGACGTTTTGGTTTGGACTTAGTCATTCCGTTGGAGATCCTCTCGGATACCGAGACCCTCTGCGGAGCGGTCTTGGGGCAACTACATGCTGATAATATTGTCCTGATTAGTTCGGCGCACGGGTAGTGAGATTTGGTTTCTCGGGCATATCTCTTCCGAGAATCGTTCATACCCCCAGCCCGATAGTACAACTCATCGATCAGATGACCGGAGCAACCTATCGTGTGTTGACATGACTCCCCTGGTATAACGTTGTCATCGTCAGATGAATACGTTTCTTTCAGGGGATTTGCCGCTTTATTAGCATTCTTAAGAGTCACGTGTTTAGAACTACGCTTTTGGGAGCGCAGGATCTCAACAGGCTCTTGGTTTTGGATAAACACCCCCAGGCGGGTAGAAATTGGAGTTTTCCCTTTATGAGAAGGCTTGAAATTGTTACAAGGGCATGTGCGACCCCCAACTCGACGAGTCGCTCGGGGTTCAGTCACCGGACCCAAGCGTTCTTCGATCAGAACTTTGCCTCGATCCT
>NC_033802.1:59362519-59427277 GCF_001876935.1 Asparagus officinalis
GCGGGTCGGATTGAAGTGACCCGCGCGCCGGCGGGTTGGAT
This sequence comes from Asparagus officinalis, assembly GCF_001876935.1. NCBI lineage: Eukaryota > Viridiplantae > Streptophyta > Magnoliopsida > Asparagales > Asparagaceae > Asparagus > Asparagus officinalis. The sequence continues at coordinate 59,362,561 of NC_033802.1, forward strand.
TCAAGTGACCCGCGATTCTCGATCTTTTCGGCCGCCGTTTTGGATTTTGGCCTCCAAGTTTGATGCAGTCTTGGTTGTTTCTTAGCTATGTCCTTCTTCTGCATCTTTTGTGTTTTTTGCACAAGAATTCGCGTGCGCGCAAGCGCGCGACGCTTTTGAATTCGCTCCTCCAGAGTTGAACGAATCTTTTTGATTTGGATCCATTCATTTGCTATTGGTTTGGAGGGGAGGACATCTGTCCGCTGTTGGGGTGTTTGGCGTTGCCTAATTTTTAGATCCGCCTCGTAACGGATCCTGTCAATTGACTCCAAGGCTCTAGCGAGTTGGCGCGCACAACGTTGGCGCTGTCTTTGACGAGCTCTCTTCGATAAAGTGGGCGCGTCTTCTGTACTCAACTCCTTGATTGAGGAGGAGTTCAGATCTGCAGATCCGGACTCATTGGAGGCCGGAAGGGCGTTGCAAGGTTCAGCTACCGCAACAACGGGGGCGTTGATCTTCCTTCGCTTGCGAGAGGCGGAGGATCTGGAGGAGGAGGACGACAGATATTCCTCGAACTTCAGTTGGTCGAACTCGTACTCGATCACTTCTTCAACCGGGATGCAGATCCAAGGTTGCGACACGACAGCTCCAGCAGCGAAGCTGTTGGCTCCCACTGTGGTCGCCAGTTTGTTTCCGTAAAGATTACAACTTTCTTTAAAATAAACACAAGATCCGTTTATCAGATCTTGCTTGCGTGGGATCTTTACCTGTGCCGGGGTTTATCCGTGGACCGCCTTTGATCTGGATCCGGTTGATGAAAAATTCAGCAGAGCTTCGTCTTCACCGAGGAAGTATTTGATTTGAAGCGCTGAGATCGACCAAGCGAAATCAGGGCTCTTCTCGAGATTAAGACCAAGCCTAATCTCAAGGGACGGACGGGAACGGACGTCGGATCTCTCGAACTCTCCTTCTTTATGCCGAAGAACTCGCCAAGATCTGTCAACCCTCGCTGAAATTCGTGCTCCTTTGACTCCACAATCCGGCAGCACCTCCTCGTCTTGATAATCAATCGCCCCTGAAAAATGGAGGCCTTTGACTCATATTTATAGGCCTCGAATGCGGTTATTTGGATGAGAACAAGTGATTTGGCTCTATCTTCAGTTGACAACAGCCTAACCACATTTGTAGATGATATCAAGTCAGTTGGCTTTGTCCGACCCGCGCCGCCGCGGGTCGGACTTGGCCGACCCGCGTGGGCGCGGGTCGGTTTGGTCCGTCTCGCGCGGCGCGCTGAGTTTCGCTGATTTCTTGTGTTTTTTACGACTTTTCCGATCTTCCAGGACTTATAGTTTCTCCCATTTTGTTTACTCATCCATCGTGTTGACTTGTATGCTCCACGCGAGTTGATTAATGTACGTTGATTAACGCCATCGTGAACTGACTGACGCGCGCACTGATTGACATGCATGAGCTGAATGATGCGTGCGTGTTAACTGACTGTTGGGTGCGTTTGTACGCTTTGAGTTGATTAACGCATGCGGTCCACTTGGTGTTTTCCATTGCGGTGGTTCGTTATCGTGTCATCAACAGTTTGCCGATTCGCTTCATGCGCTTGTCGGCGTTGGATAATCCTCTTTGATTCGGATAACGGCGTTCATCACCTTCTCTTCGTCTTGAGCTGTGTGCGGGCACCCATAGGCATTTTTAGACGCCTACAAATTGTACAAAGAGAGAAATCGATAGGTTCCATGTTTTGTCAAAAATTATTTTTGGGCAGGAATGTCAACTACTCAGCGAAGTGAAAGCATGAATGTTTTTTTGATGGATATGTCAATTAAAAAAAATGTCTGAAACAGTTTGTTGAGCAGTATGAAAATGCATTATGAAGCAAGGCGGAAAAGGAGATGCGGGCCGATGCAGAGTTATTTTCAAAAGTAAAAGCTATTGCAACAGCTTATGAAATTGAGAGTCAAATTCAGGGAGTCTACACTTTAGCAAAGTTTGAAGAGTTTCAAGCTGGATTCACGGGAAAGATATATTGTAAAATTATAAACTATCACGAGGGAGCAGGGGTGCTTGAGTATATCATTCGGGAGGCTTTTTGGTTGGAGGGCGGCAAATGGATTCCTAAATGTGTCAGTTGTTTGTGTTTAAAGGTATAGTATGCAGGCATGCCCTTACCATTCTTATCCGTCATGAAGTCAGCTTTCTTCCAGAAAAGCACATTCTAAGAAGGTGGAGAAAGGATGTGAGGCGAGCTCACTCGAAGATGAAAGTCAAATTTAATACTTGGGTTGTCACACCTGAACAATTACGCTATCGCGAGTTATGTCTTGCATTTAGCGAGGTTCCTGATCTTGCTGTCCAAAACAACCATGAAAAGGAGGGTGTTAAAAAATGGATAATACCAAATTTAGAGAACTAAAACAATTTGAATCAAGTCAGAAAGGAAAAGTAGTACCGAAGAATCATGATTTTGTGGAAGAAGAAAAAGAACATGAAAAGGAGGAAAATGAAAACATATTGGATCCTCTCTCTCAGACTCGGAAAGGTCGGCCTAGGCAAAACATAATTAAGCCAACAAGTAGGCGAAGAAAGAAGAAAATTGATCATAATGCTAATGTGCCAGTCAACAATCCATCACAATCTCAAGAGGGTGTTTTTTCCTACACACAAGATAGCATGGTTTCAAATGCATGCTTATATGCTACAACCAAATATAGTGCATCCATGGGGAATGTATTGGCTGGCACAACAATTAACGAATGAATGTATGCAGTTGATAAGACATAGTCCAATATATTATATCAACATCTTTATTTTCTATGTTATAATAGGATTTAATCACCACAGCTACACCCTTATATCTATATGATGTATTACAGCCTCAATTTCTAATGCCTAGAGATCTACATGCGATGAGGTTGACACCTATGAATGGATTGCATCAAACCTATGGTGATCAGAGAAACATGATGTGATGCCTTAATAGTGAGTTTAGTGTTTATTTTTTTGAAAAGATTATATATTTCCTTAGTTTCTTAGTATTCCTTCTAACAAATTCTCAAATTTTAACTAAGAAAGATTAAAACTAAAATTTACATGCCACAACTGAGAAAGCTCATGTTACCACTGAAATTTACTGAACTGTTTAATTGAACTATTACAACTGAGTGGCTTTGTCATATATTTTATATCATGCATTTCGATTGTTTAGCTATGTAGAAATTCAGGAATTGGTACATTGAAAATTCTCCATAAGTTCTGAAAAATTTATTCTTTGTTCTCTAAAAATTTATATTATGTTCAGACGCCTACATTCCTAGTAGGCGATATTTGGGTATCATGCAACGCAGACTGACGGCTTTGTGCAAGATTAATTCCATAGGGTCTTCTTCAACTTTTGTGCAGACCGACGACTTTGTTTCATCCAGACAGAATAGGAGCAGAATATATAGGAATGGAACATCTCTTTTGAAGCCACCTTTGTGTATGTAATCTTTGACATTCCTGGTGTTGTAAGTGATGTCCAAATCCCAACTATGAACTTGACTGGTACTTGTATCTTGACCCCAGTCCATGGTGCTGTGAGCTCCTAGTTCCTGCAAAGTTCAACAAGGCTCATATTGAGTTCCATCTTCTAATGTCTATCCAAATAGCAGTTCACACTTTGAATCACTCTTGCATAATAAAATCCCTGATAATTCAGTGTCATCACATCTTTCACGGAAATCAATAAGGACAAATTCTTTATTCCCAGATACAGAAACTCAGTAGTATTCTAACCATTGATTCCTTTTGGTCAATAAGGACAAATTCTTTATTCCCAGATACAGAAACTCAGTAGTATTCTAACCATTGATTCCTTTTGGTGCAGCTCTTTGTGATAATCCGTGTCAGATACAGAAACTCAGTAGTATTCTAACCATTGATTCCTTTTGGTGCAGCTCTTTGTGATAATCCGTGTACTGGTCAATTAAAATGCTTTGTAATTAGCAACCTTCGAATTAAAATTTAAGTGTCAATAGTATAGTGCAGAGTAAGCTCACAAGGTAATTGACATAAATGACTTGATTTACCCTCTTCAAAGTTCAAACAGAACCAATAAAAGGCGACTTTTTAAATATGCATCAAGAAAGGAAACCATTAGGATTAACAGCTGGGATGTAATCTAAGAATTCTTTTTTACTTCATTCTGCCTTTAGAGCATTATTGTTATATACTTAACGGACTCAAACAGCCGCTCCTTCATGGGACATATACCATCCACTTATGAAATACGAATTTAAAATTTAGAATTCCAAACAAATATTCAGATACCATAACAACAAATATCCAAAGTAATACGGATTTAGAATTCCAAACACGCACATAATAATAAATATCCGAAGTAACAAATTATCACCTAATTTTTTCGTTACAATTCCATAGAACAAAGATTTTCATAGAACATAGTTGAGTTAGAAAAATATTACAAGGTCCAAACTAGAAACATACCCTTACTTGGATATTATTACAAGAAAGATAGACATCATGAAACCAACAAAAATTCCAAGTAGAAAGCCATTTTCCTGGATATGTTTCTTCCAAATTCCATTTTCTTCCCCATGTATTCTTGATCTCAATTTCTCATTTTCAATTGAAAGCTCTTCATACTTGCGAATAAATATATTCATTGAGTCGCGAGCATAACTTGGTACTTCGCCATGATCTAACCAAGTCCAACAATTACAAGCGTTTGTAGCACAAATTTTCCAAATCGACGACATGGATGCCCCGGAGTGTAAGAAGTCTTCATTTGCACTGGACTCCCACAATAGCAATTAGAAATCTCGTATGGAGGTGGATGATTCCACATGCAACATATAGCCTCCTATCAAAGAACCTTACCCGTTTAGAAGAGGATGATTGTTGATGTTGATGACATGATTCTGCGGGAAATAATCATAGTTAGAATGTAACTCACCATAATTAACACCCACTGTAATATTCTGCAAGGAGATAAATAAAAAAAAAAAAAAATCAAAATTGTGTTAAGAGATTATACAAAAGTGTATTTCTTCTTTAAAAAAAAAATTTCACGGCTGAAGATTTATTTGAGCTCACTTCAAATATAATATTATGCAATAATATTTATCCATATTAATTTTTATAATAAAAATTGTAGCTCAAAAAAATTTACGGCCTCTACACATGATCATAAATATTCCAACAAATGAATCAGAAATTTGTAAAAATCTAAAGTATCAATATGCAATCCCTAGAAATTAGATGAGAATTCTTCCAAAAAAAATCTCAACATTAAAAACCCTAATTAATAATTTATTCATAAAATTGAATTAGAAATTTGCAAAAATCTAAAGCATCAACATGCATTCCTTAGAAATTAGATGAGAAATCTACAAAAAAAATCCTAATTTGAAAGATTAAAGTTTGAGAAATTTGCCAAAACCTAGATCTGTTGGGGAGAGGACTACGGCGAACTCGAGCGAGGGGCTGACTTCGGCGACGGGCGGAGACTCCGGTGGTCCTTCTCACTTGAGTTCGGGTGCGCTTCCGGCGGTGGTTGCCCGAGTCGCAGGGGAGATGAGAAATTAATTTGAAGCGAGGAGAGAGAATAGGGCAGAGGAATTGGTCATGAGTATAGATGGGAAATTAATTTGAAGTGAGGAGAGATAATAGGATGGAGGAATTGGTCACGAGTGTTTTTTCACAGAATTGAGATCAAAATTAATTTGCTGACGTGACTGGATCCACATAGGACGCTCGATGCCCCTACGCGATGCCCTGCGTGCCAATAGCATTGTTGATATGCTATATAGTCATAGCTAGTATTTCAACACTTGCAATGCTGTACACTTAAAAAAAGTTTCCATAAAGGAAAATGAATGAAGAGTGATGCATGCTTGTCAATCTGAAAATAGTGAAAGGCTGTATATGCGAGTATATAACAAAAGGAGAGAGAGAGAGAGAGAGAGAGAGAGAGAGAGAGAGAGAGAGAGAGAGAGAGAGAGAGAGAGAAGAGAGAGAGAGAGAGAGAGAGAGAGAGAGAGAGATTTTGGTGAACACAAATTTGACCAATTCCATACTCTCAGAGAGAGAGAGAGAGAGAGAGAGAGAGAGAGAGAGAGAGAGAGAGATTTTGGTGAACACAAATTTGACCAATTCCATACTCTCAGAGAGTATATGCATTATCGAGAATTATTTATTTGGGTAACATGTTGTGTTTTTAAATGCCTCATAATTTTCTTTGTTCCTGGCTTGGATTGAGGTTGCATTGGCTGTTATATTATTTTACATTGTTCCAGTACCTGATATGGATGGATCATTTGAACTTCTTCTTTTCAAATGTAATCACGTATATCTGATCACTTATCATATCATACTACTTTTAAAAGCACGAGTTCAGGGAAATATTTACTTCCAAAATTAGGTGTAATAATTTCATTCATTGGGTAGAGCGAGCAATGTATTTGTACTGGACAAACATTTTCTTGCAAAAAAGCAATTCTACTCCTGCAAACATTAATTTGAGCTAAAAGGCTTTGTCATTGCTATTGTAGATTCTTCTCTTGTTCGATATAATTCTTTACTTATCAAAGTTTCTTGTTTTTCCGTGGCTTCCCTTTTTTTTGTGTTCGCTTTTCCAGTGTTTGGTGAAACATCTTTCTTCGATCTTTCATTTTTTTAATCGATGAATTATCACTGAGCTATTTAACTGGCTCAAATGGGTCTAAGTTCATAAAGCGCACAGCATGAGTTTGGGCAATATTCTCTAAACTCCTCATGTATAGCGAAACTGAATTCCTTATCCTACAACTCATTCCTGATAAAAACTCGCTAAGGTTCAGTGAATATCTGATACAATTTTATACTGTCAATTGAGTCCATAAGATTGTCATCATGTCATGCCTCATGCTCATCAAAGTACATGCATTTATCTCAGAGTCCCCCCTCTCAAAGCGGTCAGATATTCGACAACAACTGCTATGTTCCATATGACTGGTGCACGAGATATTGGTCATTCCTGCAAAATGAAAGGCTTTATATATTATCAACTAAATCGTCTCAGAATGGCTACTTCATATTCCAGATAAAAATCCCACGCACAACAAAGTCATATCGCCTGCAATTTTATTTGCATTTCCCTCAGTATCATTTTCATGTCGTAAACATACAGGAAGAAGGGGATCGAAGAACTCCAAAATGCCTTCTATTTGAAGAAAACCAGCGAAATTGAATTGGTCATGTTCTTCTGATGCTTGTTACCTTTCGGTCATGGTTTCCGGTTAATCACCTAGAAAGTTTACGATCTAACGTCGTTCTCCATGGGTGTGCATTTGACTGCCGCAGAATAATTCAGTAGCTTAACCATATATCCCTTCTCTCTGAAATGCACTGCTGAGCATAGCGTGACACTGGATTCACAAGTGAATATGCTGAGGTATGCATCTCCTAAGATTTATTGCCCCCTTGAGCTCCAGCACATCTTAATTTTCTCTTGAACAATTTTCTCACCATGGCCAACCCTGCAAGTTCGTCTACACTCTCTGGCCTGATTGCTGGCGCGATAGGCCGTACATGATTCTGAAGCACAAGAAGCGAGCTCTGCTGCTGAAGAATTCGGTATCTTCTACGCCCAATAAAAAGTCGTGTATTTGTTCTTGATTTTACTTAAAGACAGCAAATGGAATTTGATTGATTGAATTGACAGCAAATGGAATTTGATTGAATTTATTCTTCTGCCATCCTTTGCTGAAAATTTATCTTTGCCTATGTATCGATGAGGATAAAAGTACTATGAGAGCCATGAAGCTTGCACAAAACAATGTTCATTTTCTCATTGCTGCTGTCCGCGCTCGGATCAATAATGCAAGCATGTCGACTTGGAGCGGTTATAACAGATGTAATCGTACACGCACGAGCTCAATCAACATTCTTCCTTTGTCGAAGCAATGCGGATCTAAATTCTCAATCCTCACATGATCATTTACACAAATAATGGTATCGACGATGGGTTTATGTGCAAAGAATGCTTTAACGATATATCATAGAAATGCATTAGCAACTCTTATCGATAATAATCGCCGAATAGGATTTGTATGAGAAATGCATCGTTATAGAAATTCATAGTAATTGTTAATAAGTAGTAAAAAAAAGTAGTGTAGAGCTTGATATAAGCAAGAATAGTGATGGGTCCCACATTTTTTTTTGGGGGAGGTATTTGTAATTTCTCATTTCACTCCCTACTTAACCCAACCCCACAAGTAACCTGCCTTACCTTAACCTGACCTCAATGAGTGGGACCCACACTAGACATTTATTAGAACAATTTTTCAAAACAGTCCCATTTAGAGTTTTTTTTCAAAATCGACCGGTTTTTTTTATTTATCAAAACCGACCCGATTTTGTGATTAACCGGCTAATCACCTTCCTAAATAGTCGGGGTTGGCAACCCCGACTATTTAGGACCTTAATTTTTAGTGTTTAAGGCCTCTAATTAGGGTTTAATACCCTTCTAAGTAGTCGGGGTTGGCAACCCCGACTATTTAGGATGGTGATTAGGCTGCTAATCACAAAATCGGGTCGGTTTTGATAAATAAAAAAAACCGGTCGATTTTGAAAAATAAAACTCTAAAGGGGTCTGTTTTGAAAAATATTTATTAACCAGCAAAAAAGCCATTCACATGCGCTGCCCTATGATTTATTCTTCATTCACCAAAATGCTAATTAATAATAAATTACAAAAGTAACACCTTATTTATTTATTCCATTTATTGCTGAATTTTTTACTTAATAAAATAAAATAAAATAAATAACATGTTAAAAATACTAATATTAGAAAAAAAAAAAGCAAACCAGAGCTTTGGTTAGGAAGTAACCCTAGTTAGAGGTATCAAAAGCATGAAAAATAAAAAAGAAAAAGAAAAAGGTGAGGGTCAAGAAAAATCATATATATACAATAATAAATCAAAAGACTAACAAAATCGTTTTGTATTTGGGTATTTGGGGATTTTCTTTTTGTTGAGCTCTGAGGTTTGACTATTGGTGAGCTAGGGTTTCCCCTGTTCTTTTAAGATTTGGGTGGGAAAATAATGGAGATTCAAATTCCTTCAAATTCGCGAATTTTCTCGACTGTTCTTTTAAGATTTGGGTGGGAAAATAATGGAGATTCAAATTCCTTCAAATTCGCGAATTTTCTCGAGATGGGTAATTTCTCTTTCTCTTCAATAATTCCTTCAAATTCGCGAATTTTCTCGAGATGGGTAATTTCTCTTTCTCTTCAATTTTGATTCAGCTACTATTTGCATCTGATTTCATTTCATTCCGTGATCTCTAGCTGGAGATCGAATGATTTAGGGTTTCTTGAAGCTCAGATCAAAATTTTGTTGTGTATTTGAAATAGGCTGCAATTTGTGCAGATTGGATGCCTTTGATGTTAAATTGAGCTTATCTGAGCTTCAAATTCTAGGGTTTTGGCAATTTGTGCAGATTGGATGCCTTTGATGTTAAATTGAGCTTATCTGAGCTTCAAATTCTAGGGTTTTGGCTGCTGAATTTTGAATTTTAATCAATAGGTTAAATTGAGCTTATCTGAGCTTCAAATTCTAGGGTTTTGGCTGCTGAATTTTGAATTTTAATCAATAGAGGACTTTGTGAGGGAATTATGGTGATCTTCTTTCAACAGCTTTTCTGTCTTCTTTCCATTATGGTTGCTTTCCTGATGAAATTCTCTACTTTTTTAGTTCCTTCAGTTTTTTTAAATAAAGCTTATGGCTGTGAATTATCTTATGTGTTTCCTTCTCTCATAGTTAGGATCACTAGATATGAATTGTCGTGGGATTTAATAAGAAAATTGTCTGTATATCTTCATATACATATTTATAGTTGCATATCTTGGTTGAGTAGACAATCATAAGGTTTAAACACTTATATTGATGCGTATGGCTTTTGTTTTCTGTGAATTATTGTTGACTATACTAAGTAGTTCATCATTTGACTCTTTTTGTTTGTAAAATTAGGTTGTTTGAGGCTCTGTTTGAACCGTTTTTTACTGGAGACTGTTTAGTGCAAGTACTAGAAGGTAAAGCCGAGCTCTGATCAGTCTTTTGTGGTGGATTTTTTTCAAGCACAAAGTCAGTAAATGGAATGTAATAGGGATGAGGCCCTCAGGGCGAGGGAAATTGCCGAAAAGAAGTTCACCACTAAAGATATTGCGGGTGCCAAGAAGTTTGCTTTAAAAGCCCAAAATCTCTTTCCAGCTCTCGAGGGTATTAATCAGATGATATCGACTCTAGATGTTTATCAGGCTGCCGAATCTAAGATTAACGGTGAGAGTGATTTGTATGCAATACTTAGTCTTAACTCTTTAGCAGACGAAGAAACTGTGAAGAAACAGTACAGGAAGTTAGCTCTTCAGCTTCACCCAGACAAAAATAAGTCGATAGGTGCAGAGGGTGCTTTCCATCTAGTTTCAGAGGCTTGGAGTGTGCTCTCTGATAAAAACCGGAAATTAATTTATGACCAGAAAAGAAATGTGAAAGGATCACAAACGAAAGTCTCTCATCCCAAGGGCAAAAATGGCTTCTACAATTTCGCGAATAATTCAACCTCCAATAAAAGGTCACAAAAGAGTTCAACTGCTTCGGCTCAGTCCAATACTTTTTGGACATCGTGTAACCGATGCAAGATGCAATACGAGTACCTCAGGGTATATCTCAATCACAACCTCCTTTGCCCTAATTGCCACGAAGCATTCTTGGCAGTTGAAACTGGGTTCCCATCTAACGGAGCAGGTTCAAATTTTTCGTGGACAACTCCTCAACAGAATCAGAAGAAATCTAACAGAAAAAATCCTCACGGGTCCTCGGCAAATCTTGATTTGCATAATAACCCGAACTTCCAGTGGAGTGCATTCTCTAGAACGGCTGGGGCTGCGAGTGAAACAGCGCCGTCATCTGTAGCTGCACAAGCAGCTAGTGTTGTTCACCAAACATATGAGAAAGTGAAAAGGGAGCGAGAAGAAGCACAGGCAGCGGCTAGAAGAGAGGAGGTTCTTCGTAGAAAGAAATTGAGTCCGAAGAGGAGCATCAGTAGCTCGGGGTATTATAATTTTGGTGCTAGTGATAATGTAGCTAAGGTTGATAGGCCGGCAAAGAGAGGGAGAAGCATCACTGAAGAGATTTCTGAGGGCTGGAAAACTGCGAATTTTGATGCTGGTAAGATGAGAATGTCTTCTAGAGTGAGCAGCTTGAGCAGGGAGATTGATAAAAGGAATTTATTAATGCAGAAGGCTAAGGTAGAGATAAATAAGAAGTTAGAAGTGTGGAATTCAGTGGCAGCAGAAAAATTGGCCGAAAAGTCACAGACAAGGCAAAAACAAAAACAAAAGGGCAGGAGTAATGTAAAAATAGTATCTAAACCTGATGGGGGCATTTCATTTATGAAGGAGCCCACTGATAACAGCAATATCGATTCAAGTGAGGTAGCGAAGAAATCTGTGACAATTGTTGTTCCTGACCCAGAATTTCACGATTTTGACAAGGATCGCTTAGAAAAATCTTTTGAAGGAGAGCAGGTATGGGCTACATATGACAATGAAGACGGCATGCCACGATTCTATGCCCTGATTCAGAAAGTTCTCTCTCTCAGGCCTTTTAAGCTTCGCATCAGTTTTTTAAATTCAAAGAGTAATAGTGAATTGGGGCCAATGAAATGGGTTGCCTCTGGATTTGCCAAGACTTGTGGGGATTTTAGAGTGGGAAGATATGAAGTCAGTAATACAGTAAATATCTTTTCTCACAGGGTTAGGTTTGAGAAAGGTCCCCGTGGGATTGTAAAAATTTTACCGAGGAAAGGTGATACTTGGGCTCTTTACAAAAATTGGTCACCAGAGTGGAACGAGCTGACACCAGACAACGTGATTTACAAATATGACATAGTTGAAGTTGTTGATGATTATAATGAGGAGAAAGGGGTGCTTGTTACTCCTCTAGTTAAGGTTGCAGGTTTCAGAGCAGTTTTCCATAGACACACGGATCCCACTGAAATCAAAAGGATCCCGAGAGAAGAGATGTTTCGATTTTCACATCAGGTGCCTTCGTATTTGCTTACGGGAGATGAAGCAAATAATGCTCCAAAAGGATGCTGTGAGCTTGATCCTGCTGCTATCCCGTCAGATTTTCTTCAGGTAATTGCGGAATTTGAGGAGGCTCTGGAGACTGCTGAGTGACTTTAGGAAATTTGGTTGACCTTTTTGTTGTATTAATTCACATCGGGACACATTTCAACGATTTAAGGTGTAGAGCATCTTCACATATTCTGCTGATGACTTGGGCTTCTTTAACCTCAATTTTCCATCAATACGAAGATAGCATTTAGCATTACATTCGTCCTGGATGGTACCTGCAGCCTATACAATTTGGACCAAGAAGATACCAATATGGTTTATGTATTCTTTCCCCTTGTGTTCATATTCTGTGCTACATTATTCTGTGAGGTAGTTCAATATATTCTCACATATGTTCTTTAGCTTCTTGGTTTGTTGTGGGGTTAAAAAAATGAAATCAGAAGCACACTGCAAAATATGGCCAAGTAGATTCATTATTGTTTCGATATTGTAATGTTCATATGGTTTTCCTCAAAACTATTGATACCATTCTGTAACATTAGTGAATGACACGAGGGGAGGTTTCTGGATAAAATCTTAAAGTGAAACGAGATTTTCTGATAACCCCTAACATATAACATAAGGGGGGTTTACTACTATTTTGAAAGTTATGGGGAGGCCTACTCATCATTGTATGGAGGATTTTTTTTTTGGTGGGGGGGTGTGTGGGGGGGGGGGGTGGTGGTTTGGGGGCGGGTTCTGTCTATCTAGTTTCATTTCCTCCTGGTGTACGTGTACTGATTTTGAAAGAAACTTCTTCATATACATTGTCATGAATGATTTTGCATGATTTATTTTCATTACCAGACAATATGATCACTACCTCTTAGTCTACCACAAATAAACTGCTTTTTTGGGGAGATGATAATAGATTCCAAATCTTTTTTAAATTTGACATCTTCATATCTTTATTGCAATAACCAGATTTTGGGGCAAATAGTCAGTCGGCGTTTGATGTTATAAATCATAATAGTTTTAAATGTTACAACTCATAATAGTTTTAAATGTTACAACTCATAATAGTTTTTACTTTCTCTTGGCTAATTTCAATTAGTTTAGCTCAATGAGTCTGTCCAAGTCCTTCACACAATTTTCATACTTGACGTCCCTTGGTTCTCAAAGATGACAGTTACTAACTTAATAGGCATTAGTAGTATTTGCATTATGTTGACATCTCTACAGTTTTTTTTTTACTTTCACTGTTTATTTTATGAACAAAGCTTTGATGCATAGGAAAGTCAAAGTTAGTTTTTATATCATATATGCGTTTATACTTTTTTATATCATATATGCGTATATTTTGTCGTAACAGTTTGTGTAGTTTTCATACTTATGACTGACTGTGCTTATTTGATCTCCTGTATTTCCTTTTTTCCATTGTGCTTATTTGGGAAAAGAAACTGGCAAAGGCCCTCAAATTCACCTTATTAGAGTAGTTCTGAAAGAAAATCCAAGGTCCTCTACAGATTGAGGTTAAGAAGAGATAATGATGTGGAATTTTATGTAAATAGATTTTACACGCACGTACAGATATTGCATATCAAGCTTATCCTCAGTCAGGGAGTCCAATACGTTCTTAAGTCCAAATCAAAGGAAAATAGCCGCAAGCCTGAAGGACAAATATATTCTGCTCACTGTTAATCTTTCTGATTATGCTACTGTTTTTCTTCAGTGGTGCAAGCTGCAACTATTCATCTCGATTTCATAGTTTTGGTATGTGCTTTCTTTGCACAGTGCAGATCCTTTGTGTATTGAATCAGTAAAAGTACTGCGTAAGATATAATTTTGTTGCTTACTTTATTTGTTAAAATTAATGTTCTAAAATCATGCACCTTCAATCTTGCAATTGTAATCTTGGTTTAGTATTTTGTTAGCAGGTTGGTGCTTTTTTAGCTGGTCCATGCAAAAATCAAGTTCATGGTCCACCTAACTGTTGAGAAATGCAAAGTTTTTATGGTGAATGGTCACGCGATCTGGTTGTTAAAAACCCATTTTTGTTATTTCAAACGGCATGAGTATTGTACGATGATGGGAATGTCTATTTACTTGTAATGATCTTCATTTTTTTCTTTATTCATATTCATTTTATGCAATTGTTAGCATTACATCTGCATTGATACTGTGAACAATGCTCACCATGCTCCCCATGCCCATTGCCCATGCCCATTGTCCATGCTCTCTTGTCAATGTTCATGCTCACCCATGCTCTCTTGTCCCCTCTTATTTGCATGTAAATAGAAGGGAGGAAGAGAGGAGAAAGGGTGGAGGAAGAAAAGAAAGAGCGGGAGTTAAAAGAGATTTTTAAGAGAGAAAATTCAGAGAGAGAGAGAGAGTGTGCTTGTGAGTTGTACAAGTGGAAGTCGGTATTATCCTCATAGTGAAATCCCCCCTTACCCCCTCCCGTGAACGTAGATAAGTTTGCTGAACCACGTAAATCTCGTGTCTGTATTGTCTTAACTGTGTGTTTGTCATTGCTTGTAAGTACCCTAGACAATTCAGTCCTAGAACTGATGAGAGGAAGAGTATATTTTACTTTGTTGAGATATTTTACTTTCTATTCTTGTTTTCTTTGAGAAACGAGAATATAGAGGTTAGCTTGTGCTTTTGTGACAACAAAAGTCAATGCTTTCTCTCGGGTGATATCGTTTCCGCGACGTGAGGGTGTTGACTCTACGCCCAACAATTGGTATCAGAGCCCTTAATCAGATTGGTGATGGTAGAACTTCCGATTTGAGGTGGTGCTTGATTATTGTGTGGTAAAACGCAAGGTATTTGTTGAAATTTCTGAGAGAAGCAATTTTATTAATACAAGCAAAAAATAACGTCTACAAGTAAAAAAGTTAAAGTCGGAAAGTACGAGATTGAAAAATTCAATGGGAAGAATAATTTTTTCTATTGGAGGATGCAAATGAAAAATCCGTTGATTTCGCAGAAATTGCATAAAGCTTTGGCGGGAAAAGAGAAGAAGCACAATGATATGTCTGATGAGGATGGGAGGAGCTGGATATGGAAGCACGTGCGTCGATTATCCTTTGCCTTGAAAGGGATGTAGCTTTCTTGGTAGATAGAGAGGAAACGGCTACGGGCGCGTGGTTGAAGTTGGAAAGCACCTTCATAACGAAGAGTCTAATGAACCGGATCTATTTAAAATCCAAATTGTATACTTGCAAGATGGAGGAGGGCTTATCAATCCGGGAGTACATCAACAAGTTTGATAGGATCTTATCGGATTTGAAAGACATTGAGGTGACAATGGAAGACGAGGATCAGACACTTCTACTACTTCTATCTCTGACGAAGTCTTATGAGAATTTGGTTCAAACACTGATGCTTGTGGCTGATAGTTTGTCGATGGATGAGACTAGAACGACGCTTCTAGCGGATGATCTTTGAAAAATTACAACTAGTGATATGACCACTGGTGGTAACAAAGAACAAACGCATGGGTTTTTTTACCAGAGGAAGGGGCAATGAGGAAGGAAAAGACAAGGGAGGAAAGTCTAAATCAAAATCAAGACCTCTTGCGGAAAGACCGTGTTTCAAATGCGGTGAGCTAGGGCATTTCAAAGTCAATTATCCTAACAAGAGATTAGGTGGGAAGAAGAACAACAAGACTGAAAAATGAGAAGATAAGGAAGAGGCGAGCTACGCTTCATGGGAAGGGAGCGATAAGGAATGCTATGTCATCACGGGTGGCGAGGATACCTCCGAGAAGTGGATACTTGATTCTGGTTGTTCTTACCACATGTGTCCAAATAGGAAGTTGTTTACTACCTATAGGAGCATTGATGGTGAAACCGTATTAATGGGGAACAACCATGCTTGTAAAACGGTGGGCCTAGGTGATATTAAGATCAAGATGCATGATGGAGCGCCTTGACGGATGTAAGGCACATTCCCGACTTGCGGAAGAATCTTATCTCAGTTGGTGCTTTGGACTCCGAGGGTTGCAAGATTGTAACAGAGAACAGAGTGAAGAGGGTTGTTCAGGGTTCCTTAGTAGCGATGAAGGGCATTTGTCACAGTAACCTATATACTCTCTTGGATATGACGATGACGGGAGATGCAACTGTTGGAACTGATGGAAGTGGTGGAGACCTATGTGAGCATACACGGTTATGTCATAGGTGGCTTGGGCACATGTCAGAGAAGGGTCTAGATCTGCTCGGTAAGGATGGCTTGTTGAAGAATCTGAAGAAGCCTTGTATGGATTTTTGCGAGGTCTGTGTGTATGGAAAGGCACACTGTTTTCATCAAAAGTTGGTTTCATTATGGAATTCATTATATATTCAGTCGATTGCAACAAATTCAAAAGAAACAGTCTTTTTATAAGACTTCTTTTACACAACAAAAGGAAAGTTATAACTTTTTAGAAAATAACACAGGAATCGTTTATCGATTTCTGCTTCTGTGGGACTTTGCCTGTGCCGGGAGTGCTTTGGCTCGTGGACCACCGATTCACAGATCGTGAAGGTCTTTGGTATTCTTCCTTCGTTTAGAAGCAAGAATGAAAATCAGTGAATATCTTATCAAAGTAAGATGAACACCCTTCTTAAGATCAAGTCAAAGCTCAAATCTCAAGGAATCACACAAGGAACTCAAGCTTGCTGCTCTATCTGCTCTCTGTGCTCAGATCTCTGTCAGTAATGGCTCTAGGGGGGTATTTATAGCCCTCAGGAGAAGTTCAACTGAAAATACTGCATTGTGAAGAAATCGTGCCTGCGAGACAGTGTTATCTGTCTCGACGGCCGAGACAGTGTGTCTCGCGCTTCCAGACAGCCATAGCTATCTCGGAAATCATCAAACTGTCTATCAGTTCTTCTGTAACTGCCTTCTCACGTTCTAAACTCCGTTATTTGACAGTTATCCACGTGATTCTCGGCCCACGATGTTTCCCACGTTCTTTGACAGTTAATGGACACGTGTCATGCAGTTATTTCAACAGCTTTTGATCATTTCAGTGCTAAAAAACACTGTCTCGCGTGCGAGACAGTCAATACTATCTCGCATTGCCGACTGCGAGATAGTAGACACTGTCTCGCACTGCGAGACAGTCTACACTGTCTCGCATTTGTGAGACAATCATCACTGTCTCTCACTGCGAGACAGTCGACACTGTCTCGCGTGTGAGACAGTCTACACTGTCTTGATCATTTCGAGACAACGTAAAGTCATTTTCTGTGATCTTTGGATGATTTTCTCATTGTTTTGAGCTGTGTTTGGATATCTATTAGTATTTTTTGATGCCTACAGATACCCTCTCCAAAGTATTCCAGACTCATTCCTTTATAGAGAAGTCTGGGACACTTTGGATAAGATAGGTCTAACTTACAATCCTTTCAATACTTGGTTGAATAAATCGTGTAGAAGGACCCGTAAATGGCTTCAACTCTTGATCTCTTTATCTCTCAATCTATTCAATGCTTTGTAGAATAGCTAAGATTCTTCCGGTACTACGTTTATCGCTTCACCGTTGTCGAGATCTTGAACCGAAGCTGGAATTTGTACTTGTGAATTCAGCTTTTGTCGCCAAATTGATACTGGATTGTTTATTACTGTATCAGTCTTCATAAGAACACAGTTTATACTCATGTATTTTTTCGGAGTTTTCGAGAAATAGTTTAACCTCGTATACCCGTTGGGAGGTAATCAGGTTATTCTTAAGAATATTCTAAGTGATATTCTCCAGAAACTTCCTGTTGAGGGCAGGGAAACAATTTAGACTCATGTACCTATTGGAGTATTCATGTGTATTATACGTGGGTCGAGTTTTCTTCATCACAACACCACGACATTACATATTATACACGAGATAGTCGTCACTGTCTCTCTTAATCGAGACAATGTAAACTGTCTCGGCACGCGAGACAGTGTATACTGTCTCGCACGGCGAGATAGTGTTTACTGTCTCGCTGTCCGAGACAGTGGAGACTGTCTCGGTCAGCGGAGTTGGGGGTATAAAACCCCGACTTAGGGTTTTTCCAGAGACTTTTTCACGTCGAATTCCAGTCGATTTTTGGGCAATTTTTTGACGATTTTTGACCAGTTTTCCGCCTCTTCTTCCTCTCTTTGTTTCTGATTTGTGTAGGGATTTTGTTTTGGGAGATCTCACTCGAAGCTCGAAGGATTATTCTAGGTTTTCTCTTTGAAATCTTAATTTTCTATTCTTATGCCTTGCATGCAATGTTTTGGGCGTATTTCGTGATATTTTTTTGTCGATTCTAACCCCAAAACACTAACCTTTTTGTCGGATTTCAACGTAGATTATATTTTCATCATGTCGCCGAGGAGATCTCGAGTTTCCCGAGGCCATTCAGTTTCCTAGGCGATCGAGGGGGCTGATCCTGCTACCGCTTCTTATGGGGGTACATTCCTTTCACCCTTTCACGAATTTAAATGTCGTATCTTGTAAAATTCATATGTACTTATCCCTCTTTTTATGTAAATCCTCGTTTGTCATCATTTGAGATGCATTTGGGAAGAGCCGATATCCTCCTTTGAGGGGATCGACGCTGGAAAGTGTTGTTTTGCTTGGACAAAACACACTTCAGAGTATACAGGGGCGATTTCATATTATCCCACGTATTTTGAAAGGTTTTGATATGTTGTTATAATGCTCGTGCATAATAACACATATCTCTTTTATACGTGTGGTAAATAAAAATCGTCACACCTATTACGAGATGGTGACTTTATATTAAGGAATAAGATACACTGCCTTCTCTAAAATTTTAGGACTATTCTTACACAATTTATATGTCCTTCTTTGTCAGTCCATTTTCCTTATGTAATCTTCACCGCTAGTGAAGTCACGGGTCAAAGTAGTGCCACCCACTCCTGCTATGAAGGAATCCCGTTAGTTGAATCATCTCCCCAGTTCAACTCGGACTATAGCGAAGGAGCAATGGAGTTGATACGATGAGGTTGTTGTCGTGTTCTGCGACGGTTAATCACGGACATGACTTTAATTTCAGAGCAAGACTCGAACCAGTGTATAAGGAAGCCGGATTTCCTATTTGGTGACTCTGTGAAGGACCCATAAGTTGTTTCTTGTAGATCTGCACAGTGGTTGCATGATAGTGGGTCGACATTCATATATCTGCCCTGGATTCCTCGGGATCATTCGCTTTTGAAGTTCAGAAACTTAGCAGTTGATCGGGAGATGTTTTGGAGATTGACCGAAAACTACGAGCGTGTTCACTGTGGTTTCATTGGTAGAGAGGCCACCCCAGGTTCTAGTGACAGAGCTTCTGTGCGAGGACTTCACCCTGGTATCTTAGGCCAAGATAATCTGCCCCAGAATGAAAAGGCGGCACAGGCGAACACTGTGAAGAATAAGTTAGCTTTACTGGGAAAAGAATTCCCCATCAAGAAGTTCAGATGTTATGGATGTGTTCATTATTTTGGAGATAAGTGGTGGACAAGAATGACCCGATATGTATTGAATCGTTGGGGGCGAGAATTAGCAGAGTTAGGGTTGTTAGTTCCGATTCGCGCCAGCATGTACGGTCTGCAGATCAGCGTGGATCACTTCTTCGCTTTGTTCGAGATCTACAATCCCGACACTAACACTTTCTTCACCAAGAACGGGGAGCTTGGACTGCCATTACATGAAATGATGAAGGCATCGGGGCTGCCTATAGGTGATGTTCCGTATCAGGAATTCTTTCCAACTGTCAGTCAGTTGAATAGGATGAAGGATCGGTCAGCCGTGACCTATGACACCTTATGGGAGTTGACATGCCACTATAATATAGCTATGGTCGAAATGGAGACTAGAGCTAAGAAGAGGTCTCCTCAGATCAACTTGAAATAATTCACGGATTATTTGTTTAAGAATCTTGAGAGTCGTTCGGAAGACGTGTATGGACTATCTCCTTTGACTCCGAATGAAATCAACCGGTTGTTAAGAGAACAAACACACAGTCCTACACCTCCCGCTCTGAAGATGGCTTTCCTCACGGTACCAAATTCCGTTCTTATCTGTGGTAGGCTGGTGTTCCAATCGATCCAACCACTCTGCTAGCCGGCTTTATGGCCTTATGGCTGAAAAGATGCGTCATCCCACATCAACCCTCCGACGCGATGCTGATCGAAGTGTTATATCCAGCCGCTCAATTAGTCACAGGTCGTAGGTTATCCTTGCTTCCTGCAATGGTGACTGCTATTCACAGTGGATTATGACAATTGGCTTCTGTGTTTACTCAAAGGGGAAAGAAACCCTCTGCTAAAATATCTGTCCCGAAGTTGGAATTACCGTACACCTATTTGATAACCTGGTTGGTACTTCATCGGCCAGATTTAATGGAGGCTCCTGAGACGGTAGATCCAAGCCTCCCTCTACTGCAGACTCTTGAAGGTTGTAAATGGGTCAAACATCGGTGGCTGGATATATCTAGGCAATTCAAAGTCCACAAATGTTGGGAATTCTTTCCTTGTTTCCCTCAATTCTCCGGGACTTACAACACTACTTTATTGGATGCTGAAGAACCCAGGCAGAATCGGACGATTTTGGGATGCTGAAGAACCCAGGCAGAATCGGACGATTTTGGATGTCGGTTGCTTCAGATGGTTGATGAACATCTGACCAGGTTATCTAGTATTCAGGGTGAAGGATGTTTGTCACATCGAGCCATACTTTCCATGCCGGTTTGCTCGTCAATTCGGCTATGATCAACTGTATATCGGCAACCCAAACCGTCAACTTAGGGTTCGAGGTGGACTTATTGATGGGACTAGAGCCTGGTTGGAGCATCGTCGGCTGCACAAATGCTGAGTTTGACCTCTCTTTGGAGACGCCTCCTCTGCAGATAACTTTTCTTTACTGTAAGTGGCTGATAGCTGCCAATACCATTGCTCGAAAGAGGAGAATATCCGAATTAGAGGAAGAAATAGCCTCCCGACAGGCGACAGAAGTAGTCCATGAGACTGTACTCTCAACTCGAGGGAAAGAAGTCGCCGAATCATCCAGAAAGGGAAAAGAACCTGCCCGCCCAGCTAACAGTGAAGAAGAGTTTAAGACTGATGAGACCGAAACTTCCGAGAGGGCGGATGAGGCTGGATCGAGTTTTGAAGAAACTGAAGAAGAAACAACTGGTCTTCCGGATTCTTTCTTCGAAAGAGGATATGTAAACGCTTCTGTTGCTCGCAGGGCTCACCATGCTGATCCAGCTCAACTCCGAGACACTCCAAAGAAAAGGAGAGAGAGGGTCGTCATGACGCAACCCAATCGGATGACGGTAGAGGTCCTTAGTGGAGATGAAGAGGAGGAAGAAGATACAGTTGGATGCTAAAGAACCTAATCAGAATCGCCGATTTTAGATGTCGATTGCTTCAGATGGGTTGATGAACATCCGACAGGTTATCTAGTATTCAGGGTGAAGGATGTTTGTCACATCGAACCATACTTTCCATGCCGGTTTGCTCGTCAATTCGGCTATGATCAACTGTAAGTCGGCAACTCGAACCGTCATCTTAGGGTTCAAGGTGGACTCATTGATGGGGCAAGAGCTTGGTTTTTGAGCATCGTCGGCTGCACGAATGTTGAGTTCGACCTCCCTTTAGAGACGCCTCCTCTGCATATGACTTTTCTTTACTGTAAGTGGCTGATAGATGCCAATACCATTGCTCGAAAGAGGAGAATATCCGAATTAGAGGAAGAAATAGCCTCCCGACAGGCGACAGAAGTAGTCCATGAGACTGTACTCTCAACTCGAGGGAAAGAAGTCGCCGAATCATCCAGAAAGGGAAAAGAACCTGCCCGCCCAGCTAACAGTGAAGAAGAGTTTAAGACTGATGAGACCGAAACTTCCGAGAGGGCGGATGAGGCTGGATCGAGTTTTGAAGAAACTGAAGAAGAAACAACTGGTCTTCCGGATTCTTTCTTCGAAAGAGGATATGTAAACGCTTCTGTTGCTCGCAGGGCTCACCATGCTGATCCAGCTCAACTCCGAGACACTCCAAAGAAAAGGAGAGAGAGGGTCGTCATGACGCAACCCAATCGGATGACGGTAGAGGTCCTTAGTGGAGATGAAGAGGAGGAAGAAGATACAGTGTCTCTTGTTCACAGGAAAAGATCATAATCTTCAACTCAAGCTTAAACCCAAATTCCTCCCAGAACCGAGTTACGCACCAAGCATCGTCACGAAAGATCTGGGGTTCAAGATGAAGCGCGTCCACTGAAAAGACGAAAGAAGGTCGTCTCTCGACCACGTGTTCGTCTTCCTGCTTTAGAGGAGATATCTGCCCACAGTGTTTCTTCAGACGAACAAGGTAACGATTCATCTTTATTTTCATTTTACTGTTCTTATATTTCTTAATACTCGGACTTATCTCACACTCAATTTCTGTAGGGAGTCATGAAGAAGGAGAATTTCAGGCTGACACTACTTCTCCCGGTGGTATGGAAGCTAATGAACTCAGCTTCATTCAACAAATGAACGACGCGCTTAATGATGAAACTGCTGGTGTTCCAACAACTTCTAACGTTGACCCATCGGCTTCAAACATAGGTACGGATCTTTCTCCATTTGGAAGGCAATTCCGAAAGATGAATGAGTCGGAACGCGTGCTCTTCTAATGACTTGTGCACTTTGTCTCCTTTTAGTTAAACTAAAATAAGCGGGCACAAGTAGTGGAGCTCTCGAATCTGTCCCGGTTAACGAAGGTAAAAACTAATCTCTATTTTGTGTAAGTTCATCTAAGTATATATGTTACTTATGACCAACACATTCTGTAGACGTCATAATGGGTGAATCAACTGGGAGAGAAACCATTCATGCAACTAAAGTCGAGGATTTTAACGAGCACAACCTCGATCTCGATCTCTCAGAGGGCGACCATCAGTATATCTTGTTGGCCTTCTTGTTTTGATGATGTTTAACAAACAATTTACCACTAATGTTGTTTGTCTAGTATTTGTGTTTTCTTATTTATTATAGACAAACAACGTTGTTGGAGGATTGATGGATTGAGCCTACACGATCATATCAAGAGGAGGTTGGTGGAATTGTGGAGTGAAGCATCGTACAATTCAAGTTCAAGATCCAAGTTTAGCTTTATCCGCAACGTGTACCAAGTTGAACTCAATGAAGATCAAGACCAAGCTTGGGTAATTTAGTTTAGGATTTATATTATGTGTGTTTAATACATTAAGCTCAATATCTATACACTATATTTCATATTTTCTATTGTGTTTTTAAAAACATTGCATAGAATATGTAATTTTGTGAAAATATTGTATTATTAGTTTTTAGACTTCAATATCAGTTTATACATGTTTTACTAAGTCTATAAAAACATTTTATAAAGTTTTAAAAGTTGGTTTATGTCAAACCATCAAAATTCAAGTATCTCATATTTTCATGTTTTGGACTATTTTGAAAAATGATGATATTTTTCATTTGGGAGGTCCTTTCTGATAACCAGTTACTGTAGCATGTTTATTATCATGTCTACAATCATTCTCCAAATTTTTATATTTTTTGGAATTTGTTTGATATTTTTAAACAGTGTTTTAAATTCAGAAAAACAGCTTTCAGAATCAGTTTTCTGTTATATCAGTTTTCGGTCGACCGCTCGTTTGTCCTTTCGCCAGCATGCAGCAGAGAGTTGGTCGGTCGACCGATGCGGTCGACCGAGAGCTCCATCGGTCGACCGCACCGGTCGACCGACGAAGTTCTGATTGCATTCTCTGTTTTAGTCCTGGATCGCGGTCGATCGCGAGAATTTCTGGTCGATCGCCACTCAGTCTGACTGTTTCCAACGGCTAGTTTTTTTACCGTTAGCTGGGGTTTTTGGTCTTTTGTTTTGGGAGTTTTGGCTGAGATTTCAAGTGGGTATAAATACCCTATTGCTGTTCTTTTTCAACAAAAGCTAAGAAGTTTTTAAACAATGGTTTAAACTTGTTTAGTGTTCGTTTAAGTTTGTTTTAAGAAGCTTTTAAGCATTTGAGTGTTTTAGTTTTGTGAATCAATTCCACAAGAGCTTGAGGAGATTATCTATTGAAGTTTGAGCTTCCAACTATCCTCCCTCCATCTCTTGTTATCAATTGAGAAGTTTTCTAAACTCAAACTCTAGCTTTACATTTATATACTTGTTTGATTATCATTGTTCTTAAGCTAGATTTTATATTTGAGTTTAGTTGATTTAATTTTATTTACTCTATTAGGGTTGTGAGAGATTGTAACATTAAGTTATGCTTAATTGTGTTCTCATCTATTGTAGAGAACAAATTTATATTTGTTACATTGTGAGTGGTGTAAGGTTTTCGGTGAGCTAGAAAACCGAGTGTGTTGTGAAGTTTTTGGTGAACTAGAAAACCGAGTGTGAGGAGTGAATGTTGTTCGGTCGGCGTTGAAAACCGACACTGTGAGGTGTAAACGTTATTCGGGTGAGCGTAGAAAACCCGGTTGTGATAGTGGATTTCTCCCTGGGAGTGGGGAGCGGAGACGTAGGACGGACGGTCCGAACTCCGTGATCATATAGTGTGTTTGAGTGTGCTTTGGCGTTCATATATATATATAATTCATCATATAGGATATATCTCATTATTTACATTGCTTATCCTAGCTCATATATCTTGTGGTATTTCATACTTGCTAGGATAACTTGTTAATTAATTTTAATTAGCATTTAATCGGATTAGATTAGCATAAGACCCTAATTACCCCCCTCTAGGGTCTAACATATCTCCGATTTATTATCGGGGAAAACTCCTGGTGCAGCCACAGGATCATCTGTTAGAGTTGGTTCAACCGAAGCGGGTCTTTCTAAAAGTAAGGCCTTTATTCTATAAACTCCGTTGTCTTTTTGTCGTTTAACTTTGAATAATTATATAAGTGTTCGAATTATAGGACCAGTTGCTAAAACCGATACCGTTATAATTACTGGAACGTCTGATCAGCTCGAGGGTCGTGACTTCTTGTGTTCAACAGGAACCGAGGCCGACATTCAGTCATCAATTCTTGAATCTCAACCTCTCACTCCTATAGACCCCATGATGATAGAAGTTGCTGCAACCCCTCAAATTAGTCCTATCGCAACAAAAACGAGACCAACCGAAGAAGTTGGTACATCAACAGCTGTCGCATCTAGGACTGATGAGTTTTATCCATCGCTTGTTTGAAACTTCTGATAGATATTCCAGCGTACTCATTATGTTTTTTTTCTTACAGAATCTTTAGTCCTTCCCCCCAAAAATTTCATCGATTTGGATCCGATCTTAACGTAGGTTCCGGTTGTCCCATCGACTGATGTAGCGGGTACGTGAACGGCTACTATTCCTGAATCAACTTTGGTTGCTCAAGAAGTTGGACTGACATCATTAGGGCGAGAAGGCCATGTTGAAGGCTCTGCTATTGAACTCGGTATTTTTCATTGGATTTTAAGTTTCGAGCATTAACTTAAGTAGTCTTTCGAGTACTTATTTCTTTTCCTCTTATTGCAGTGCCTCCTTCGACATTACTTGAGTCTATCAAATCTTTAACGTCCGATGAAGATCCGAATAAGGCGTTTATCTGTTCAGACATCCAAAGCTTTGTTTATTTTTTGAACCTCATGATTGATCGAATTCTTCATCACGGGTCATCCTTCGACAGCTTTAGGAGGTCGCTTGATCGCCATATAGCAGGAATTAGAGAAGATGGATATCCTGAATTGGCTGATTCTATTAAAGTCTACCTAGTTCAGATGAAATAACAATTTGAACAACTGAGGGACTTTAAGACCTGCGGCGTCTCTTCTTATGTATCAACTCAAATAGAACTCAAACTGCAAGAGTGGTATGCTTCACAAAAATCGGCAGAGCTCGTGAGAAATCACGTAACCTAGATGAGATTGGGTATCGCTAAGAAGATGCAGGCTAAGGCTGATTTACTCCAATCCTTAGAATTACGCCAAGCTCATATAGCCCGCTTGGAAAAGGAGCTTGTAGAAGCCAAGGACGCCGAGAGTATTCTAAAACTTGATATGGTTGAAGTTGAACGTGTTGAAAAAGATTTATTCCAACAGCTGGAACTTTAGGACAAGAAGCTTACTGAGACGGAACAAGAAGTCCTCCAAGCTCGGAACACCAGCGAAGAATCCTTAAGAGTTGACCTAAAAGCTGAATTTGAACAATCTTATGCAGAAGTGCTCTCAAAACTTGAAGGGCAATTTTGTAATTATAAGTTATGTTTAGATTAAAAGAAAACTTTTATTCTGTAATGACACTTTTACCGCATTAAAGAGTTTTTCTTATGAATAAAGTGAACTCTTTTGCTTATCGGAATTTTATTATGATTACTCATTCTTGTTTAGAATAAATAACCATAATACTTATAGGAATTTTGGCAAATCCTCAGCTATTAATGGATTGGATATGCTTTTATCGACTACCATTTGAGTCGGGTTAGTATGTGAATTATCTAGATCCATTTCACATATAACATTAGGCTATAAGAATTAAACTCTTTTAGGTTTTGAACTATAATGTTGAATATGTAGGCTACATGTGTTAGATGTAGACTTATCTCTAATAAGGGATCGAGATAACGTCCCCCACGCGTGAGCAGCGTGGATTTTAAAATGTAATTAGGTTACATTTTCTTGGTAGCAAAACGAACCTAGAATCGGGGGAAGGAGAATCTGATATTCTATCTCCTAGTCTCTTGTTTGTTGGTAGAGATAAACCCAAAATCAGAGAGGAAGAATTTTATATTCTATCTCCTAGTCTCTTGTTTGTTGGTAGAGATAAACCCAAAATCGGAGAGGAAGAATTTTATATTCTGTCTTCTAGTCTCTTGTTTGTTGGTAGAGATGAACCCAAATCGAAGAGGAAGAATTTTATATTCTATCTCCTAGTCTCTTGTTTGTTGGTAGAGATGAACCCAAAATCGGAGAGGAAGAATTTTATATTCTATCTCCTGGTGCAAAGGAAACTCAAAGTGGGATTTTTACTTAGAGAATCTGGATGTGTTTGAATAATCCTAACTGTCATAAGGTTTGATTACTCAAATCAAAAGTGGACCTGTTGTTCGTATAATGAATCGAGAGGAGATTTTTTTTTGTTGTGGCCCTAACTTTAGGAAGGTTTGACCAAGTGGGAGTTGAGATAATTTTATCTTTAATAGGCTAAATTGTTCAAATGGAATTGAGGCACATTCGTTTGTCGAAAAGGAATTTCAGTTTCGAAAGTGAACCTCTCGTTTATGAAAAGAATCGAGAGGGGATTTTGGCTTTGGTCCTAACTGTAGGAAGGTTTGACCAAATAAGAAATGGGAGCGTGATACGAGTAACGATGAAAATATTGACTTGCACCCATCACTCAGTGAGAGTTTTTGATATCAAACAAAAGGATTTGACATAAAATGATTCGTTGATTGCTACAGATCAACAAATCGAACTTTTTGAATACTGTATCATAACTTCAACTTTGGGAGTGTAAAAAAATAGATACGATGGGAGTTTGAAGGATTTTAATCCATGACGGATTTTAGTGGACCCACCGTCGATTAATCCGATCGGCGAGGGATTTTGTGGTGCGGGGTTACGAATTATCGAGTCCCCCCGCGATCGCATTATGGGGGTTTTGTGAGGAAACACCAACTGTATTTTGTCGTTGAATCTCATCTCAACAAAATGTTTGGACAGTCCCAGTGGGAGGTTCTTAAACCAACTGTATTTTGTCGTTGAATCTCATCTCAACAAAATGTTTGGACAGTCCCAGTGGGAGGTTCTTAATCATCTTGGAAATAATTAAATAACCATCATTCAACAAAATGTTTGGACAGTCCCAGTGGGAGGTTCTTAATCATCTTGGAAATAATTAAATAACCATCATTTTATAACAAATCAGTCTCTATTATAGAATAATTAACTGATCTCGGATTATCCTAAAAATATCCTGTACTGGATTCTTTAGGAATTTCCCGTTTCAAATAGGTTATCTTGAACATACTAAGGGTAGTACTTCTTTAGGAACTTCCCATTTATCGGCATCATAAGTTTATTGCCGTCATGAGTAATCAAGCGATATGCACCGTTCGAATAGACTATTTCTATTACGAACGGTCCTTCCTATTTGGGTTGGAATTTTTCTTTCTTCTTGAAATTGAGAATCATGGGTCTTCGAACGGAAAGAACTAGGTCTCCTTCCTTAAAACTTCATTGTCGGACTTTTTTTATCAAAAGCACGAGAAATTCTGGCCTGATAAAACTCGATTTGTTGCTGAGCTTCTAAGTGCTTCTCATCTAATGTCTCTAATTCCTCGAGACGTTTTTGATGTTGTTCTTCCGCCGTTATTCCCGTTGCGAGCGCGATACGGAGAGAGGGAATTTGTATTTCTAAAGGGAGGACAGCTTCGCACCCATATATCAAAGAATATGGGGTTATTCCAGTTGGCATACGGACAGTTGTACGATAAGCCCATAGAGCTTCGCCAAGTTTATCATCCCAATCTCGCTTATTGACTTTTACAAGGTTTGCCAAAATCTTGATAATCGTCTTATTGAAAGCTTCAGCTAATCCATTAGCTGTGGGATTATAAGCAGTCGACGAAATATCCTAAATTCCGAACTTACTGCAGAATTTGATGAATGCGTTGCTGATGAATTGAGGGCAATTGTCATGCACTATCCGTCTCGGGACACCATATCGATATATAATGTGATGTTTAATGAACTTAATAACATCATGCACTATCCGTCTCGGGACACCATATCGATATATAATGTGATGTTTAATGAACTTAATAACATCGCTTGTCTTTACTTCTTTAAGCATATAATGTGATGTTTAATGAACTTAATAACATCGCTTGTCTTTACTTCTTTAAGCGGGACTGCTTCAGACCATTTTGAGAAGTAATCGGTGATCGTCAGAATAAAACGGTCATCTTTGACTGATGAAGGCGGGAAAATAGGACCTATAATGTCCATTCCCCATGTTTTGAACGGCCATGATGTCGCTGATGGGTGCAAATATTCCGGTGGCTGATGCATATAGTTCGCGTGTATTTAACACACATGACACCTTCGAGCGTAGTCAACGACATCCTTTACCATAGTTGGCTAGTAATATCTCATTCTCCTAAGTCGGTCATAGAGTTCGAGACTGGGCTGATGTGCACCGCATGTCCCATCATGTGCCTCATTGAGTGCTTGTTCCGCCTCTTTATTGGATAGACAACAGAGTAATAGACCATCGTACGAACGTCGATACAACATTTGTGCTGTAGCGTTGTAGTAAAATCTCGATGCTCTTCGCCGAATCGAATCACTTTCTCTTACATCTTTAGGTAAGATATCATGTAGGACATAATTGATGATAAGAAAACGCCAATCTCGAACTTCGGGTTCAACTCTCGTTGAGTGTGCTTCTTTGGCAATCGAATTATAGATTGGAACAATAAGCTGGTGAGTTCTCACCGTAATTAATTGTTTTGTTTCGGAAGGCTGTACCAAAGATACTGATAATGCCACCAATGCGTCTGCATATGCATTTTGGAGACGTGGAACGTACTCGATGAAAAATTCTTCAAATGAGCTCGCTATCTCGATGGCTGCCTGGTGGTATTGAATCAGATCTTGATTTCTGACCTCATACTCTCATCGTATGTGATTAACTACCAATTGAGAATCACCAAAAGCTTCAAGGTATTCGACCCCCAGCTCTTTGGCAAAATTAAGTCCAATTATTAATGCATTGTACTCATGCACGTTATTAGAGCATGGCTCGGTCAATGAGTATGCTCTGGGCAAGACATGCTTTTTCGGAGAAACTAAAACGACCCCACTCCTGAGGAAATTTTAGAACATTCGGGTGTGCTCGCTACGTTGGTTGCTCGGGAAGCCCCATCGAAGTATAATTGCCACACTTGTTGATGTGTTGTGGTGTTAACTTCGTGAGTTTCATTCGACAGATCATCGTACAACTCGGCTATATCTTTTGTAGGGTTTACCGCCAAAAGATTGCAAATAGCTTGTCCCTTAACTGATTTTTGCTGCTTGAAATGCAAATTATATTGGGATAAGAGTAAGGCCCACCTGGCTAAATACCAATTCATAGAGGCCGGTTGAGTCATGAACACTCGAATCGGGTTTATATTGGAAATGATATAAATTGTCTGTCTAACTAAATAATATCGTATTTTTTGGATTGCGAATACCAGGGCGAGGCATTCTTTCTTGATCATCGGATAGCGAGACTCGGCTCCTACTAATGTATGACTTAGATAATACACAGCTTGTTCGTGACCGTTATCGTCGTTTTGTGCAAGCAATGCACTTAACGAATGGCTCATCGCTTTGACATAAATAAAAAATGGTCTGCCCGATTTCGGTGCAACGAGAATAGGCGAATTCGCTAGATATATTTTGATATCCTCGAACACCTTTTGACATGCTTCATCCCAAATGAACAACACGCCTTTCTTTGTGAGTAGAGAATGCCTGACACTTTTTGGAAAGGTTTGAAATAAACCTACGGATATATGCCAATCGACCTTGCAGCCCTCTGAGTTCTTTAAGATTTCTTGGGGGTTGTAATTCATGTATCGCCTTTACTTTATTAGGATCAATATGAATACCTTTTGTAGTGACGACGAATCCAAGAAATTTACCGCTGGACATTCCAAGGAAGGACTTAGTTGGGTTCATCTTCAACTGATGACTCCTCATAAGATCGAACATCATCGAACATCGTATTTAGATCGTTAATGTGGTTGTTTTTATCGCGATTCTTAACGACTAGATCGTCGACGTAGCATTCAACGGTTTTCCGAAGGTGCTCATGAAAGATTTTCGTCATTGCTCGTTGGTATGTAGCGTCGACGTTCTTCAAACCAAAGGGCATAACGGTATAACAGAAAACACCAAGGGGTGTTCTGAATGCAGTATGCTTTTCATCATCTGGGTGCATCTTAATCTGATTATATCCAGAAAATCCATCCATAAATGATATTCTCTCGAACCCGCATGTGTTGTTAATAATGACATCTGTAATTAGTAGAGGGAAGTCGTCTTTAGGGTAGGCTGTATTCAGATCTATGAAGTCAATACAGATTCTGATCTTTTCGTTCTTTTTAAGGACTAGAATGATATTGGCCAACCAATCAGGATGTTGTTCTTCTCCGATGAAGCCTGAATCGATCAGTTTTTTGACCTCAGCTTCTATCACCTCTATAATTTGCGGACGAAACCGTCTTTGTTGTTGCTTGACGGGTTTAACATCTGGCTTAATGTTAAGGCTGTGCATTGCTATATTTGGGTCAAGTCCCGGCATATCTTCATAATTCCAAGAGAAAACGTCGATATACTCTCTAATAAGGGTGATTAGTTCCTCTTTCTTATCCGGCAGAAGATCGTCGCTAATAAATATAGGTTTCAGATTAATTTCATCACCCATATTAATCTGGACTACTCTATCCTCAGTAGGAGGTTCTCTTTGTTCAAATCGATCACCGTATTGAATATTCATGTAATGTACCCAGGGGTCTTCCCAAGTGGGTAATTGATCATCTTCTTCCGTAGTAGAAGGATCGACTACGGTCATGTTCGACATTAATCTTTTGAACGTTTCTCCGATACTAGTGTCAGAATCCCAAGTTGAAGTATCGGATGAATACTCACTTTTATTTGTTAGCTGGTTAATGATTTGCCAGTAATATTCATCATCAGATGACGAAACATAACCCAAACCCTTTCTATGGCTATAATAATTATCAGGTTTTCCTTTCGGTACATAGGTAGGATAGGGTGGAACCCTGGCACCTTGACCAAAACGAAGACCTTCATTGAGCAAGAGGTCATATCCTTGCTTTCTCATGTAGTCATTTACTTGTGAACTATACCTAGAGAAATATCGTCCGGGTCATTCGTCATCTGAATTGGTGTTCAAGAAGAGATCGGGGGTTGGGGATGATTCCCCTTTTCTGAAAATTATTTCTTTTTAACCCCCTGTCTTCGCAGGTAGGATCACAGTCGTTTCGAATAAGTTTTGGATATATTTCATCGTCGTACAAGACGAACAAAGTAGCATGTGTAGACCAGGGTTGTCATACAATTCTTGCATTATATTATCGAGACAACGCGAGTACTCTAAATCATCATTTATTATTTCATCGGCAAGTTGTCAGTTACAACTTTCATCCGACGATTCACCACCGTCAAGATCGATTACAAGAGGTTCAATGTCATTTAGTACAAGACCTTTACTATAATCAAGCTCAGCTTCGGTATCAGCTTCTTCTCCGCTGTCCGCACCATAGGCCGATGGTTCAGTATCGGATTCAGCACCATAAAGAAGGAAGTCAGTAAAATAATTTTCTAACCCCTTAAATGGTTGCTTATTCACGACCACCGTCTTGACCTCGTTATTAGTGTTAACATATTTCAAACACTGATGGAGGGTGGAGGGAACTATAAGATTACTGTGGATCCATGAGCGACCCAACAATAAATTATAAGAAGTCTCTGCATCGATCATATAACAAGTGACCTCTGACTTCAAGTCTCCGAGTTGACACTTCACCCTGATTTTTCCCAATGGCCTAGATCCATTAGTATTGAATCCGTAAATAACGGTTCCTATGGAGGCTAGCTTATTGGCAGGGATCCCGAGGTGATACATCAACCGAAGTGGCATGATGCTGACAGCAGAACCCGAATCAACCTGAATCCGGTTGACAACGCTTGAGCCAATATATCTAGTGAAATATAAAGGCCTATCATGTTTTGAATTCTTGACTTGCATATGTTCTTTGGTAAAAACAATGCAAGGGAATTTTGTATGAACCGATGACTCTGGCTCTTCAGGGGTTGGCTTAATCTGAGTGAGAAATACCTCAAAATCAGCCAATGCTTCTTGCAAAGCTTATCTGGTATCCTTTGAAAGGCGCAATAACTCGTACAACGTGATCCTTGCTGGGATATTAGCTAACTGAGCCATGACGTCGAAATGATATGGAGCGTTCGAGCTTTCTAGTTTATCTCGTCCAATCGGTCGATTGAAATGAGACTGCCTCGGACTTGAACCTATTTATGTTGTGGTTCTTTCTCCTTTTGTTTAGCTGATTGTTGAGGTTTTCCAGCAGCCACAGGAGGAGTTGCAACTACTCCTAGCTCTGTAAGAGTTTTAGACAGTGCGGCTTTTACCACCCCCTGTTCAGCTAGTTGCTCAGATGTACTTGGATAATTAAAGTGGTATTCATTTCCACTCATTGTAGCGAAAGATTCTTGCTCCTCCTCAGAAAGCGGTAGAGCTGTAATTTCTTCATCATTTTCCTCAGGAATTACCGAAGCTCTGAAACAAGACTTCCCCTTTTCTTTTCCCTTCAATTTAGGCGTGGATGCCGTCCACTGTTCATCTTCAAGCAAATCAGGATGAACCCAAAGGATTTCGTCGTTTGGTGTTGTATGTGACACAAGCCCCTTCTGACGCTGTCCATAAGGGTCATCGTTGACGATTTGCATTTTGATATTCGATACAGGTTCGGGTTAGAACCAGGATAAAGGCACCGAACCAAAACTTATAGATACTGCATTCGCACCCACTTTCTTCTCTTTTGGTTTTGGCGTCACGATATCAACATCGATCAAGGTTTGTATTTTGTCTTTTAAAATATAACACGCCTTGGTGGGATGATGAACCCTTCTGTGATATGAACAATATTTCGGGTCGTTAGTCTTCTTCGCTTCTTCTTGGTTCGTGACCGATGGAAGTTTGATCTTATTGTTATCCAATAGATACTTGAACATGACTGGAACCTCATCATATTTGAAAGAATATTCTTTCAGGAATCTGGGTTCTGAAGTCTTAGGCTGCCTCGGGGGCTGTTGATTCTGATGTGGTGCTAACTGGGAAGATGATTGTTGCAATTGTTGTTGTTACGGTTGTTGTGATGTTTGGTGAGCATCAACAGCAGCCGTGGACCCTCTTCCTCTGTCTCGAGGATTAAAGTTATACTTTTGAGGATTATCTGATGGCTGACCCCTCTCAAGCTTCTTCCTCTTAAGGAACCGTTCAGCTTGTTCACCTCTCACTTTTAATTCTTTTCATGTTTTAGAAGGCACAACCCCCATGACTTCTAACACATCTATAGACAAGTTATTATGGCATGTCTGAAGAATGAACTCCTCCGTGAGCGGATCTCAACAGTTTACCGCTTTGTTCCGGAATCACTTAACGAAAATATCAACTACCTCCCCATCTTTCTGCTTATCGTCCAGCAAGGTGCCAATGGAGACATCAGTGTCGTCGTTAAAGAAATTGGTAAGGAACAATCCTTCCATATCATCCCAGCTGCTGATACTCCCTGGCTTGAGACGGCGATACCAATCGAAGGCAGGCCTACGAAGGGTCCCTACGAATGATCGTACCATCAAAGCTTCATTTCCGGAGATCGCACCAAGATGAGATTTGAAATAGATTAAATGTTACGTAGGTGAACCCCTGCCATCAAAAGGAGTAAAGTTAATCAAACTAAATTTTGGGGGATAAGGAATCAGATTCCACTCCCTTGGGTACGGGTATGGGATGCTCGTCTTCTTCACTTCCTAGGCTGTCATCAGAGCGTTGACTTTATTTTCGAGATCTTGCATCTTCTTGTCTTCTTCTATATTCTTCTTCAAGTAGATTTGAGGAAGTTGAGTAGACGACTTAGCTGGACCGCTCTCCGAATTATCCTTATTAGGAGGAGGATCAGCAAAGATGGTTTCATCCATCTCATGGTCGCTATCGACCTTGGTTACACGCATAGGTATAGCGTCACGCCTGTTAGATTCAGCCTTTTGACTTGATTCTGGCTGCTGTTGTTGAGCTTGCAGATCTCTCATCTGTTGCATCGTCAACTCCATCTCAATCTTTATTTCATCTCTAATTTCTTCACGCTGTTTAGCTAACGCTTCTTACAATATCTGAGCTAGTTGATCTGGCGTAATTGTAAATGATTCTCTGACTTACCCAACACTGGATATGGTATCGTCCGAGATAACCACAGAACAAGTATCTGACAGTTCCTCGTCTGAAGATAACCCTTCATGCATTTTCCTATAATCTCGACGTCGATTAGCCCTTTGTTGTAGCTGTGACATCCTTTGGGAAAGACCCTGCTCAACTCTCCCTCCTGGGGAGAAATCAGGTTCCGGGTTAACCGAATGTTGCTTTCCTCTACCGGTCATATTAATAGTGACCTCTGGGAACTCATCTTTCCGAATTGTAGGTTTCTTCTTGTTGAAACGCCTCATTTTGGGTTTTGACGTTTTAGCAGAAAGTCTTTGAAATACTGAGACTCTCGTCGGTTCAGTCTTGGAATAACCGCATTCTATCAGTACTGCCTTAATGAGTCATTCACACGCGCAATGAGACTCTGTTTCTTGAGCAACTCTTTTTCATGACTTATTAGTTTGATAGTACAGCTCATCATTACTATGATTCGAGCAACTTATCTTCTGTCTTTGAGCCTTGTTAACATGCACAGGACAACTTATCGTTGCATCTGAGCGATCCAAGGTTATGTGTTTACCTCCCACCACCTATGAGTGTGGAGTATTTACAAGCCCTAAACGAGAGTGAATTGATATTTTCTCGTTTTGAGTTTGTTTTGTTCTGATAGGAGGATATTTACGACCCCCAGTGTAAGAAACTACCAAGGGTTTATTCGCCAGATCCGAGTGTCCTTTGATTGGTACTTTGTCTCGATCGTTAGACAAAGGACCGAGGCGATACGCCATTGTAATCTTGAATTTTGATAAGTCTGGACTGACCCAGGGTTTCACTGGTGACATAGTAGATGTGGACACAGTAGACGGACCCGGAATGGATGTTTGCGACGTCGAAAGAGACGTCTTAGAAGTTTTTCTTTGGCGGAGACCACTGTCATCGTCTCGGTTGAGGGAATTATCATGGTGACTTGATTTTTGTGTAAGTTCAGACTTTGGGATCCAAACTTTATGGTTCTTTGGTGGCTCTTCAGACACTATTTCTTTCTTTCCTTCTTGCGTCTGTTGACGAAGGGCACGAGCGCGAGCAGCATTCACCCGATATTTTTGTATACGCTCTCTTAGGGTCGAACGAGCCCTCTTGATGAGAGTCCATTCTTTCGTTATGAGCTGTGCAAAAATGTGATTAGTTTGCTGTTAAGGTAACTGAATCACTCTATGCTTCCTCGACTCTAGGTCCGTGTAATAGCGAACCCCGTCGGTTTGTTCTAAGGCCTTGGCCAATTGATGAGCACGACGCTGACGTTGTCTTTGACGAGCCCTCTTCGTCAGTGCCAGTGAGCTTTGGTTCAACGACCCCTTAACTGGGGAAGGGTCATTTGGAGCAGATATGGTGCAAGCAGCATCCTTAGCCACAACCGGGCAAGAATTTTCACTCGTAGTCTTCATCAGAGTTGAACAATGGAAAATCTTCTTGGAAGACGAAATCTTCCTGCACTTACGAGGCGAGGAAAATTTTGAGGATGAGGATGACAGATACTCCTCAAATTTTGCTTGATCGAACTCATATTCGATCTCTTCGTTGACCACGATCTTGATCAGCTACGACACTACGGTCTCGGCGGCGAGACCGTTGGCTCCCACTGTGGTCGCCAGTTTGTTTTCATCAAAAGTTAGTTTCATTGTAGAATTCATTATATCTTCAGTTGATTATAACAAATTCAAAAGAAACAACCTTTTTATAAGACTTCTTTTACACAACAAAAGGAAAGTTATAATTTTTTAGAAAATAACAAAGGAATCGTTTATCGATTTCTGCTTTTGTGAGACTTTACCTGTGCCGAGAGTGCTTTGGCTCGTGGACCATCGATTCACAGATCGTGAAGATCTTTAGTACTCTTCCTTCGTTTAGAAGCAAGAATGAAAATCAGTAAATATCTTATCAAAATATCTTATCAAAGTAAGATGAACACCCTTCTTAAGATCAAGTCAAAACTCAAATCTCAAGGAATCACACAAGGAACTCAAGCTTGCAGCTCTATATGCTCTCTGTGCTCAGATCTCTGTCAGTAATGGCTCTAGGGGGTATTTATAGCCCTCAGGAGAAGTTCAACTAAAAATACCGCATTGTGAAGAAATCGTGCCTACGAGACAGTATTATCTGTCTCGGCGGGCGGGGCCCGGCCGAGACAGCCATGGCTGTCTCGAAAATCATCAACTGTCTGTCAGTTTCTTCTGTAACTGCCTTTCCACATTCTAAACTTCGTTATTTTGGTAGTTATCCACGTGATTCTCGCCAACGATATTTCCCACGTTCTTTGACAGTTAATGGACACGTGTCATGCAGTTATTTCAGCAGCTTTTGATCATTTCAGAGCTGAACACTGTCTCGCGTGAGAGACAGTCTACACTATTTTGCATTTGCGAGATAGTCATCACTGTCTCGCACTACGAGACAGTCGACACTATCTCACGTGTGAGACAGTTTACACTGTCTTGATCATTTTGAGACAGCGTAAAGTCATTTTCTGTGATCTTTGGATGATCTTCTTGTTGTTTTGAGCTATGTTTGAATATCTATCAGTATTTTTTGACGTCTACACACACAGGGTCCGATTTCTAACAAGCAATCACAAGAGCAAAGGGATACTAGATTATGTGCACATGGATGTTTATGAAGGAAATCGTGCTATATCTACATGCATAATACACAGCAGAAGACATGTATGTACAAAAATACTAAGCATGTAGAGAGCATGAAATATTCATATGGATCATCTAATTAAATCTAACATGATCCTTATTATTAAGTGAGCATACAAGAGTTAGAAAGTCATACTTTCGTAGCGTGATTCGATGGAAGCTCGAATAACCCCTAGCTCTTGCTCCTTGTAGTAGAAAATCTCCTCGTAGTGGATCTCCAAGTCTTCAAGTGGGCTTGATAAAATAGGAGTCTTCTTAAGACACAAGGCAAGATATCCACCCCGGTGTTCTTAAAATTCTACTACTTCCTCTTGCTCAAAGATTGCTAAAGTTTAGTAAGAGGAGAGCTCTCTTTTATTCTCTTATGGAAAAAAAACACTTAGCCAATTTTTCATTAACCTTTCCATAAGAAAAAGAACTCATATTTATAGAGTAAAATGTGTTCATGATATGAATGACTCATCCTATGAGTCATGCAATGAATCATAAAAAATTAATGATTAATCAAGTGAGTCATGCAATGAATCATCTTATGAATCATTACATTTCAAAACCATGTGCTAATAAACCATGTGCTCAAACCATACCACTAAGTGACTCATCTCATGACTCATTATACATGGTATGTGTATTTCATAAATGAGAATACCAAATTATTATCACTAATACGGTATTTCATAAATACGGTATATAGTATTATTCCAATCTTTAACTAATTAGTCACTATATGACCAAATAAATCAAGAGTTGACCAAAAGTCAACTGTTGACCAAAAAGTCAACTAGTTGACTAAAAGTTAACTTTATGGGAAAAATACTGGAATTCATTTCCTAAGCACATAACATTCCGATTTTACCGATATACATAACCTTTTATGTGTATCCGGAAGAAATCATATATGCGTATCAATCATAAGCATCACTCCATAAATTGTGTTTCATAGGATTCAAGTACGCGCTTGGTGTGACTCTAAGGCCTAACTTAAAAAACTCGGTAGTGGATCATATCCATAAGTACAACAGAGGTGCTAGCTACACATGAAGACCACCCGGGTATAAGTTGTGATAAAGGTCTGCAAGATGTTTATCCAATTTTATCAGGACCACTCAATGATAATACCGTACAGTCTGGTCTCTTCGTCAAACTATGTCAAACTATTGAGCCTAGGGTATGGCAAACTGTCAAACCCTAATAGCTTGATTAGTGTTTATTGATATTAAACTCATAACCTTTAAGATCAAAATGACACTCAGTTTATCTTATTCACCTTGGCCAAGGATTTCTAGGCTATAGTTATATCAAACAATCTTATGACATCAACCCCTATACTGGGAGAGACGAATCCCTTCTTGGCATCTCAATATCTGCTTATGTCTTGGGATGTACCCAACAAGAACCGTTATGCACAATTCAATAAGAACTGTGGTTAGGTAAAAGTCTAAATACATCTTTAATGACATATAAGATATTACACTCATGCCTTAGGTTAAGAGACTACTATGTACTATATCACTTCAGAACTTCTATTTGACAGTTAAGTATATTACCAACTAGATGTTCTCGGCGAGTCGTTCAGTCAACTCATTCACTAATGAGTCACCTGTATACTGTATCTTGATGTCTCACATCAATGATCTAAGAGATTGATCATCTCCTTCAAAAGGAGAAATAAAGCATACACTAGTCTAAACCAAAGTGATGATGTCCTATCTCAACACTTCATCAACTAGGAACATTTTAGAATATACGTTACCGACTAATCAGATCTCTTCATTACGATCACTATCCGAAATGTCTGATAGTCTAGTATTTATTCTAAGGACATTATCTGTATTTTTAGAACATCTGATAAATCTGACCAAAATAGCATACTATCATTTTAAACAAGGATGTTATATACATATAGGTCATGTTACAATATACAATAATTGCTTGCAAGGCACCTATATCTAACAAACTCTCACTTGCACTAAGGCCAATTATTATAGTATCTAATACCCAATAGCTCAACAAGTTTCTCAAATTGTGAACGAGCAATTGTCTTTGTGAATGGATTTGCTATATTATCTTTTGTGTCTATTCTTTCAATCTTGATCTCCCGGTGATCAACTATCTCCCTGATCAAGTGATACTTCCTCAGAATGTGTCTGGACTTATGGTGAGATCGGGGTTCCTTGTCAGAGCTATTGCAGCATTATTATCACAGTATAAAGGTACTGGATCTTTAATGGTGGGAACAACTTCCAGCTCTAAAAGGAACTTCCTCATCCAGACAGCTTCTTTAGCTGCATCATTAGCTGCAATGTATTCAGCTTCCATAGTCGAGTCTGCTACTGTATCCTGCTTGGAACTTTTCCAGCTGACAGCTCCTCTATTGAGGGTGAAAACATATCCTGATACAGACTTACTATCATCGATATCGCTCTGAAAGCTTGAGTCAGAAAAAGCCTCCATTCGGAGGTCATTTTTACCGTATATCAAAAATAACTCCTTAGTCCTTTTAAGGCACTTAAGTATATTCTTGACCACTTTCCAGTGCTCTTCTCCATGATCAGATTGGTATCTACTTACCAAACTGAGTGAATAAGCGATATCTGGTCTAGTACATAACATGGCATACATGATCGATCCTACTGCCAAGGCATAAGGAATTAGACTCATGCGTTTCCTCTCTTCATCAGTCCGGGGAGACATCTTTTTAGAGAGGGAGATTCCAGGAGATGCAGGTACAAAACCTTTGTTGGAATTTTTCATGCTAAATCGTTTTAACACTTTGCCAATATATCTAGATTGCAATAATCCTAACATCCTTTTAGATCTATCTCTATAGATCTGAATACCCAGTACACAAGATGCTTCACCTAAATCTTTCATGGAAAATCTTTTTGATAGCCAAATTTTAACCGCTTATGACGGTATGTCATTACCAATTAAGAGTATATCGTCTATATATAAAATAAGAAACGATATAATACTCCCAATTATCCTTTTTATACACACATGGTTCATCTGTATTTTTGATGAAACCAAACTCTTTGATAGCATCATCAAAACAGATGTTCCATCTCCGCGATGCTTGCTTCAGTCCATAAATAGATTTAAGCAATCTACATGCTTTTCCACTGCTCCCACTGACTACAAAACCCTCTGGTTGCGTCATATATATGCACTCTTCTAAATCACCATTTAGAAATGCAGTTTTAACGTCCATTTTCCAGATCTCATAGTCATAGTGAGCAGCAATAGCAAGTAGGATCCGAATAGACTTAAGCATAGCCACTGGAGAAAAAGTTTCATCGTAGTCCAAACCAGGTCTTTGATGAAAACCTTTAGCTACCAGTCTAGCTTTAAAAGTCTCTACTTTTCCATCTACACCCAACTTTTTCTTAAACAACCATTTGCAACCTATGGGTATCACCCCTTTAGGAGCATTGTCTAATATCCATACTTTGTTGGTGTACATAGAGTCTATTTCAGATTTTATTGCATCATGCCAAGCAACAGAGTCCCTACTCTCAGAGGCTTGCTGATAACTTAAAGGTTCGTCATTATCTATGACGTGATCTAACATGCCACCCTCAACTAAAAAATTATATTGTGTCTTAGGTGCATGAGATCGCCTTGGATATCTGTGGAGTGGTTGAGGTTCTTCTGGTATAACTGAATTTGCTGGTTCCACTAATTTATCAGTAATATTTTGTATCTCTGAAATTTCTTCCAGTTCTACCATGCTCCCACTAATTTCTTTTTCAAGAAATTCATTCTCTAAGAAGGTGGCATGCCGAGAAACAATTATCTTTTGTTCATCGATGTGGTAGAATTGATATCCAATGGAATTCCTTGGATATCCTACAAATTTGCATAATACTGAGCGTGCCTCTAACTTTTTCGGATCTTGCTTCTTTACATAAGCATGACATCCCCAAATCTTAATATAACTAAGATGTGGTTTCTTTCCACTCCATATCTCATATGGAGGTTTAGGCACTGCTTTAGTTGGAACCCTATTTAGTAAGTATGTTGTTGTTTCTAATGCATACCCCCAGAATAAAAAATGTAACTCAGTGTTACTCATCATGGAACATACCATATCTAATAGGGTACGATTCCTTCTTTCTGACACGTCGTTAAGCTGTGGTGTAAAGGATGGAGTAACCTGAGAAAGAATCCCATTCTCTTTTAAAATACCTAAGAATTCCGAGCTCAAGTATTCATCTCCTCGATCCGATTGAAGAATTTTAACTTTCTTGCCCGTTTGGTTCTCTACTTCATTTTTGTACTCGATAAATTTCTCAAGTGCTTCAGATTTGTGTTTCATCAAAAACACATGTCCAAACCTTGAAAAATCATCAGTAAAAGTAATAAAGTAGGAGTAGCCACCTCTGGCCATTGTAGACATAGGACCACATACATCACTATGTATCAGTCCTAAGAGTTCTGTAACTCTTACTCCAGTTCCTGTAAATGGAGTCTTGGTCATTTTACCTTTAAGACAAGACTTGCAAGTCTCATAAGACTCAAAGTCAAATGGATCTAAATATCCATGCTTATGAAGCTCGCCAAGTCTTTCTTTATTAATGTGACCAAGTCTGCGATGCCATAAGAAAGCATCATTCATAACTGAGTGCTTTCTTTTATTAGTGTGATAAGTATTCAGAATTGTGTTTTGATTAAGAATATAGATGCCATTGCACAATGTTCCATAAGCAATCAACTTTTGATTAAATATGATATTCATAACATTGTTCTCCAACTTAAATACATATCCATCTTTATCTAATAAAGATATGGATATTATATTACACATCATAGTTGGTACAAAATAGCAGCTATTTAAAATCAAAACGTTTCCATTTGGTAAAGCTAGATGAAAATCCCCTACTGCAAGTGCTGCAACTATTGCACCATTACCAACTTACATAGTCATCTCTCCAGCTCCAAGTTTTCTATAACTTTTAAGTCCCTGTAACAAATTACAGATGTGAGATCCTGATCCGGTATCTAATACCCAGGATGTATGATTTATAGAAAAACAATTCAGAGTAACAAACACACCTGTAGATGAAGCAACAACTTGCTTATTCTTGGTGAGTGAGGCTAGGTATTCTGGGTAGTTCCTTTTCCAATGTCCCGACTTATGACAATGGAAGCATTCTGCTGTCATCATTTTTGCCTTTCCTTTATCCTTCTTGACAGCCTTCTTAACACATTTCCTTGGTTTAGTAGTTTTCTTTATTCCTTTTTTCTTAGCAACCAATTTGCCAGAAGAGGAAGAAGATTGCCCTATAGCCAAGACTGGTGTTTGTCCCTTTTTCAAAGAACTTTCTTCCTGTCTTAACAAATTAAGCAAGGCAGGAAGAGTGGGCTCCAGATCCATCATCAAAAACTGTGATATGAATCGGGAGTATGCTGGTGTCAAGGACTGCAGAATGATATCTGTATATCTATCTGCATCTAGGTCTACGTTCAAAAGTTCAAGCTCATTGACATAGGCGATCATTTTGAGGACATGATCCCCAACAGAAGATCCCACAGTCATTTTCGTCTGGAACAGATTCTTAGACGCCGCGTACTTCATTTGTCGCGGTTGCTCGCCATACAGTTCTTCTGTATTACGAAATATGGATCTGATATCCATATTCTCATGTTGCCTCTGATGGACCAAATCCATAGAGGCAATGGTGAGGCATTGAGCAAGTGAACAATTTTTATCCCATGTATTGCGGATTTTAGTTTTCGCTATAGTGGGTTCTAGGCCTAGAACAGGTTCGGGTGCAGTGAGGACATATGCTACTTTGTCATAAGTAGTGGGTTCTAGGCCTAGAACAGGTTCGGGTGCAGTGAGGACATATGCTACTTTGTCATAAGTTAGGGCTATTTTAATATTCCTCAACCAGTCTTTGTAATTAGGACCGGTTAACTTGTTCTGTTCCAATATGAGTTTTAAACTAGACATAATGGCCTGAAAGAGAGAGAAAAGGTATTTTAGCAGATGTTCAATACATAAAATAGATTTGGTTTATTTTTATCTAAGTTATGCCTCCCACTATTTTTCGAGTCCCTCAAAACCTTATAAGAGGTGATCGGAAAATAACTCATTGTTTTCAAGTGGGATCAAGATCCAATTATCATTGAATGCATCAACCTTGGCGTATGTCAACAAATTGACACATTCAATAATTGGTAGACAACTTTTGTCTTTTACACTCTTGTAATTCTTGATATGATTTTACCCCTAGTCTTTTATGACCTTGACGTATGCCAAAAAATCATAAAATGCTAGTCAAGTTTATACCCATCATTTCTTGACTGGCTTAAATTTAACTTATGCAAACTCTTGACGTATGCCAACAAA
This sequence comes from Asparagus officinalis, assembly GCF_001876935.1. Classification (NCBI taxonomy): domain Eukaryota; kingdom Viridiplantae; phylum Streptophyta; class Magnoliopsida; order Asparagales; family Asparagaceae; genus Asparagus; species Asparagus officinalis. The sequence continues at coordinate 59,406,684 of NC_033802.1, forward strand.
GTAGCATAACCAACTTAAGCTATCCTTATATCTTATATACAGATGAATACTATTTAGCCATAGAATAGTTATGCCTTGACGTATGCCAACAAATATAGTATTTATAAGCTTAATAGTATTTAACTAAAATAATGGAGGGCTACGGACGATTTCTCAAATCTTTTACTGTAATCGAACTTGATATAGTTTAAAGATGCTCTATATTTATACTTGCAACAATTAAACTAGCCAGGAAAGCGCAAGATTGGTGGGAGGGTTCCGAGCTATTCACCGGGAATATTTATCGGACCTTAATTAAGTAACCACTTCTCTTTAAGATTATAGCACGAAAGATTGGGCATCACCCCTAATCTTAAGTTGGGTATCACCCCATTAGCCATACCTCATAATCACTTTCCTTAGACACTAGCTAAAAGTTGGTTCTAAATACATCTCTTTTAACCTTTTGAGATTTATTTATTTTTCACACTAACGCGATGTTAATGTCGATCTAACCACTCTATGGTCAATAAACTCTTATTGTCATGTCTCACAAAGTTTAAAAAACAAGTTTTTATAATAAAAATTATTCTCTAGTGAGATAGAGATATAAACTTTGCAAAAAAAAAACACCCAACTGTATTGACATCTACAATTTGTGGCACAACCAACATATCAACATATGTAATGTAAAACTTATATACAATGGTAGTGGAAAACTAAAGAAAATAAAATGCAACTACACTAATTACATTTTAGCAAGCCATATGCAACTCCTTGCAGTGCTTGCTCCCTTGCAAACTCTGTATTATTACAATCATATAAACATAGGACGTGCAAGCCCCATTTATAATGGAAAAACCATCTCGTAGGATGGGTAATAATATTGCATTAAATGTAAAGCAAAAGCTATAAATAAAATAACTAAACTAAGCAACCATACCCCCCACACCCGAACAAGGGCCTACACCCGTAGGCGTAGTCCATGATCGGTGAGCAAGTGCCTAAACCCGTAGGCGTAGCCCATGCTCGAGGAGGGAAGATGTCATAAATAATTATTACATTTTTAACTTTATTACATCAATACAAAACATACAAGAGAACAGTTGTCCACTACCATCCATAAACATAACATCCATGCAAAATGATAAATCATATAACTTAATCAACATTAAGAAATATGCATCTATCTAGTTATGCAACATATTGGAAACTAGATAGCATAAGGATTATCCAAACTCAAAAAAGACTAACAAGCTTCTAACATACAACTACACTAGTTGTAATTAATTATTTTACAAGATAACTTGAATTAATTAACTAGTTTTATCTAAACTAGAAATTAGAAGCAAGAACAAGGTCCTCCATGAGTTAGATGTACATGTTAAGATTCAATTAGATGGAACCATGTCTCTGATACCATGAAGGAAATCGTGCTATATCTACATGCATAATACACAGCGGAAGACATGTATGTACAAAAATACTAAGCATGTAGAGAGCATGAAATATTCATATGGATCGTCTAATTAAATCTAACATGATCCTTATTATTAAGTGAGCATACAAGAGTTAGAAAGTCATACTTTCGTAGCGTGATTCGATGGAAGATCGAATAACCCCTAGCTCTTGCTCCTTGTAATAGAAAATCTCATCGTAGTGGATCTCCAAGTCTTCAAGTGGGCTTGATAAAATGGGAGTCTTCTTAAGACACAAGGCAAGATATCCACCCCGGGGTTCTTAAAATCCTACTACTTCCTCTTGCTCAAAGATTGCTAAAGTTTAGTAAGAGGAGAGCTCTCTTTTATTCTCTTATGAAAAAAAATACTTGCTCAAAGATTGCTAAAGTTTAGTAAGAGGAGAGCTCTCTTTTATTCTCTTATGGAAAAAACACTTAGCCAATTTTTCATTAACCTTTCCATAAGAAAAAGAGCTCATATTTATAGAGTGAAATGTGTTCATGATATGAATGACTCATCCTATGAGTCATGCAATGAATCATCAAAAATTAATGATTAATCAAGTGAGTCATGCAATGAATCATCTTATGAATCATTACATTTCAAAACCAAGTGCTAATAAACCATGTGCTCAAACCATACCACTAAGTGACTCATCTCATGACTCATTATACATGGTATGTGTATTTCATAAATGAGAATACCAAATTATTATCACTAATACAGTATTTCATAAATACGGTATATAGTATTATTCCAATCTTTAACTAATTAGTCACTATATGACCAAATAAATCAAGAGTTGACCAAAAGTCAACTGTTGACCAAAAAGTCAACTAGTTGACTAAAAGTTAACTTTATGGGAAAAATACTGGAATTCATTTCCTAAGCACATAGCATTCTGATTTTACCGATATACATAACCGTTTATGTGTATCCGGAAGAAATCATATATGCGTATCAATCATACGCATCACTCCATAAATTGTGTTCCATAGGATTCAAGTACGCGCTTGGTGTGACTCTAGGGCCCAACTTAAAAAACTCGGTAGTGGATCATATCCATAAGTACAACAGAGGTGCTAGCTACACATGAAGACCACCCGGGTATAAGTTGTGATAAAGGTCTGCAAGATGCTTATCCAATTTTATCAGGACCACTCAATGATAATACCGTACAGTCCGGTCTCTTCGTCAAACCATGTCAAACTATTGAGCCTAGGGTATGGCAAACTGTCAAACCCTAATAGCTTGATTAGTGTTTATTGATATTAAACTCATAACCTATAAGATCAAACTGACACTCAGTTTATCTTATTCACCTTGGCCAAGGATTTCCAGGCTATAGTTATATCAAACAATCTTATGACATCAACCCCTATACTGGGAGAGACGAATCCCTTCTTGGCATCTCAATATCTACTTATGTCTCGGGATGTACCCAACAAGAACCGTTATGCACAATTCAATAAGAACTGTGGTTAGGTAAAAGTCTAAATACATCTTTACTGACATATAAGATATTGCACTCATGCCTCAGGTCAAGAGACTACTATGTACTATATCACTTGAGAACTTCTATTTGACAGTTAAGTATATTACCAACTAGATGTTCTCGGCGAGTCGTTCAGTCAACTCATTCACTAATGAGTCACCTGTATACTGTATCTTGATGTCTCACATCAATGATCTAAGAGATTGATCATCTCCTTCAAAAGGAGAAATAAAGCATACACTAGTCTAAACCAAAGTGATGATGTCCTATCTCAACACTTCATCAACTAGGAACATTTTAGAATATACGTTACCGACTAATCAGATCTCTTCATTACGATCACTATCCGAAATGTCTGATAGTCTAGTATTTATTCTAAGGACATTATCTGTATATTTAGAACATCAGATAAATCTGACCAAAATAGCATACTATCATTTTGAACAAGGATGTTATATACATATAGGTCCTGTTACAATATACAATAATTGCCTGCAGGGCACCTATATCTAACAAACTCCCACTTGCACTAAGGCCAATTATAGTATCTAATACCCAATAGCTCAACAAGTTTCTCAAATTGTGAACGAGCAATTGCCTTTGTGAATGGATCTGCTATATTATCTTTTGTGTCTACTCTTTCAATCTTGATCTCCCGGCGATCAACTATCTCCCTGATCAAGTGATACTTCCTCAGAATGTGTCTGGACTTATGGTGAGATCGGGGTTCCTTTGTCAGAGCTATTGCAGCATTATTATCACAGTATAAAGGTACTGGATCTTTAATGGTGGGAACAACTTCCAGCTCTAAAAGGAACTTCCTCATCCAGACAGCTTCTTTAGCTGCATCATTAGCTGCAATGTATTCAGCTTCCATAGTCGAGTCTGCTACTGTATCCTGCTTGGAACTTTTCCAGCTGACAGCTCCTCTATTGAGGGTGAAAACATATCCTGATACAGACTTACTATCATCGATATCGCTCTGAAAGCTTGAGTCGGAAAAAGCCTCCATTCGGAGGTCACTTTTACCGTATATCAAAAATAACTCTTTAGTCCTTTTAAGGTACTTAAGTATATTCTTGACCGCTTTCCAGTGCTCTTCTCCATGATCAGATTGGTATCTACTTACCAAACTGAGTGAATAAGCGATATCTGGTCTAGTACATAACATGGCATACATGATCGATCCTACTGCCGAGGCATAAGGAATTAGACTCATGCGTTTCCTCTCTTCATCAGTCCGGGGAGACATCTTTTTAGAGAGGGAGATTCCAGGAGATGCAGGTACAAAACCTTTCTTGGAATTTTCCATGCTAAACCGTTTTAGCACTTTGCCAATGTATCTAGATTGCGATAATCCTAACATCCTTTTAGATCTATCTCTATAGATCTGAATACCCAGTATACAGGATGCTTCACCTAAATCTTTCATGGAAAATCTTTTTGATAGCCAAATTTTAACCGCTTGTAATGACGGTATGTCATTACCGATTAAGAGTATATCGTCTACATATAAAATAAGAAACGATATAATACTCCCAATTATCCTTTTATACACACATGGTTCATCTGGATTTTTGATGAAACCAAACTCTTTGATAGCATCATCAAAACAGATGTTCCATCTCCGTGATGCTTGCTTCAGTCCATAAATAGATTTAAGCAATCTACATGCTTTTCCACTGCTCCCACTAACTACAAAACCCTCTGGTTGCGTCATATATATGCACTCTTCTAAATCACCATTTAGAAATGCAGTTTTAACGTCCATTTGCCAGATCTCATAGTCATAGTGAGCAGCTATAGCAAGTAGGATCCGAATAGACTTGAGCATAGCCACTGGAGAAAAAGTTTCATCGTAGTCCAAACCAGGTCTTTGACGAAAACCTTTAGCTACCAGTCTAGCTTTAAAAGTCTCTACTTTTCCATCTACACCCAACTTTTTCTTAAACAACCATTTGCAACCTATGGGTATCACCCCTTTAGGAGCATTGTCTAATATCCATACTTTGTTGGTGTACATAGAGTCTATTTCAGATTTCATTGCATCATGCCAAGCAACAGAGTCCCTACTCTCAGAGGCTTGCTGATAACTTAAAGGTTCGTCATCATCTATGACGTGATCTAACATGCCACCTTCAACTAAAAAATTATATTGTGTCTTAGGTGCATGAGATCGCCTTGGATATCTGTGGAGTGGTTGAGGTTCTTCTGGTATAACTGAATTTGCTGGTTCCACTAATTTATCAGTAATATTTTGTATCTCTGAAATTTCTTCCAGTTCTACCATGCTCCCACTAATTTCTTTTTCAAGAAATTCCTTCTCTAAGAACATTTAAAGATAAAAACAATTATTAGTGGTATATTTATTCATATAAAATAGATAATGAGGGTATAAAATTATAATAAAATGTGATTATCAAATACCCCCACACCTAAACTTTTGCTAGTCCTCTAGCAAAGAAAATAAAAAGAAAATCCTAACTCACTTTCGCAGGAATCGCGGTTGTATTTAGCGCATACAACAAGCCTTTAAACCCCTAGGTTACCCTAGTGGACGAGTTGTAGTCTCGTGAGGGTTTGCAGTGAATATACCCACAAAATTCGGTCAACTTGCCAAGTTAAATAAGTCAGTAAATAACAGATTTTCCTTGATATATTTAAACATTCTAATTGAAGCTAGTTAATAATCAAGAAAACGTTTTTATATATAACTCCAATGTAAATCCCCTAGAAATTCTTTTTCATTATAGCAATACAAAACCAAGTCAAATCTTAGAAATTTAATTAAAAAGTTTTGAAAAGAACATGCCAACTCTTTGTTTTAAATAACTTTCAAGTCTCTTGATCAAAAATTATTTTTTAAAACCATATATATAAAACAACAATATATAAAAAATGGTTAGTGTTATAGATATGTATATAATTTTTTTTTTTCACTCTCTAATTCTTGGTGATTGTTTTCTATTTTAACGGGCTTTCTAAGTGACCATTTAACGAGTTTTGGGCCAATGAATCCCAACCCAATTGGGTTTAGGTCATTAAGTATAGAGATACTCCTTGGGCTTAATTGCTCAGTCAACTTTGGCTTTATAAGATAGAATCACCTTGAATTTAAGAGTTTTTTTTGTGGTGCCTATTTTTCGCACTCTTCTTTTATAAGTATATGTGTGTGTGTGTGTGTGTGTGTAAGTATATATAGTCTTTAAAAAAAATGTGTAAATCAAGATGACTTGAAAAAAAATATTTTCAACTCTAAGTTAAGCATGCAAAAATTTTATTATTTTTTAATTAAAAATCTAAGGTAAGACTTAAGTAAAGTATACTAGTTGAAAAATTATTTCTTAAGAACTTTATTTGGAGTTATCATAAAAGATGAACTTAAATATGTCACTAACTAAGAATTAGAAAATTTAAAATCTATCAATTTGATCAATTATTACTTAACTCTATTAATTTGGCAAGTGACAATATTTTTATAATTTTTTTTAACAACAAGAAAGAAAAATGCAACTAAAAAGGTAAAATAAAGAGGAAAATATATATTTCTTATCCCCACACCTAAATTTTGCATTGTCCTCAATACAAATTCACTGAAGCATAAAGTAAAGCAGATAAAAATGAAGAACTTACAGTTGTTCGGTTGACAATGATGATAAGGATCTGCAATTACTGTTAGTATGAGGATGAAGAAATCAATTAAGAGAAAAATTGTAAGTAATTATTTTTATTTTATTATTATTATTATTTTTAAAAACAAAAGAATTTTTTTTTCTTTTTTTTCTTTTAAGAAACAAAAGGAAAATTAGTTTTTTTATAGATAATGAGGTTCATGAAGAACCAACACCTCTTCCTCTCCGAGCGTAGAAAATTCTAAAAATGGTTTCAGACGTTGACCATTTATTTTAAAAATATTACCATTTTTAGGATTTTCTATCTCGACAGCTCCATGTGGAAAAACTTGTTTAACAAAAAATGGACCTGTCCATCTTGATCTTAATTTTCCAGGAAAGAGATACAATTTTGAATTGTATAATAAAAAATTTTGTCCTGGAGAGAAATTTTTTCGTACAATTGATATATCATGAAAAATTTTTGTTTTCTCTTTATAAATTTTTGAGTTTATGTATGCATCATTCCGAATTTCTTCCAACTCATTTATTTGGAGCAATCTATTTTTACCTACCGAGTCTGAGTCAAAATTCAACTGTTTTATTGCCCACATTGCTCGATGTTCCAACTCTACTGGTAGGTGGCAAGCTTTCCCGAACACTAATCTGTATGGTGACATCCCCAAATTGTCCTTAAAAAATTGGCCTTGAAAGCTGTTCTATATGCCCACAGAGCATCACACAATTTTACAGACCAATCTTTTCTGTTATGATTAACTGTTTTTTCTAAGATTTGTTTGATCTGCCTGTTTGTGACCTCTACTTGTCCACTGGTTTGGGGGTGATAAGGAGTTGACAATTTGTGTGTGATTGAATATTTCCTCATCAAAGCCTCGAAAGAACGGTTACAGAAATGTGTACCGTTATCACTGATGATCGCTCGAGGTACTCCAAACCGGGCAAAAATGTTCTCTTTCAAAAACTTGACAACGACCTTGTTGTCATTAGTTTTGCAAGCTACCGCCTCAACCCATTTTGACATGTATTCAACGGCTACTAGAATGTAGACATTTCCAAAGGAATTTGGAAATGGTCCCATAAAATCGATACCCCACAGATCAAAGAGTTCAACGGATAAGATGGGTTGTAGGGGCATCATATTTCTTCTAGTGACCTTCCCTAGAAGCTGACAGCGGTTACAGGTTTTGCAAAACTCGAATGAATCCTTGAAGAGAGTGGTCCAATACAGCCCAGATTGGAGAACTTTTTTAGCTGTTTTTCTCGGGCCAAATTGACCCCAACATGCTTGTTCATGACAGAATGATAGAACACTCCTAGTTTCTTCCGTGGGAACACACCTCCTAAAGATCTGGTCAGGATAGTATTTGAACAGATATGGATCATCCCAGTAAAAGTATTTTACTTGGGAGAGAAAACGGGATCTATCCTGTTTGGACCAATGAGAAGGGATCTGGTTCATGACTATGTAGTTCACAATGTCAGCAAACCAGGGAACAGATTGAATTTCTAGGAGTTGTTCATCTGGAAAATGTTTATTGATTGGGACGGTTGATGTTGGTGCATTCGGGAGTCGAGAGAGGTGATCTGCTACGGGGTTCTCTGTTCCCCTTCTGTCAAGAATTTGAATGTCAAACTCTTGAAGAAGGAGAATCCATCTAATGAGCCGTGCTTTAGCATCCTTTTTGGTCAAAAGATACTTTAGTGCGGCATGATCAGTGAAAACTTTGGTTAAGGAACCGATGAGGTAGGACCTGAATTTTTCTAAGGCAAAGACTACAGCTAAAAACTCTTTCTCTGTGACAGAGTAATTTTGTTGGGCATCATTCAGAGTCCTACTGGCGTAGTAGATCACATGCGGTTTTCCATCAAACCGTTGTCCTAAAACAGCACCAATCGTAGAATCGGATGCATCACACATCAGTTCGAATGGTAAGGTCCAATCCGGTGCATGAATGATAGGAGCTGTGGTTAGCTCCTTTTTCATATATTCGAAAGCTTGGAGGCATTCGGGGGAGAAGACAAATGATGTATCCTTGGCTAAAAGATTGGTTAAGGGTCTAGCAATTTTGCTGAAATCCTTGATGAAACGTCGGTAAAAACCAGCATGACCAAGAAACGATCTGATATCTTTGACTGTTTTGGGAGGAGGGAGATTGGAAATGAGATCAACCTTAGCTTTGTCCACTTCAATTCCTCTATTGGAAACTACATGTCCTAAGACAATGCCTTGTTTGACCATAAAATGACATTTCTCCCAATTGAGAGTCAGATTTTTCTCCCTACACCGTTCTAGGACCAGTTTAAGATGATGCAAACATTGGGAAAATGTGTCACCAAAAATGGAAAAGTCATCCATGAAAATTTCGAGAAATCGCTCTACCATGTCGGAAAAAATACTGATCATGCAACGTTGGAATGTGGCCGGTGCATTGCACAGGCCAAAAGGCATGCGTCGGTATGCGAATGTTCCATACGGGCAAGTGAAGGTGGTTTTCTCCTGATCTTCTGGAGCGATAGGGATTTGATTGTAACCTGAATATCCATCCAGGAAACAGTAGAACTCGTGTCCTGCTAAACGCTCTAACATTTGGTCAATGAAAGGAAGAGGGAAGTGATCTTTCCGAGTGGCTAAGTTGAGCTTTCGGTAGTCAATACAGACTCGCCATCCAGTTTGGATTCGAGTGGGAATCAGCTCATTAGCCTCATTTTGGATCACGGTGATCCCAGATTTCTTTGGAACAACTTGGACTGGACTCACCCATGAACTATCAGAAATGGGATAAATGATCCCATGATCGAGACATTTCAGAATGTCTTTTCTAACGGCTTCTTTTATCACTGGGTTTAACCTACGTTGAGCATCTCTAGTAGGTTTGGCATCATCTATCAAATGGATTCGGTGTTGAACAATGGTTGGACTAATCCCTTTGATATCAGCCATGGTCCATCCAATGGCTTCCTTATTCTCTCTTAAAACAGCTAACAGAGCTTCCTTTTGACCGGTAGTCAACTCATAAGAAATTATAACTGGTAAAGACTCGTTCTCCCCTAAGTAGGCATACTCTAGATTTTCGGGTAGAGGTTTGAGCTCTAACTTAGGGGGTTCCTCCACAGATGGGCGAAGCTGTACTCAGGGTTCTATCTCTAAAGGTTCTCGTTGCCAGCCAACAGCAAAAACATAATTGACCAGCGGTTCTATCTCTAGTTCGTCATCAGAAAGCTCCTCAATCATTAAATCAGATGTATTTGAATCAAACTCACACTCTCCCTCTTGTTGTTCACTGGATATTCCTTGAATAAAATTCACTTCCATGGGTTCATCGGATGGATCACTAGGTTGTCTCCCTAAGTTGAAGATATTGAGGTCAACAGTCATATTCCCAAAAGATAGTTTCATCTGACCAGTTCTACAATTTATTAAAGCATTTGAGGTGGCTAAGAACGGTCTTCCTAAAATGACGAGTTGACTTTTGAGATTGGAAACGGGCTGCGTTTCCAAGACAATAAAATCAACTGGGAAAATAAACTCTCCAACTTTGATCAGAACATCATCTACCTCTCCTTTGGGAATTTTTACAGATCTATCAGCTAACTGTAGAGTGCATCTTGTCGGTTTAAGTTCTCCTACACCTAGATGTTGATAGACTGAATAAGGAAGGAGGTTGACACTGGCTCCTAAGTCTAGAAGTGCCTTATCAATGTGAGTGTTACCTATGACGCATGGAATTGTGGGACAACCAGGGTCCTTATATTTTAACGGCATTAGTTTCGAAAAAATTTCACTGAGGTTGGCAGCTAAGAAGACTTTCTTAGGAACATTGGTGGTTCTTTTCTTAGTGCATAAGTCCTTCAAGAACTTTTCATAAGAGGGAATTTGTTCGATTGCATCTAGGAGAGGGATGTTGATCTTGACCTGTTTGAATATTTCTAGGATTTTCTCAACCTGCGGGGAGTTTTTCCTAGGTTTGAGTCTATCTGGAAAGGGGGCAACGGGCCTATACCTATCTAGATCAGGCTCAATCTCAAGTTCAGCATTTTGGTCATCGGAAGGAATTGCTTCGTCGGAAGGAGTGTTTTGAATGGGAGAAGGGGTTTGATCTGGTGGCATTCTAACATGATTGTCTATTTGTTTTCCTGATCGCAGTGTGTGAATTGCATTCAGTTGAGCTGGGTTGTTGGGACTGGATCCAGTGTCTTTAGGGTTTGCAACAGGTTGACTTGGGAATTTTTCTTTTTCTCTCTCACTTACGGCAGCGGCTAGTTGCCCAAATTGGATTTCTAACCGGGCTATGGCTTGAGTGTTCGAGTTGAGCACTTGGCCGGTTGTTTGCATGAAGGAATTTAGAGTGGTGGATGATTGAGTCAACATGTTGGTAGTTTGTGTAGAAGCTTTGATCATAGCTTCTAAACCCTTTTCTAAGACACTTAAACGTTTGTCATGATCTGAATTTGAAGGATTTGTAGGCTGGTGAGGATGAGGATGTTGGTTTTTCATGAACCTCATTATCTATAAAAAAAAACCTAATTTTCCTTTTGTTTCTTAAAAGAAAAAAAAAGAAAAAACTAACAAATTATAGTATAGTGGTGAGTATTCCCGCCTGTCACGCGGGTGACCCGGGTTCGATCCCCGGCAACGGCGCCAAAAACTTGATGCGGCATAATTATGTACCAAAATTATAAGTACACAATTTATCAAGTTATAGTATAAAAAATATCGATCCCACGAGGAAGGTGATTTTAAGAGATTATTAGAAATGGTTCTTATGTTTTGTGCATGACAATTAGGAATAAAGAATAAGTGTGATTGTGATGAGTGGTTGTTTTGATTTATGTGCAAGAGATAATAAATTGAATTTTAGAGAAGAAAGAATCAAAGAATAAATGAAATCACAAGGCAAGAAAGAAGAATAAATAAAATCAAGAAATAAACCAAGAATGAAAAGAAAATTTAAAAAAGTTAAGATGAAGGATTCAAAAGAGGTAAGAAATCTAGAATATAATCCACTAACCAATTTCAATTATAAAATACAAACTATTCTCTTTTTATCATATTTCAACTTAGATTTATTAAGCATAGATTATCAAACCATTTAAGGAAAGTGTAACCTATCAAATTATCATCTAAGTTAAAATTACTATTTATGATAAGAACAACAACATGATAATAATCCTAGAATTCATAAGCATAACATATCAAACCAATTAAGAAAAGCATAGATTATCAAATTCTTCTTCTACCGATTAGTTCTCTAGTTGATTATCCTAAACATGAACATTTTAAGTGCAAGAGAATAATTCATACAATATAAAGGAAATTAGACTAGTTTCATATAATTCTAAACTTCCTACAAGAATTAAATTCACATCTTTAAGAAATAAAAACAAGAAAAAGAAGACTAATTACAAAATTAAAAAGAAAAGAAAAATCTAAACTATGAACAAGAAATAAATCTAACTACAAAGAAAATAAAAATCTACACTACAAAATATATTACGAAAATTAAATGCGAGAAAATAAATCTAATCTACAAATTAAAGTGTAAAAAGAAATAAAAAGACAAGAAAATAAATCTACACTACAAGCAAGAATTTAAATCTAACTAATAAGCAATAATAAAGAAATTACAAAAAAGAAATAAAAGAGAAAAGAAATGCAAACCTTCAAATTGCTCTTCATCTCCATCCTCATCATTCAACAAAGAGGAGAAAGAACAAATTTAAAAAGAAAAAATTATTATTATTAATTGTAACTAAAGTTACAATTTTTGGAAGGCATTTTCAATTAAGAGTAGCCCTCCTCTCCAAAAGGAGTTTACAAAATTTTTACACCTCTAACCCCTCACTCTCTACCCCTATTTATAGTAAACATCAGTGAATGAGAGCCATTGGATTAAAATCTTATCCAAAAACAACAAATTTTAGCCTTAGATTCGTAACAAACTGCCCAGCGTATCGATGCAGGCATCGATACAGGCATCGATGCAGGTATCGATGTCGGTATCGATGCAGGCATCGATGCCGCCATCGATGCAGGCATCGATGCCTGCCCTTCTCCTTTTGCTGTCCGCAGCTTCTTCTTGTTGTTTGCTTTTGGGCTTTGGACATTGGGCTTTTCTTGGACTCTTGGGCTTGGGCTTTGATTCATCTCTTCATTAAATACTTGAAAGAATTCATTGGGCTTCATGGCTTCATTTCTTTATTAAATTATGGGCTTTTTGTTGAGAGATGGGGGTTTTGAGATTTATTCTTCATTAACCTGCAATTAAAGATAAAAACAATTATTAGTAGTATATTTATTCATATAAAATAGATAATGATGGTATAAAATTGTAATAAAATGTGATTATCACATTCATAGATGATCATTTGAGGTATGCTTGGATTTATTTTTTAAAGTATAAGAATGAGGTATTTGAGACATTCAAGAAGTGGAAGGCGATGGTTAAGAACAAGACAGGAAAGAAATTAAGGACATTAAGATCTGACAATGGTACAGAGTATACAGATGATACCTTCAAGGAGTTCTGTGATCAGGAGGGGATTACCAGACACTGGACAGTTAGATCTACACCACAGCAAAATAGGATCGTGAAGAGATTGAACCGAACACTGTGGGAGAAAATAATGAGTATGCGATCATATGCTGGGTTGGGTAAAGAATGGTGGGCAGAGTCAATTGCTACAACTTGTTATATTATGATCGATCCTCACATTCTACATTGGATGGTGATACACCCTATCGGGTGTGGTCAGGGAAGCATGCAAATTATGAGAGGCTTCGAATTTTTGGGTGTACCGCCTACTATCACGTCAATAAGGAAAAACTTGACGCGAGGGCTAAGAAGGAAATTTTCTTGGGGTATGCAAAGGGTGTAAAAGGCTATCGCCTTTAGTGTACAGAAGATTCGAAGTTCGTGATCAACAGGGATGTTACCTTTGATGAGAAGTCCATGATTGCTAGGGTGCCTAAGGATGATGGTGTTGAGACTGTTGGGAATTCTAAGTCCCAGGTTATTGAGATAAAACCTAAAGACTAACCAGGTTCTAGTCGTGTTCAAGTAGGAAATCAGATAGATGATGAGATTGAGCAGGAGGAGTAGGAGAATACACAGGCACTACAACAACAACAACAGCTCGAGGATAGCTTGGTTTCTACTAGGCCAAGGCGAGCATACAAGCAGGTACAGAAGCTGGGGGTTGATCAACCCCTGAAACACTATGGGTAGGTTAATTTGGTTGAGTACGCACTCTCGGTGGAGGAAGATAAGCCGATCTCTTTTAAGGAAGCTATTCGAGATAGAGATAGCGAGAGTTGGTTGGCTGCGATGGAGGAGGAGATGGAATCTCTCCGAAAGAATCAAACATGGGAGGTGATCCCATTGCTCGTAGGAAAGAAAGTTATAGGTTGTAAGTGGCTGTATAAAAGAACGAAAGATCCTTCAGAGTTCGGTGGTATAAGGTACAAGATGAGGCTAGTGGCTAAAGGGTTTGCACAAAAAGAGAGTGTAGATTACAATGAGATATTTTCTCCGGTGGTGAAATACACTTCTATTCGGGTGCAATTGAGTATTGTTGCTCATGGTGATTTTGAGCTAGAACAACTCGATGTAAAGACGAGCTTCTTGCACGGAGACTTGGATGAAGAGATATATATGCATCAACCTGAGGGCTACAAGGTTGAGGATAAGGAGCATCATGTATTTCGCTTGAGGAAATCACTATATGGATTGAAGTAATCTCCTCGGTAGTGGTACAAACGATTTGACTCCTTCATGCTGAAGCATGAGTTTTCCCGAAGCGACTATGATTGTTATGTTTATAGTCGGAAGCTTCGTGGAGGTGATTATATCTATCTTCTTTTGTATGTCGATGACATGCTTATTGCATCAAAGAACAAGGTGGAGATAGATAGACTGAAATCTCAACTTGGTAAAGAGTTCGAGATGAAGGACATGAGTGCTGCTAGGAAAATACTGGGTATAGAAATTAGAAGAGAGCAGGAGAATCAGCGATTGTTCTTAAGTCAGAAGGGCTACATTGAGCGGGTGATCGTGAGGTTCGGGATGCAAAGTGCAAAGTCGGTGGTGACTCCATTAGCACCATATTTTAGGCTCTCAGGTAAACAATCTCCCACTTCAGCAGAAGATAAGGCACACATAGAGCGTGTTCCCTATGTTAGTGCAGTTGGTAGTTCGATATATGCTATGGTGTGTACACACCTAGACATTTCACAGGCGGTTAGTGTGGTCAGCAAGTTCATGACAAATCCGGGAAAGACGCATTGGGAAGCGGTGAAGTGGGTCCTGAGGTACTTGAAGGGTACCGTTGATACGGGTCTGTGTTTTGGTGGAGATATGTGTCAGATTGATGGATATATTAACTCTGATTATCAGGCGATCTAGATAGACAACAATCTACTACTGGTTATGTATTCAAGATACATGGACTCCAGTTAGTTGGCGATTGATGTTACAAGTTACAGTGATACTTTCTACTACAGAGGCCGAGTACATAGCCATGGCGGAGGGAGTGAAGGAAGCATTATGGTTGTGAGGTCTTCTAGATGATTTGGGGATTGAGCAGGAGAACGCGGACTTGTGGTGCGACAGTCAGAGTGCGATTCACTTAGCGAAGAATCAAGTTTATCATGCTCGTACTAAGCATATCGATGTCAGGTATCATTTTGTGCGGTATGTCATAGAGGAAGGTGATATTTCTCTCATGAAGGTACACACGAATGAGAATCCCGTAGACATGTTAACCAAGGTGGTGACAGGTAGCAAGTTTCAGTATTACTTAAACTTACTTCATATCAGCTCGTGTTGATTTGCCCGTGAGGGCATGGCCCTGCGGGGCGGTGATGAGGTTAGGTGAAGACTATATTGGAGAATAATTGCAGAACTACGGTTAGCTTGATCCCGATGGAGGGTACGTAGGTAGCCGCGGTATAGTGGCGCAGCTGGTTTGGCCTGGTGTTAGCTTGATTTGGTGTTTTAGATCTCTCTGGTGATGTTCGTGGTGTTCTTCTGGTGTTCATTCAAAATTTAAGGTTTATCAAATAATGAACGAAGTGGAGAATTGTGAACAGGAGAGGACAAGGGATGAGGGGGCAAGAGATGGTGGACATCCCATGCCCACCATGCTCCCTATGCCCATTGCCCATGCCCATTACCCATGCTCTCTTGTCAATGCCCATGCTCACCCATGCTCTCTTGTCCCCTCTTCTTTGCCTATAAATAGGCCCATGCTCTCTTGTCAATGCCCATGCTCACCCATGCTCTCTTGTCCCCTCTTCTTTGCCTATAAATAGAAGGGAGGAAGAGAGGAGAAGCCCATGCTCACCCATGCTCTCTTGTCCCCTCTTCTTTGCCTATAAATAGAAGGGAGGAAGAGAGGAGAAAGGGTGGAGGAAGAAAAGAAAGAGTGGGAGTTAGAGAGATTTTCAAGAGAGAAAATTCAGAGAGAGAGAGATAGCTTGTGAGTTGTATAAGTAAAAGTCGGTATTCTCCTCATAGTAAAATCCCCCCTTACCCCCTCCCATGGATGTAGGCAAGTTTGCTGACCCACTAAATCTTGTGTCCGTATTGTCTTAACCGTGTGTTTGTCATTGCTTGTAGGTGCCCTCGACAATTCAGTCCTAGAACTGATGAGAGGAAGAGTGTATATTTCACTTTGTTGAGATATTTTACTTTCTATTCTTGTTTCCATTGAGAAATGGGAATATAGAGATTGGCTTGTGCTTTTATGATAACAAAAGCCAGGGCTATTTCTCTGGTGATATCGCTTTCGCGACGTAAGGGCATGACTCTGCGCCCAACAGATACCTTCCAATTAAACCATCTTATGTCACAATGTTAACTCTACCAAGGTGGCATTGGAGAAATAGAGAACCTATGGTGTTCCTAGAAACCATTTTAAAGACACTATATAGAAATCATTTTTTATTTTTAATTTGGGTTTTGTCCAATTAGTCATCTATAGAAAACGTCATCGAATTGTTCAAAATATTGGAAAACGTGAAAATTCAGTAGCCACATGTGTAGTGCGTGCCACACCCAGGTATGGCAGAAGCTGTCTACTACAATTCGTTGTCAGGGGTGTAGTGCGTGCCACACATAGGTGTGGCAGAAGCTGTCGATTACAATTCGTTATCAGGGGTGTAGTGCATGCTACACCCAGGTGTGGCAGACGCGTTTTCTGATTCCCAGCCTGTTTTGGATTGTGTTTTGTTATAAATAGAAACACGTCTTTCTAGGGTTGATGAGAAGAGATAATCAGAGAAAATTGGTTCTTTTGAGCACTTTGAGAGGGAGATTATTGTGAGGGAGTGTGAGATCATTGGTTGAATTATTTTGAGAGTTGTTTGAGAGATTGTAACCCGTTGTTTCTCCTCCGTATAGTAAAATCTCCACATCCTCTCTCCGTGGATGTAGACAATTGCTAAACCATGTAAATCTCTCTGTTTGTGTGTGATTTTGGCTGTTATTTTGTGAATTACACTCGTGTTTGGTTCTTCTCTCATCGCTCACCAACTCGTTTGGTTCTCGTGCACGCTTCCGCATGACGTACGACAAATGGTATCAGAGCTCAGATTTTTAGATCTAGGGTTTTGTATTGAGTGGAGGAAGATTCACTATTGGAAGCTTGGGTCTTGGAGATCTAGGCTTCGGTGGAGATAGCGTTGTGGAGTTGCTGTTGGAGATCTCACTTTCCTCGTGTGGCTAGGAGATCGTGTTGGAACCCTATCTAGGGTTTAGTTGGGTAATTTCTCAATTTTATCAAGTTTGAATCTTTCTTTACAATTTGGAGTTTACAAGCAATGGGAGAAGAAGTTGGTGAAAGCAGCAAGGCGATGACGAGTACAGTTTAGATTGCACTTCAAAATACAAAGACTAATGTTGTGAAGTATGATGGCAAGATCAACTTTGGTTTGTGGATGAGTGATGTGCATGATGCTTTGAATGCTCAAAACTTAGAGGAGACCATCATGGTCCATGAGAGGCCACAAAGTAAGTTGAGGCGGTATGGTACAAGATGAACTGAAATGCTTGTGGGGTAATTAGATCTTATTTGGAACAAGAGCTGAAGTATGATGTGATTGGTGTGATGTCTGCGATGAAGATGTGAGAGATTCTCAATAATAAGAACCTTACGAAGAGTGTTGAGAATTGTTTGCACTTGCTACGAAGATTGTTTAGATTCCAGATGTCTAGGGGTACCTCACTTGTGGATCATGTGAACAACTACACAAAGTTATTGTCCACCTTGGCAAACGTTGATGAGAAGATAACGGATGAGTACAAGGCGATTATTTTGTTAGGCTCCTTACCCGATGATGAGTATGATACATTCGTGCTCACTTTGTTGAACGGTAGATCTTTCATCACCTATAGTGAAGTGACTAATGCGTTGACGAATTACGATTTGAGGAGGAAGGACAAAGAGACTTCCAGAGCTAGCACTTCAGGAGAGGCCTTGTCGACGAGAGGAATGAGTCCGAGAGATGGTAATCGAAGAAGGTCAAAGTTAAGGGGTCTCTACCAATTAGCAAAGAACCAGTGTGCTTTCTGTAAAGAACAAGGACATTAGAAGAGAAATTGCCCGAAGCTTAGAGAGAAGGAGAATAGCAAGAAGAATGGCTTGAAGGCTAATGAGGTGAATATTGCTAATACTGCTAACGATTCCAATGATTCATACTTTTCTCTATTGATTACTCCAGAGGTTTTCTGAGTTTCAACGCTGGCTCACGGTCGACCGCGAGTTTTCCACGGTCGACCGCCGTTCACTCCAACAGCCCTTTTTGTACAGAATCATATTCCTGATTTTCTGGGATTTTTATTGTTTTGTTTGGGGTTTTGGCTGTTGGTTTCTCTTCCTATAAAAACCCCTCAACCCCTCTTCTACATACATTAATTTGGAGAAAGTTTTAAACAAGTTTAAGAGGGTTTTACAGTTTGTTTCAAAGTTGGTTTTTATTTATAAAGGAGGAAGCTTACATTGCAAATTGAGGGATTCATTCTCAATCTTATTCATCCACTCCTCTGAGTTTATAGAGAAGTTTTCTAACTCTTTTCTCTAGCAATTTTATTATTGATTTTCATATTCTTATTATTGTTAGTTTGCTATTTGAGTTAGATTTTATTTTCTCTTTATTTTACACACACACAACCATTGAGCTTATTGTATTTGCATTCATGGTATAATTGGGTTGTGGGATTGTGTAACTTAGAGAGTGAGCTTATAATTCGTTCTCATTCATTGTAGAGAACAAACACTTTGTTTTGTACCTAATTATGAGGATACACTTTGTAATACACTTGTACACCGAGAGAAGTGTGTGGCGAGAGTCGAGGATCGTCCGCAAGAGGAGTGGTGTCGGTTGACGAACCTAGGGAGAGGTTGTATCCCGAGGCACTTGAGGGAGACACGTCTAGTTCAACACTTGAGAGGGTGTAGAGTGGAATTACAAGAGTGCGTTATGTTGGCCTTCTTATTTTGATGATGTTTTAACAAACAATTTATCACTAATGTTGTTTGTCTAGTATTTGTGTTTCGTATTTGTTGTAGACAAACAACATAGTTGGAGGATGGATGGAATAGAGCTTCAACGATGATATCCAATGGAGGTTGGCGGAATGTCGGTGAAGCCTTGCAATTCAAAGTTCAAGATCCAAGTTCAAGCTTCATCCGCAACGTGTACCAAGTCAAGCTAAATTGAAGATCAAGATTTGCTTGGGTAATGTAGTTTAGGATTTATATTATGTGTGTTAAGTACGTTAAGCTCAATATCTATACACACACATTATATTGGTTTTCATATATATATATATATATATATATATATATAATATATTATATATATATATATAATATATATATATATAGTGATATATATATATATATATTACTATGTTTTGGTTTTATATAGTTTTCGGGCTTATATATGAAAACAAATGCATAGAATTGGAAAATACTATTTAGTTTCATGTTTATATGTATATATATGATTTCATCTTTAACAAGCTTATATTTAATGAAATCATATTTAGTGTTTTGAATATATTGCATAGAATATGCAATTTTATGAAAATATTGTATTTCTAGGTTATAGACTTTATAATAACATGTTATATCTTTATCAAGTCTATACAATCATTTCATAAGGTTTCAAAATGTTGTTTAAGTCAAAATATCAAAATATCAATTTTCAGGTTTTCATGTTTTGGACTATTTTGTAAAACAATGATATTTTCATTTGGAAGTCCTTTTTCGAAACCAGTCGTTGTAGCATGTTTATTATCATGTCTACAATCATTCCCCAAAGTTTTACATTTTTGGAATTTATTTGATATTTTTAAACAGTATTTTAAAATCAGGTTTTTGAGTGTCAGTTTTCGGTCGACCGGATCGGTCGACCGAACCTGAGGTCAAAAGTTTCCTGGCGACAGAAGCCTGTCGGTCGACCGTCCGGTCGACCGATGAAAATTTTCGGTCGACCGACGAATTTTCCGGTCGACGCGAGTGATTTTTCTGCTTCCAACGGCTAGTTTTTTGACCGTTGCCTTGGGGCTGTTTTGTCTTTTGCTCTGGTTTCTTGGCTGAGTTGTGAGAGGGTATAAATACCCCATTGTCTTCAACTCTCTAGCTAACTAAGAGAATGGTTTAAAAGATTTTAAAACAAGGGTTTTAAACTTGTTTAGTTTGTTTAAGTTTGTTTTAAGAAGCTTTTAAGCAATTGAGTGTTTCGGCTTTTGTGATTCAATTCTACAAGAGCTTGTGGAGAATCATCTATTGGTGTTTTGGGCATCCCAACTCTCTCGCCCTCCACTCTTGATATATTGAGAAGTTTTCTAAACTCTATTTCTAGCTTTTTTATATATTTGATTATCATTGTTATTAAGCTAGAACTACATTGAGTTTAGTTTTGATTTATATTCTTTGTTCACACCACTTTGAGCTTGATTGTATTTACATTCATAGTATAATTTAGGGTTGTGGGTTTGTGACTTGAGAGTGAGCTTAATTGAG
>NC_033802.1:59428277-59481091 GCF_001876935.1 Asparagus officinalis
CAATTGAATTGTGGACTTGTGTACAAGATGGGCCGGTTGATGATTTCATGCATCTTTGATTTTTTTTTTCTCAATGGGCCGCAACTCTTTGAACCAAAGGCTGAAGATTAAATGAAAAAAAAATAGAAGAAGACCGGTTGCAGCTGGCCTTTGAATGGGCCAAAGAAATGGATTTTTGATTTTCAAAAAGAAAATCAAAATGAATCATATGCCATTGGATTGCTTCATGACCGGACTTCACTTTGCTGTAGCTCTTCTTTTGAAAATCAATGTGTGGGCCGAAATTAAATGAAACCAATTGATCAAAGCCTGGACTTGTTTTAGATTTGTCTCAAATTAATCAATGTGTGGGCTGCAGATTTAACTTGGAAAATCAATTGAAGATTGGGCCTTGGAAAATCAAATGAAGATTGTGCTAGAGAAGAACAAAAACCAAATTCAAAGGTGGAGATTGTTGCTTGGGGCTCAAGACAAATCCAATGGCTCATATTCATTGAAGATTACTATAAATAGGGGTAGAGAGTGAGGGGTTAAGTGTGTGAAAATTTTGTAAACTCCTTTTGGAGAGGAGGGCTACTCTTAATTGAGAAGGCCTTCCAAAAATTGTAACTTTAGTTGCAATTAATAATAATAATTTTTTCCTCTTTAAATTTGTTCTTTCTCCTCTTGTTGAATGATGAGGATGGAGATGAAGAGCAATTTGAAGGTTTGCATTTCTTTTCTCTTTTATTTCTTTTTAGTAATTTCTTTATTATTGCTTATTAGTTAGATTTAAATTCATGATTGTAGTGTAGATTTATTTTCTTATTTTTTTATTTCTTTTTGTACTTTAATTTGTAGAATAGATTTATTTTCTTGCATTTAATTTTTGTAATATATTTTGTAGTTTAGATTTTTATTTTCTTTGTAGTTAGATTTATTTCTTGTTCTTAGTTTAGAATTTTCTTTTCTTTTTATTTTTGTAATTAGTTCTTTTTCTTGTTTTTATTTCTTAAAGATGTGAATTTAATTCTTGTAGGAAGTTTAGAATTATATGAAACTAGTCTAATTTCCTTTATATTGTATGAATTATTCTCTTGCACTTAAAATGTTCATGTTTAGGATAATCAACTAGAGAACTAATCGGTAGAAGAAGAATTTGATAATCTATGCTTATCTTAAATGGTTTGATAGGTTATGCTTATGAATTCTAGGATTATTATCATGTTGTTGTTCTTATCATGAATAGTAATTTTGACTTAGATGATATTTGATAGGTTACACTTTCCTTAAATGGTTTGATAATCTGTGCTTAATAAATCTAAGTTGAAATATGATAAAAAGAGAATAGTTTATATTTTGTAATTGAAATTGGTTAGTTGATTATATTATAGATTTCTTACCTCTTTTGAATCCTTCATCTTAACTTTCTTGATTTTTCTTTTCATTTTTGGTTTTATTTCTTGATTTTATTAATTCATATTTCTTGCCTTGTGATTTCATTTATTCTTTAATTCTTCCTTCTCTCCTCTAAAATTCAATTTATTACCTCTTGCATATAAATCAAAACAACCACTCATACAATCACACTTATTCTTTATTCCTAATTGTCACGCACAAAATATAAGAACCAAGTTTAATAATCTCTTAAAATCACCTTCTTCGTGGGATCGATATCTTTTTATACTATAACTTGATAAATTGTGCACTTGCAATTTTGGTACATAATTATGCCGCATCAAGTTTAATGCATGTGTTAAGAGTTGAATCTAAAGATGAAATGCGATTTTTAATATTGTTCAACTCATCATTAGGCATAGAAGCATTGTCAATAGAAGTAGAGCAAATATGATCATTTTTAAATGATGTAAATTTACTTCTAATAGTCTCTACTTCTAGCATGGCATTTTCTTTTTCATGAGTTGAAATAGCAAAGTTTGAAAGCAATGAATCATGATCCGATTTTAATTTATCATTCTTTTCTTTAAGTATCACATTCTCATTAGAAACATTATCAAACTTAGAAATCAACAACTCATGATCGGATTTCAAATCCTCATGCTTGCATTTTAAATCCATGAAATCATTTTGTAATTTCTTGTAGGCATCCAATAATCTTTTACTAGCACAAGCAAGTTCATCATTAGGTAAATTATTAATAGATTCGAACTCGCAAACCTCACTAGGGCTATCGCCTAGTGGCCGTGTGCATGATGAAGCTCCAATATTACTTGAGGAAGAATCCGCCGGAATCCTTTGGATCTCCTTCAAGTTACCATGATGTGCTTCTATGAATATCCACAATTTGTAAGCACTATCAAAATGAGCAAGCTTGTTAGAAATAGAAGAATCAAGTGCATTATGCATATATTCTAACACAATCTTGTTCATGGTAAATAATCTTTTGTTATTTTTACTCCACTTGGATTTCTCCATAGTGGGTACAATATAAGCATTATCAATAACTTCTCATAAATCAATATTTTTAGATTGCATAAATATTTTAAATCTGGAAGCCCATTGTGCATAGGGAAAATTAATGAATTTAGGAGCAACATTTGATTCATAGCCTAACAAAGGTGCACAATTCATGTCCATGATAAATATATATATGTGAAAGCAAGACAAATGCAATCAAAATAAGATTACCACAAAAAGATAACTTGGATCTTTAACTCAAGGCGGTTAGTCCTTAAATCAAAGAGCACCAAGCTCTGATACCAATTGTTAGACCCTAGAGGGGGGGTGATTAGGGTCTTATGCTAATCTAATCCGATTGTATGCCAATTAAAATTAATTAACAAGTTATCCTAGCAAGTATGAAATACAACAATATTTGTAAGCTAGGATAAGCAATATGAACAACAATATATATCCTAAAACATAAACAAGATAAACAAGATAGTGGATAATATGAACTAAGAGCAAATGACAAAGGCGATATAAACAATAAGCATGAATGTAAAAGAACGCCAATGACAAACTCAAACAAGCAATATGATCACGGAGTTCGGACCTTCCGTCCTACGTCTCTGCTCCCCACTCCCGGGGAGAAATCTACTATCAACCAGGTTTTCTACGTTTACCCGAATAACGTTTACACCTCACACTCGGTTTTCTAGCTAACCGAAAACTTTACAATCAACACACTATTGTAATCCCACTCTACACCCACTAAGTGTTGGACCTAGCCGTGTCTCCCTCAAGTGCTCGGTTACAACCTCTCCCTAGGCACGTCAACCGACGCCACTCCTCTTGGGACGATCAACCTCTCCCTAGGCTCGTCAACCGACGCCACTCCTCTTGGGACGATCCCCGACTCTCACCACACACTCCTCACTCGGTGTACAAGTGTATTACAAAGCGAATCTCACAATAAGCACAAAATAACAAATGATTGTTCTCTCTAACAATGTGAGAACTCAATTAGGCTCAACTCAATGTCACACTATCCCACAACCTAATTATATATTGTATGCAAATACAATAAGCTCAATGGTTGTGTGTGTAAACAAAGAGTAAATCAAATCAAACTAAACTCAATATAAAACTAGCTTTAATAGAAATGATAATCAACAAATAATTATAAATAAAAGCTAGACTTGAGTTTAGGAAAACTTCTCTAGATCAAGATGGAGAGATGGAGATATGAGCCCAAACAAGAAGATAATCTCCTCCACTTCTGAAAACCAAAACAGCTTAAACCAAACACTTAAACAAGCTTAAACAAGCTTAAACCCTTCTTCAAACCCTTGTTTAAAAACTTCTTGGCTTAGTTAAAAACTGAGATCAAAGAGAGTATTTATATCCTCCAAAACCTCAGCTAAAAATCCCAAGTCAAAAGACAAAAACAGCCCCAGCAAACAGCTCAGATTTCCTTGTTTATATGCATGAGAATTATAATTTATATATACATTTCCTTTCATGCATATATTCCTTTTTGTAAATTGTTTGTCATCATCAAAAAGGGGGAGATTGTTGGCCTTCTTGTTTTGATGATGTTTAACAAACAATTTACTTCTAATGTTGTTTGTCTAGTATTTGTGTTTTCTTATTTATTGTAGACAAACAACGTTGTTGGAGGATGGATGGAATAGAGCTTCAACGATCATATCCAAGGGAGGTTGATGGAATAGAGCTTCAACGATCATATCCAAAGGAGGTTGGCGGAATGTCGGTGAAGCCTTGCTATTCAAAGTTCAAGATCCAAGTTCAAGCTTCATCCGCGAGATTACCAAGTCAAGCTTATTGAAGATCAAGATCATTGCTTGGGTAATTTAGTTTAGGAATTTATATTATGTGTGTTAGTACTTTAAGCTCAATCATATACACACATACACGTTTTGGTTTTTGTATATATATAGTTATATATATACATATATGTTTTGGTTTGATAGTTTTCAAGTTTTACTATGAAACAAATGAATAGAATTGGAAAATACTATTTTGTTTCATGTTTATATGCCTATATATGATTTCATCTTTAACAAGCTTATATTTAATGAAATCATATTTAGTGTTTTGAATATATTTGCATAGAATATGCAATTTTATGAAAATATTGTATTTCTAGGTTATAGACTTCATAACAAGATGTTATATCTTTTATCAAGTCTATACAATCATTTCATAAGGTTTCAAAATGTTGTTTAAGTCAAAATATCAAAATATCAATTTTCAGGTTTTCATGTTTTGGACTATTTTGTAAAATGATGATATTTTTTATTTGGGAAGTCCTTTTTGCAAACTAGTCATTGTAGCATGTTTATTATCATGTCTACAATCATTCCCCAAAGTTTTATATTTTTTAGAATTTATTTGATATTTTTAAACAGCTTTTTAAAATTAGCATATCAGGTTTTTCATGTGTCAGATTTCGGTCGACCGCACCGGTCGACCGACCATTTGATCTTTCATCACTGGGCGATAGAGAGTCTGTCGGTCGACCGGTCTGGTCGACCGAAAGCTCCATCGGTCGACCGCACCGGTCGACCGACGATAGTCCAGAACTGTTTCTTCGTGTTTTTGCTCTCCGTCGGTCGACCGACGAAATTTTCGGTCGACCGACCGTTGCACTCCAACGGCTATTTTCTGAGCTGATTTTTCTGGGGCTTTTTGGACTTTTGCTTGGGGGTTTGGCTGAGTTTTTGAGTGGGTATAAATACCCTATTGCTGTTCTCTTTCAACCTAACCAAGAGAATTGTTTAAACAAGTTTAAGGGTGTTTTAACCAAGTTTAAAAGAGTGTTTAAGGGTTTTGTTTGTGAAGCAAATTTCACAAGAGCAAGTGGAGATCATCCTTTGGTGTTTGAGCATTCACTCTTCTCCCACTCTCTTGTCATCTTTAGAGAAGTGTTTCTAAACTCATCTAGCCTTAATTTCATAAGCTAGATTTCATATTGAGTTTATATTGTTTTACCTCTTTGTTCACACACAACCTATTGAGCTTATTGTATTTACATTCATAGTATAATTTTGGGTTGTGGGGTTTGTGACTTAGAGTTGTGCTCAATTGAGTTCTCACCTTGTTTAGAGAACAATCAAATTGACTTATATTGTGCTTTATTGTGAGAATCACTTTGTAATACACTTGTACACCGAGTGAGGAGTGTGTGGTGAGAGTCGGGGATCGTCCCAAGAGGAGTGGTGTCGGTTGACGTGCCTAGAGAGATGTTGTAACCGAGCACTTGAGGAGGAGGACACGGGCTAGGACCAACACTTAGTGTGTGAGGTGTGATTACATCTATTGTAGAGAACAATCTTGTTGTATTTTGAGCCTAATTGTGAGATTCACTTTGTAATACACTTGTACACCGAGAGGAGTGTGTGGTGAGAGTCGGGGATCGTCCCAAGAGGAGTGGCGTCGTTTGACGTGCCTAGAGAGAGGTTGTAACCGAGCACTTGAGGGAGACACGGCATTATCTATTCTTGTCGCCATTATCTATTGTTCACATTGTCCACTATCTTGTTTATCTTGTTTATGTTTATATCACCCTTAGTTTATATATCCTTGCATATATATTTCATCATATAGGATATATCACTTTGTATATATTGCATATTCTTGCACATAACTCTTTGTATATCTATCTTGCAAGAATATATTTATTAATTAGTTTTAATTGGCATAAAATCGGATTAGATTAGCATAAGACCATAATCACCCCCCTCTAGGGTCCAACAAATCGTCGGTCGACCGGTGCGGTCGACCGATGGAGCTTTCGGTCGATCGGACCGGTCGACTGACAAACTCTCTGTCGCCCAGTGATGAAAGATCAAATGATCGGTCGACTGGTGCGGTCGACCGAAAACTGACAGCCCAGTGATGAAAGATCAAATGATCGGTCGACTGGTGCGGTCGACCGAAAACTGACATATGAAAATCTAATTTGCTGATTTTAAAAAGCTGTTTAAAAATATCAAATAAATTCAAAAAAATGTAAAACTTTAGGGAATGATTGTAGACATGATAATAAACATGCTACAGTGACTGGTTATCAGAAAGAACCTTCCAAATGAAAAATATCATCATTTTACAAAATAGTCCAAAACATGAAAATATGATATACTTGAATTTTGATGTTTTGACATAAACCAACTTTTAAAACTTTGTGAAATGTTTTTATAGACTTAGTAAAACATGTATAAACTGATATTGAAGTCTATAAACTAATAAGACAATATTTTCACAAAATTACATATTCTATGTACTAAGTACTAAAACACAATAGAGTATGTAATATCATAAAAACCAAAACACATGTATGTATATATATAACTATATATATGCATAGAAACCAAAACTGATGTATATATATATAACTATATTCGATTCCATCCATCCTCCAACAACGTTGTTTGTCTATAATACATAGGAATACACAAACACTAGACAAACAACATTAGTAGTAAATTGTTTGTAAATCATCATCAAAACAAGAAGGCCAACAAAGAGATGAACTACCTTTGCGTTGTAGAGCAATGCGTTGCAGAAGATATGCCTCTCGTGCACACGAGCACTCAATGAAACGCTCAGTGAGACGAGTCCACATGGCCCGAGCAGAGGGAAGCGAGCCAATCTCTACAGTGAGACCAGAGCCAACACAGCGAGTGAGATAATCCATGACACGAAATTCCTGCAATTGCCACTCTGAACTCTCCTTGACATAGAGAGCACGAGCAGTCTGAAGATCGACATTACCACTGTCAGAGGCAATAGTACTGGATGAAACAACAGTGCTGATGGACGGTGGAACTGGTCCCGTACTGGTGAGATGGTCAAGCAAACCAGCGCCACGCAAGGCATTGGTGACAATGGTGGACCACCCTGCCCAGTCAATTTGATCATTGAGGGGCAAAGGTGGTTTGGGAATCTTCTCTGAAGGAGCCATAACAGCAATGTTGAGACGTTAAGATGTCGAGATGCCGTTACTGACTGCGAAACGGCAATGCCGTTCGTTTGAGGCCGAGAGACGGCTTGAAACAACGATGCCGTTAATTTGAGACCGAGAGACGGTCTTGAAACGGTAATGCCGTTAAAATAGAACCTGAAGGTTAGAATGAAAACCTGAAGGTTTAAACGAGAACGCGAAACGCGTTAAGAGGCCGCAAAGCGACAAGGCCAAAATATCTGGCAGAAAAAAATATTAAACGGCTG
Organism: Asparagus officinalis; assembly: GCF_001876935.1. Lineage (NCBI taxonomy): Eukaryota > Viridiplantae > Streptophyta > Magnoliopsida > Asparagales > Asparagaceae > Asparagus > Asparagus officinalis. Next base: position 59,435,913 of record NC_033802.1, read on the forward strand.
CAAAGCAATAAGGCCAAGATTTGACAAAAGAACGCAGAAGCGTTAAAAAAAATTTTATTGGAAGGGAAATAGCCCTAGCTCTGATACCATGTTAAAGTAAGAGAGAGAGAATCTTGGGTAAATTTCCCCTTGAATTGAATATTGAGTATGCACATATATTTATACAAGTAGAGGAGTGTGAGGTTTGTTCTCCCAAGCAATGTGGGACTAAAACCCACTACAATACACTATTATCAACATTTTTTAAATTGATAGGTCATCATAGCCCACATAATGCCTGAGAGTAGCAGAGTTGTTTGAAAAATTGCAGTCCAGTTTTTTTTATCTGTAGTCTTCTACACTACTCATTTAAAAATCTTAACAAAAGTCAAATTTAATGAGCAATTAATGGTGCACTTGTTTTTTCCAATTAATATCGCATATTTACTCTCAACAAGTATGTACCAATTCCATTCATTTCCCTTTCCACGCTTTTACATCCAAAATGTAAAGAAATATGAATGCTAAATACATCCTAGAAACTCGTAAAAGGTCTTTAATTCCCTTTCCTAAACACTCTTATGGGCTGTTTGGTTCAGCAAAGTTTTTAGCATTTTGGGTGCATTACAAATTCTAGAAGCAAAGAAAGGCTAAACTATCAAAGTGATATTTTAAAAAAGACTCACTTTACCGCTTTGATATTTAAAATATCTCCATTGACGTTTTGGTATTTATAATGAGTTTAAGTTAGCATATAAGTCCAAATTTAGTCAGCGGTTAAGTTTTTGACAAAACTCAGCACGTGACCATCAGATGACCCTTAATGACCATCACGAAAAGCTGATATGGCATGGGTTAGTGATGTGAAATGGATTAACCACACCGGTATCACTCACATGACCTGAAATAACGAACATAAGAAATTGAAAAGCCCTAAATTTAACAGATTGCACGATTCTTCATACTTTTCAAAATTTTTGTTGATCGAGGGTATGGAGATTGTTGCCAAACTTGCAGTTGCTTAGAATCTCGCTGAAGAGGCAATGTGGGAAAGTGAAAGTGACATCTGAGAATCTGCAGTAAAAGCTTGATCATCGTCATCGAAAAGAAAAACGCGAGATTATTCACATTACTGCTGGTGCATCTGTTTAAAATTTTGTTTATTAAATGAAATTGTAGTTTTGGAGTGTTTATAAGTCTTCATTTTAACAACTAGGGTTTATGTGAATAACATCGAAGTAGATGTTTGAAACTTTAGGGGTTTCATAAAATTTGGAGCACTGTGTGAAATTAATTTGTAATTAAGTTTAGTTTTTTTCCATTCATGCAGATGGGTGAGAATATTGTGGTTAAATTCAAACATGGTGGTTCTTCTGAATTTCTAATGTCAGAAGAGTATACTGGTGACTCCTTTGACATGCAATTCATCGAGGAAGACATTCTGACTATAGAGTTGTTGAGAGAAAATGTTAGAGAGTATGGGTATACTAATGCTTTCACTTTGTGGTATGGCATACCTAGTGGTAGAGTTGGAGCCGTCATGCCTCATGTCTTAGATATAGACTTAGCAAAATTCAAGGCTTATGCGCGTAAGGAGAGAGTAATTGAAGTCCATGCAAACCATTTTGTGGATCAATCTATTGAAGTGGATGTCAATCCAGCTGAAGATCCTCCTCCTCTAGTGCAAGCACATTCCATTAATCAGCATGAAGTTCCAAACCCTAATGAGTCTACTCCTAAACAAACTAGTTCCTTCAGAGGGAGATAGAAGATAACCCCTAAGAGAAAGAAGCTAACCCTACGAGAAAGAAACCAACACCTGAAAGAAAGAAGTTAACTCATATGCTAACTTAGGCTTCGTTTGGATACCCTGGTGTCTTTCTTGTGTTTTTGTAAAAAAAAACACGATGGTGTTGTGTTTTTATCTTAAAATATTTTCAAAACACCATGTTAAATATTTTTGGTCAACACTAGGTTGACCCATTATAACATTAGTATTAAACATATTATTAATATATTATATATTAATTATAATAAAATATATTTAAATAAAATGTTATAATATTTAGTTTTCATTATTATAGTATTATAAGTATTAAATGTAATGCAATATAATATTATATAATGTATTATAATATTATATTATACTTTAGAGTTATACTATATTATAATTATTATTATATTATAATTATTACATATTATTTTCAAATAATTATATATTTAATTATTTTGGTATATCAATTTGTTATTGTTGTATATTATATTAATATTTTTATAATAATGTTATTTTATTATTAATATAATATTATACTATTAATAATATAATTTAATATTATACTATTATTCATATAATATAATATTATTAATAATGTTAATATTATGTTATTACTAGTATATTATTAATAAATTAATATATTATAAATATTTTAATATTATATAATATATTATAGTTTTATATGTTAGAGTTTATTAATAGTACCCTCATTCATTTACTTTAATAGATACTAAATAAATATTATTATATTATGAATATATTATTTTTTAATTTTTTATAGCTAATTTTTATTATAAAAATATTTATTTAATAATAAATTATATTAATTTATTACATAATATATTAATATTTTATATATTATATTATCATTTACTATACAATATGTTATGTATATAATATTATTATATTTTTATGTTATTAATAATATGTTACTATTATATTTTATTTTTATATTTTATTTATAAAAGTTAAATTATAGCGATTATACTATCGTATAATATTATTTATTATTTTTTCATCATCATTTTAAATTATTTTATTAGTTTATTTATATTTTATTATTATTTATTTATTATATAATACATAACATATTAAATATTAGTATTTAATATATTATTATATAAGATGTTTTATTTATTATATTTTTATATTATTTAATAAATATTACTAATATATTAAATTAACTATAATATAGTATAGTATAGTATAATATAATAAGCATGTTGATAATAACTCTATATTAATTACATTTAATATATTATGTTCGATATTATATTAACACCTTCTCAAACTCAAAACCAAAACACCAAACTTAAAACACTTAAAAGGTGTTTTGAAATAAGTGTTGTATTTTTGGTTTGAAGATGATTTAGCTCAAAAAACACCATGGTTTCCAAACACATGGTGTTTTGTTTTTGGCAAAAACACCATGGAAACAAGTAAAACAACATGGTATCCAAATGGAGCGTTAGTTTTTTGGGTTCCACAGTTGGTATTTGTTTCAATAAAAATATTAGGATGTTGGATCCCTAAAATGCAAAAACCAAGTTTTTTCTAGAATTTGCCAAATCCTATAAATTGGAGAGGATTTGCCAAATCATATTAATGAGTATGGTTACCCAATTACTATGTCATTGTATCATCCTCTTGTAGGGAGGCAAGTTCACTAAGGTAAGCATTCTCACCTCTCCTTTTTTTACAATTGCAATAAATAATAGATTACAAATTTTAGAATTTGTTATCTTATAATTCCCCCATAGATTTGAAATTCCCTTTTTTTGAGAATATTTTTTTTTGAGAATAAATTTGAAATTCCCTTTGATATTATAAATCCTAAAATTCTAAGATTTGAACCAAACGGTCCCAGCAAACACCCATTTGTGATGAAATTTTGTAAAATCTAGACTTTAGTTAAAGTCGTGCAGTGGTAGCTTCAACATAAAATCCTACTCATTCACCAAGATACATGTGGCAACAGTGTACAACTCATGTACATGATAGCATCTTTTGTTCTCTGTGGAACATATATATTATATACCATAAAGTGCACACATTCTCTTAGCAACAGTGACATATGTATTTTTATATATGTGTAAGCAAACTTACGTGTATAATAAGCCTTATTATTCACCAAGCTATGTGTTGCAACAGAGTACAAGTCATGTATTTGAGAGTATCATTTATTTTCCTTATTACATATATTTGTCACTAGAGTGCGACTTACATAATGGTTTTACATTTCACCATTTTCTCAATTGAATGCTGAACAATCTCTTCTAATCTCTCCTTGCTCTCCAGTCTTCACACCCACCCTTCCTAGCCTCACCATCGCCGCGGCAAACGCCGCCGAGAACGCCTCCGGCCGCTCTGAAAACTCCACCACCGTTGGCCTTGACGATGGTTCGGCAAATAACACCTGATCGGATATGAACATCCCCTTACCCTCCACGAGATTCTGGTAGTACCTGTTGGAATAAATGGAAGGAATTGTACTCTTGGTGTCAAATGTTAAGATTTTTTTTTTATGAATAAATGTTAAGAAAAATTTAGGTTGACGTATATGTATAGGCTTGAGATTTTAACTCACGTGCTTACAAAATATGAAGATACAAAATTGGATGAGGCTACATTTCACATTCATACTAATTCTATTTATAGACAAACAACTCATAGGTAATAAGTACAAGGACCCAAATTCATTTACTCCCACCAACATAAAAAAAACCCCAGCTCTAGAGAGCCCACTAATAAAGCCACAGGATCCCCACCAAAATCTTCTACTTCTCACCCGGCTCCACCCAAACTACGCAATTAAAAAAAAAAAAAATACTGTTCAACTCAATTTTAGAATGGGTCTTTGCTATATTTTAGTCCCCCAAATCTGTGTTAATTTGAAACGAATTTGAAGTAAGTTACTCAAATTTTCATATTTTGAAATTAACCCTCCAAATCTTTAAGTATTTTGAATTAGTCCGTCAAATCTTTATATTTTGAAATTAGTCCCCGACGTATGTTAAAGTGTTTTGAAATTAGCCCCCCAAATCTTTCAAACTGGCGCTAATTAGAGGGAATAATTTAAAACATTCAAAAGAATTTACGGGCTAATTTCGAATATGAAGTTTTGAGAGACGAATTTCAAAATATGAAAGAATTGGGAATTTAATATTGAAAAATCCCTTTCAGAATTGAGAATCCGCTATGAAAATTTTCTCCCTTCCCATGATCCTTTTGGCACTAGTACCTTGTCCTCCGCCCTAAGAACTCCTCCACCCGTATATCATCCTCTTCCACCTCAGTCGTGATTCGCCACTCTTACCTCTACCCTTAGTGAGTTTTTGATGTTTTTCCATATATAAAATTTCAGGCTTTTTTCAAATTTCAGAATTGGTATTATTTGATTTTAGTGCAAATCTAATTTTTTTCCTTCAACTGATTATGTAGTGGCACCATTTTCTAAAAATTATGGATCCACCACTGCCATGTGGTATTGTTGTTTTGAACTTAGTATCGAACAAATGATAATTTTCTTTTTCTGTAAGGGTGAAAGAGTAAAAATAAAAAAAACCACTCAGGCAGTCCACCTGCAAAAATGAAAATTAGACGAATAGTAAGCCAAAAGAACAGATACTACAGGGGGTCCAATTAACCCTTGACATAAGGATGATCCTTAATTAGATTCTACATGACTAAATGCTTATGATCAAGGCGAACTAAATAATAATAGCTATAATTCTATGTCAAGCACGAGCAATACGATAGTTTTAATAAAATTTAGCAATACCCGTTGTCGAATGTGGTGGCGGTCGACGCGTCCATGTTGACGGCAATTGTCGGGTCAACATCCCGCGGGCACGCTTTCTTGAGCTCCTCAGCGTATGTCGGGTCAAGTAGAGGCAAAGGAGGGGAGGAGGAGTAAAGGCGGTTGGAGAAATGGTGGCAGTGGGAGAAGCCGACGGTGTGGGCCCCGGACAGCGCGAGAGGTTGTTCTTGCGGAAGCTCCAGGCCAAGACGTTCAGGCTGAAGTCTGGGGACGGGAGGTTACCGGGGACGCGGCTGGATTGAGATATCAGGCCATCACGGCGGCCTAGCTCGACAGAGAAAGACGGACCGCCTGACTGCTCAAAATGGGAAACAAGAGATGGATTGAATCAAATTCAGCTTTTGCTGAGACAGCGTGAAATCCTATCATTCAATGTGATGAAATGCACATGGACTACTTCCAACGATTTCACCTATTTCAATCATGTGCACCAACGGGTATTTCTACTTAAATAACCCCAAATCTACCCTTATTTTTAAGAATTTGACACCCTAAACTTTTCCCTTTAAAGAATAAAAAAAATCCAACGTTAAACAAATTTGACTTGGATACCTCGTTAATTAATATTGATAAAATCTAAGGAAACTACAACGAGCAATTTTGGCAACTAATATAACCGAAGGAAACTACAAAGAGCAATTTTGCTAACTTTGAGATTAAGCCAACGTCACAGAAGCTAGGGGGAAACCTATCATCACAATTTGGAGCGCAAACGGATAGAATAACGATCTGCTTACCAATATATGAACCTACTTACCAATCATATACGAGGATATGAATACAGCTACATCTAGCTAAGGAAAAGTCGAAAACTCATATCCACAGCTGCCAAACTCAAATACGACTGCAGATAAAATAAGCGCATATGAAACAGATACGAGAAAAATGGATCGGATTTTGAAAAACATAGAGGCGATGTGATATAAGAGAATTCACTAACATGTTTGGCATATCTGAAAAAAACTAATATTAGATCTCTAGATCATGAAGATTAACCCCAACTCTATAAATCTTATGGTAAAAAACAATTGCAACAGTATGATTAACATGTATTTGGATACGGCTCCAAATATCTTGCTGTATATTCGTAGCCTATTAGATGTAGATATTTGGTACCCATATTCGTATCCTACCTGATATATGGATATGCAAATACAGATAATTTTTTGCACCCCTCATCGCAATGCTTGAGATAGTAAGATTATCATGGAATATGGATAGATTTCAGACAAAGACAACTGTTGCTAGCAATTGAAATGTAGCTTTACGTCCTAAGATACAAGCTAATCTACAAGAGTTGGAACCAAAATTGCTCTTTGAAATCTCCTTTGATTGTATCAATAAATAGGGGTAGTTAAATTTTGTTCAACTTTGGGGGTATTTTTGGTTCACAAAAAAAAAGGAGTATCAAAGTTAAAAATGAAGTAAACTTGGGGCATTAAGTGCAAATAACCCAAAAGTAATTGATTTTATAGAAACGTTGAAGCATTGACTTCAACAACATAAGATGCTAGGTTAAACATGTTGAAATGATGCGAGAATTTTATTTCTAAGTAGTTAATATGTTGTAGATTATAGCCAATGGTACAAATTTACAACTTAAGAAATTAAAATTTGAACTTTAGATAAAGTACCACATCTTGAATATTATCAATATTATTATATTAGTCTAGCTCAACTTGTATGTGTGTGTGTATGACTGTGTTTCTGTGAGTAAACAGTTGCGCTAGAATCCACTCAAGTATACATGAGATTTTGTCCATCCAAAATTTTAATCGTTGGATGAACTTGACAGATCAAGATCTCTCAACTCTACCCCTCCCTCATTAACTACTAGTTAATGACAACTAGCCTCTCATTAGATCTTGATTTATCACGTCCATCTTTAAGAAGTTAGATGGACAAAATCTTATATCCGCTTAAGTGGATACATGCTCAAATCTACATTTATGTGTGTGGATACCGAAAATAAAAAGTCAAAGGTGTCAAGAGATAGAAGAAGTGAGGTCCATCATATTTTAATAGCAGCATAGTTATCAAAACTAAGCTATCTTTTATTGACTTATTTAACAAAATATGTTGACACGTGCATGCACTTCTTCACATATATAAAAGATGCATAAACTTCATTTTCTGGTCAATATACTCACAAGGGCTACAACATCTCTAGCGGCAAGGGCGAGAACATCAGCACAAGAGACCACACCTGGACACAAAGCCTCAACTGCTTGCTTCGCCTTGATGACCGTGTCAAAGCCATCTCCAGCTAGAGACAAGTTCTGCTCAGAATTCTTCTCTGCATCCCCATTAGGTGATGTGATCAACACAGACGCATCACAACCCTGCAATCTCTCAACCATTACAGAACGAAAGGAAAACACACAGTTTGGTTCTCTGACAAGTGTTAGTTGCTGCACCTGTCGTCGCATGCATTGCAATTGTTGGGTTCAATTTTAAAATTTTGTAAATTTTCACTAGTAGTTATGGATCTGTTACTATATAATGGCTTTTGGAGTTCCATTAGAGATTGCAATTGGTGTTGCAACTTAAACCTTATTTACAGTTTAAAAATTTTGCAACTGTGACTTGCGCTCAAATCTATGTAAGCCATCTGATGCAATTGGTTTTTTTGTAACACCAGTTGCAAACACATTTATTAGGTATAGCGGGACAAATAAATATACTGTTGGTTCCAAAATGTCTCAATTGCATCTAACGGCTGACAAATCCATACAGTAAACACTGAGAGAAAAGGAAATACGGGTTTTGCTTTACCTCAACGAAGCAATCATGAAAGAAGAGCCTGAGGGTTGCAGGTACTGTGACAAAGGTCAGGCTCATCTTCTTCATAACTTCTTGTCGAACGATATCTTCAACGAATGGGCATGATAACCGGTAGAAGTTTTCAGCTAGCTGCCCTTCTCCACTTCCTACAATAAAAAAAGCCATCATTAAGAATACCAAATTTCTCCATAACTCCATCTATAGCTTGTAACAGAAACTAATACAATATTTTCTTCGCAGAATGCTGCATTTAAAGAGATAAATAGTTAGAAAGGGGGGGAGTTTGATGATAACGATGTTGAGTTTTATATTGCATGATAGGATGAAAAATAGAGAGAGGAAAGACATCTTCCTTCTCATATGCTCTTGTTGCAATATTTTTTAAAAGAAAAATTAAAGAGAAAACTACAAAACCAAAGTCCAAGAGGTTGTAGCTTTCATTTGAAGCATGCTGACATATGCCAATGGTTACAAAATTAGTTCATGGGATTGACTTGAAAGCTGGTAAACTTAAGAGAAGATGTCACCATAACGAACATAGAGTATATGGAAGCCCTTACATGATCTCAATAACTAATAAGTACATAAAATAAGAGTATGGAAGTAGATTAAAAATAACAACATTACTTTGGAAAATACAGTTATAAGCAAGTTGCTGAAAATACTTTTCATAGAGTAGGTGAGTTCCTACATTAGATATTTGTTCTCCTCCTGATGTAATCCTGAGTTGAGATATGAACATTTTTATTTTACACTCAAATATAGAGAAAGACATCAAGCATGATTCATAGAAAAAACATAAACATTACAAATCTGACTATAGCCGTAAAAAATATATCACCAGTACCTGCTACTCTAAAACAATCTGATCAAGAACTTCAAAAATTGACTATTTAATTACTATAGCAACTATCAAAACTTAAATACTTCAAATTGTAGTTCACACACATTAAAGACTGAGATTTTAAACTAAATATGATAGTACTTGCTTTTGCTTGTTTACTTGTAATCTATATTATAACAAACACATGCTTTGATGCATTCCATGAGGGAATAATACGTTGAGATTAGATATAGATTTGTTAGATCCACTATAAATTTTGTAGGATTCATTTGAGGATTCAACCTACTAATTTTTAGGATATCGGGTTTGAGTTTTAGATTATTCACTGTTTGATATCTCCTGAAGTATGTAAATTTCATTTGAGAATCAAACAAAATTTACAAATTTCTATATGTAACTAATTGTCAACAGGTTATCGGTATTGGATAAAACTGCATATCTAGATCCAATAAGAATATGGATCTACTTCTAGGATCCATATCTAGGTATAATAATTTACTGACTTACTGGATATGATTTAAGGACCCAAACAAAGATTCTGGTCCGATCGAAATCAGGCAATCTGGTTGTCAAGCCCCATAGCCACCTCTTACCAGCACGTAAGGTATATGGCTAAATAGACAGGGTACTATGCAACAATGAATTGTTATGATCAAAGAATAACCATAATGCACATTCACAACAATTAATATCCATGTACAATAATCTAAACAGGTGATTTAAACAATTTACAAGATTGACGAGTTAAACTAGAATGTCAAGAGGAGGAAGCTATTCTTGTAATATCTTTTTTCATACTTGGTAACTGTGGAAAAATTCTATTCTCTATGAAATTAGTAAACGTACATTGTCCTCATCACCAGAATATTGAAAGACCACTGAGGTACCCACATATGACTTCTCATAGTAGTACCAGGCAACAAGGAACGACCATAGGAAAAATAGTGTAACGCCATTTCTGCAGCAAACTAAAGATATAGCCTAAATGCAGATAATCTAAACAGGTGATTCAAACAATTCACAAGATTTACTAGTTAAAATGCGTCAAAAGCAGGAAGATACTCTTGTAATATCTTTTTCATATCTGGTTACTGCGGGAAAATTCTATTCTCTATGAAATTAGTAAATGTAAATTGTTAGCATCATCAGAATATTGAAAGACCACTGAGGTACCACATGTGTGACTTCTCATAGTAGTACCAGGCAACAAGGAACGATCAAAGGAAAAATACCCTAAATGCCATTTCTGCAGCAAATTAAAGATGTGCGCCCAAGCAGCTAGAAAGAATCCATCAAAATTGACCTTGAAACTTACACCATATTAAACAGCATCTTCAAACACAAGAAAGCTAAAACATGTAAATAAAACTGCAAAAAATTACTTGGGAGAAAGACAAAAAAATTACAGAAGAAGAAACCTCCAAAACCAATATCGATATCGAAGATTCTCATAGGTAAAAAAATTAATTTTCGCAATTTTCTAGTAACCAAACGGGGAAAAAGGTAAATCACGACATAAATTCTATTGAATTGGGAACTTTTAGAAAGTAAGGAATTAAGAATGTAAAACCCCGTAAATTTGAATATATCGTGATAAATATTATTTATTGATATTTGAGTATGTTAGAAATTGATGTGAGATCAATCCAATGTATATATGTGATGGTACAAGAGAATCATGCTCGAAACATGCACAAACAGACTGATTTAAGCCTGTCTAGTCGACTACTACTGTTAGTAGTCGACTACTAAGGTCATTAGTCAACTAATAAGGATAATATTCGACTAGTCGGGCTGATTTCCAGATTTCCTAATGGGTTTCGGGTCAGTTTGGGGCCAGTTTCATATATGTGTATATATACTCTTTTTACACGAAAATTTCCTCTCTTTTAATTATATCTCTGAACCTTAAGCAGCCACCCTCTCCCCTCAAACCCTAGAAGTGTTTCTCGAGGAGTTCGAGACGTGAAATCTAGCGGAGGGCGGGTTTTAAGATCGTGGTTGAAGGGGGATCTGCTCATACGTGCTTGAGGAGTTCAACACGACTCTGAGGCAAGATCATCTTCATCCAAACCTGCACCTTTAAATAATAATTGATTTAATATGTTCAACTTGTTTTTATGTCTAAATCTTAACCTGAGGTGTTAAAATTTAGATTTTTGTTGTTAAATCTTAAACTCATGCTAAATCTTATGTTAATTCTTGCTATTTACATTAGATTCATGATTATGATCATTAAGGTGTTTTTAAAGTTCAATTTTAACTTAATAATCATGCCTAAATCATGTTTGAAACCCTAGTTTTGTTATTTAATTAAGTACATGTTTTAATAATCATGCCTAAATCATGTTTGAAACCCTAGTTTTGTTATTTAATTAAGTACATGTTGATTAAAAATGTTTAAACCCTAGATTTGTGATATCTAAGTAGTGTAATCATATTTAAACGAATTTATCTCTGTTCATGTTTAGATTTTATCATGTTTTATTAATTATGTTGATAATCTATGTGTTAAATTGAGGAAATTAATTAATTAGGATGTTGAACCCTAATTAGACTAAGTTAATAGTTCGTATTATCTTCGAGTTAATCTCTGTTGAATATTTATCAGGTTTAAATCTTGTTTTAACTTCATGATAAATGCATTTGACCGATAAGTCCTGTTCGTGTATGTAAAAATTTATGTTTTACCGTGTAGTCGACTAATACTCTTAATAGTCGACTACTCGTTCCCAGGTTCAACCTACAGAAACTTATTTGTTGCAAAGTAGTCGACTAATACTCTTAATAGTCGACTACTGATACAGATTTTTACCTTCACAGAGTCTAGATTCAGTGTATTTGACTACTAAGCTTAGTAGTCGACTACTAAGATAGTTTTTCCTGATTATTGTTTTGCACTGTTTCGAGATGCGATCATGGAGTTCGAGCAGCATGTTGACACACGTACAGTCATGAATATACACGAATAGTGTCATAGTATACATATGAGTACCCCAAGAGGGATTATGACAAGTATTGATCCGTTTGCACTTGAGATATAAGATATACACACGTAATACACATGTTTGGATATCGTTGATGAGCTCAGTTTAGTACTACGTAGGGTAGTGCGTCGATATTCTATTTGTACAGGCCATTGAGTCGGATTTTAGGATGCTTTATCTAGCAGTCCGTCCAGCAATAGGATGCGATGAGGCTTGTGAGCCGTATTTCCAGGATACCTATTTGGTAGTCCGTCCCGCACTCGTGTCACGTACAGAGATGCGATGAGACTAATGAGCCGTGTACACAATTAGGATACTGACTTGATAGTTCGTCCCGCATGATAATACGATGAATCATAACTTGTAAGGATTTGCATTGTGACGATTGCTGATAGCCTGAGTCTTTGGTGGATGTCATTTATGAGCATGACTCATTACTGAGATATATGACTGATGTACTTTGCTCTTGAAAGTACGTGAGACTATTATGCTGATTATTTTATCTTCCAAGTGATAATAAAAGATATTATAAATATGATATATTGATGTCTTTTATTTTCCCATACCGTTTTCTTTATTTCTTGGTTGGAATCAACGATTAGTGATTCACAATTTGAGACATATGGTATATACATGAGGGTTTTCTTGTTTGGATTATTTCGCTCGACGTACTAATCTCATGTTGTGGGTTTCTAATTGTTGATTTCATTTAGGTTGTTTATTCTTTGTTCAGTATTAATGTTTAGACATCTATAATTTGAGACATATAGTATATACATGAGGGTTTTCTTGTTTGGATTATTTCGCTCAACGTACTACGTCTCGTGTTGTAGATTTCTAAATATTAATTCCATTTAGATACATGATAAATGATCTAGATAGACTATGCTTAATAGATAGAACCTCCACTTTATCTAGCAGTCCTTTCCCTGAGAGCGGATGGAGATGATCTTACTGTAGCGCTCTGACGTTTTTCTTATTGTTCTTTTTGTTTTAAATTTCCTTTCAGGTAGCTCAGAGTCCCGAAGAGCCGCAGGATGACGGAGTTCTAGTATAGTCGCCGTCGCGCATTTTAGTAGTTGAGACTCCACTATAGTTTTATGTTCTCATTCAGATATTAGAGCTTTGTTTTCATATTGTAAAGAAAGTGTGCCTTAGTATGATTTGCAGTTGATACATGTTGAGACATTTTTATTATTTCAGATATCAAATATATTTCAGTTGAGACATAATTTTTATTTATGAGATATCTCTTTCTATATCATGTCTATTATTTTTATTTCCTTATTTTGCATGTTTTGTACCTACACTTATATTTGATTCCACTAGAGGATATTACTGTAATTGGTGAAACGTGTTATTGCACAATGTGGGTACATGGCAGTTTGATATCTCTGGATTCACCTTTGATTGCAGCCATGTGTGAAAACAAGAGCATCACAAAGAATTATGACTCCAAGTTCATGCTTCAGTTGTATACCCTTATTCACCACATTTTACAAGGCTTACGGATAAAATAATTGTGATGCCCCCACTCATTGAGTCCCACATTGGGAAATTGATAGAGTTTTAAGAGGGTTTAAATGATGGATCCTAAGATTATGTTCAACATTGGCTAGTCAATTTTGGAGGTGGTTTGAGCCAAACAATTGTTGCACTCGTGGGTCTTTTGATTTACATCACGTCAACAGGCTCACGGGCCCGGGTCCTGACAATAATCATAATCATTGATATAATATGTCAATGCAATGAAATCTGAAAACTTTATTCATCATAGTACTTTCTTTAATGCTACACTCGTCTTTTTAAGACATTCATCAAGTCACATGTTATATGATTCAATGAATGTCTACAAAACATACTTCTTGAGTCGCCAATGTTCATAAATGAATAAACTTTTTGTTCATAATGCTTCTCCAGTAAGTAGTCATAGCTAGCTTTCAATGTCTAGCACTGCTTTGAAGGCTTAATGGCACAGGAAATATACACTAAAAGGACTCTTAACAGTAAGAGCAGAAAATAAGAATGTACACATGCAATATGTTCCTAGGTGATTAGAAATATTAGTCACATAAAGATGCAAAAACACTAAATCAGTAGTACCCAGTGGGTCAACACTAGTAATGCTTGTAATAGTTACAATGAATAATGTAAAAATCTTCGTCAGAGGTAAATAACTTTGGAAAGCTCAACTCAATGTCCAGAAGTAGAGTAATAAAAAAAATGATTCAACCTCTCCAAACAGCAAAGAAGTTAACTAGAAGACATGGTCAAATGCATAAAGTTTTTCAACGATTCTTTTTTATGTTTCTTTTTTTTTTACAGTAAATATGTTTCTCCATGAGTCAGCAACATGCTATGCTCCTTTATGCCGTCAGAAACATTGAAAAACTATAACTGCACTATTCAGATTATATCCAAAAATTCAAGATGGAGGGTCTTTCATTACAAAGAAACAAGTACTTGCTGGATTGCGATAGATATATAAAGATATAAACTATACAAAAAAAAATCCGTTAATTCATACACAAAGGTCGAGCCACTCATTCCTTCGAATCTTCACATATTTTCTGGACCTTCATATATTATAGGAACAAATCGATTGAATATTGAGACTTCGACTAACTGGCCATTAATCATGAGTCATATGTTGTCCACTTGCACCACAACACATACCAACTCTTGAAGCAAAACTATCATAAATCATTTAATATCAAAAGAATTTTGAAATTTAGGGTTTCGATGATGATATAATTTGCAAAGTGCTCATTTCTTTCCCTTTTTCCCCTCTAGGTGTGACCAAGAAGCTGCTTCTGGTGATTGATCTCACTTGTAAAGTAACAGTACTAGCACATACTACATAAGTCTGCAGAGTATTTTGAGGGAAAAAAAGAACCTCAAAATTGATACGGCGCGCGCAAGTCATTTTTACACTTTTTTTTTGTTGGATAAATTGCGAATGGACTCCTTTATCTATACATTCAATGGCACTTAATCTTCTCTCAACTGCTTTAGCAGCACTTACCAAAGCATTTCGAGAATGCTAAATTGCATATAAACCCTCTCTATTTTCAAAAATCATACCACTAGCCTCCACCCAGAAATATCAAACACAAGCGCAACCTTTTTCAGATCCCGTTCAATTCTCAAAACCTAGGGTTTTGCTCGTTCCCAATCTCAGCACCCTGCTCACAAAAAGCTTCCAACTTATTGAATCAATTGTGGCGATAAATAAGGGCTCCTTAAAACCCTAGGCAGATTCTCAACATCAAGAACTAAACGACTGTGCTTAGTGATGGATGTCATTACCTCGCCGATCGGCGTCGCCTGCTATACCTCCACCAAGGCGTCGCCGGAGCTATAGAAGACGTCATTGACGCCGGCGAGATCGAGGGTCTCTCGGCGGTGCTGGTTAGGGTTTTGGCGGGGAAGGGGCGAGATGGAGATCGAGCGGGGGAGGGAAATTACCGCGTAAATTTGGACTCGACTGCTGGGCTTTCTTGTGTGGTGGGATTTTTTTTTTTAAATAGGCCAATAATGGGCTCCTTTGCGATTAAAAATGTTTATGCCCATTTGGGTTGAAACAAAATATAAAGACCTAAAATTTCATCGTTGCATATATTATATTATATACATTTCCGTTATAAGTTTCCTACCATATACCTCTAGTGGTATTGGTATTTTTTATTTGAAATGTACTGACTATTTAAAAAAAAAATCTTAGCTTCCTTACTTGCGTTTTAACTTTTTAAATAAGTAATGCTACAGCTCCCTAAATATACTAAAGGTTTTTTTTTTTTTTAGGGAGCCACTTCTAATTTAGGTTCGGTTTCTTGCTACCATTTTTAATCATTTGAATTCAGAGAACCATCATATCAATCATTCTATTTCTATTAGGGCATGTTCGTTTGTTTTCTAAAAACCAAGAAATGGAAATGGAAATGGTGAAAATCTCAAAACTCACAATTTCCTCCATTTCCATCCCTAAAACGCACCCACAACATCCAATAAAATATTATTTCCATCCAACAACTCATCCACATCATCTAATAAAATATGATTTTCATCTAACCACTCATCCATCACATCTAATAAAATATTATTTTTATCTAACAACTCATCCATCACATCTAATAAAATATTATTTTCATCCAAACATCACTCAACTCATCTCTTCTCATCATTTCAAATCACTCACATCATCCAATAAAATATTATAACAATTCACCTCATCTCATTAACATTTCATTTCTTTATTTTCATCCCAAAAAGTTATGAAAACACTTTTCTTAATCTTTCTTCACATCACCCAATAATACAATGACAACTCATCTCATCTCATTTCATTTCTTATTTTTAAGAATGAACCGAACAAAAGAAAACAAGAAACTACAGGAAATAGGTTTCTTATAATTCATTTCCTTTTTTTTTTTCGCCAACCGAACACTCCAAAACTAGTTTTCTTAAAAAATCACAAACATCATCCAATAATAAGGTGACAACTAACATCATTTCAATTTCATTTCTTTGATTTCCTTCTTTTTTAGCCAACCAAACACTCCAAAAATAATTATTCATTTTAATAGTTTTCCATTTCTTTGATTTCCCTCTTTTTTTTAGGCAAACGAACAGGCCCTTAACATAAAAGCAATCTATGTACCTTTTCCACCCAATTTTCAATCTAAAAACTTGTAGTTAGCATTTCTACCCTTATGTATGTTTAAGTTTATTGAACTTTGGGATCAAATTTAAGCATCCCAAATTATTTTTAATTTAAAATTTGATATCACAAAGTTTTTTGCCAAAAAAAACCACAAAGTCATTTTGTTTTTCACTTTAACTCCAAAGTTTTTTTTTTTGCCTAAACACACCGTAGAATTCAACAAAATTTAAGTTCAATACCTCAAAGTTCAACAAAAATTAACTTTGATATCCAAAATTTTAACAACAATTAATTTGATACTCCAAACTTTCAACAAAATTAATTGATACCCAATGTTCAAAATTTAGCTTTGATACCCAAAGTCAAATAAAATTAAACCTATGTTGGGGTAAAACTATCAGTCTATAATCTTTTGGATGGAGAAATGGATGGAAAACTTCATGGGTTGTTCTATATTAACCTAATGCTAAATAGGAGTGAGTTTATAAATTTTTTTTACCGTGGTTTTCTAAAATTGGAGTAATTAAGGATAGTAACATTAAATAGGGTCTAAGATAAGAATAGTTCCTACAAAAGCCCTCGTACTAATATATCGGTCTTATATTTCTTAATTTACCGCCAACTAAGTGATCAATATAAAGGACTTTTACCAAATATTTTAATGCAAATAAGAAATTTCACTAGAATTATAACCTTTGATTCTAATAATTTCTTTTCATTTCAGTATATATATTTAGAAAAAATTACCTATATACCATCACTCAAAATCATGTTTATTAACACACTCCTCAAATCTTGAATGATTTTTGGGGGAGTTCTCATAAATATCAACATTTGAGAGGATTTTAATAATTATGAATGATCTACATGAGTCCTGGGAGTGTCAACAAGCTTAGAGACGGTTTGGATATGATACTGATCATATTGGTATTTGCTTACCAATTATGGATACAGATATACATTGGTGAGGAAAGTTCATATTTATATCTATCAAATTCAGATATGATTGCACATGTACATATGCAGATATACGAACAGATACAAAACTGATTGAGAAAACCACATAATATTAAAAAAGAATATTGCTCATACAAGAGATTTCATTAATATGTTCATTATATCCAAAAAACTAAGATTATATATATATATCATATCCTATTAAATATAGATATTACTAACAATTTTTGCATCCTAACAGATACTGATGTGGATAACTTCGAATACAAATATTTTTTGGCACCCTTATATATGAAAAAAAAAATTCTACTTTAAAAACCTTGTCAGCTGACCCATCTGGGTCAACACTTGGCGACTTATCAGACACTATAATATAGGAGTTTCACATATATATCCCTCGAATCTTCCATATTTACAAATTTACCCTCCAAAACTTGGTATTTGCAAACTTACCCTCTAAATCTTTCAACCCCTTCCTGCTTGATAGTTTTACTTTTTAAATGGAAATATCAAACCTGCTAAAAAATTATTGAAAATTTTGACAATTCTCTATTTAGAAATCAATATTGTTAAGTTGAAGGGATAGAAAAAATCAATACGAGATAATTGAGGGGTAATTTTTTTAAATATCAAGATTTGAATGATAAAATTGCAAAATATGAAAGATTTGAGGGGTATATATGCACAAAAACCCTATAATATAATGTGCTGATGTCAGCTGATCCAATAGCGAGATTAGCGGGTAATCCTGAGTTTAGGAAGGGGGCTAAACTATTGATATGAGTGATGTGGGTTCCCTCATCTCTCTTGAAGGGTCCCCTATCTGTATAAGAGAGTTGTGGCCCCCATGGGGGCTTCCCCTAGCCTAGTCCTAGTCATCCGCTAGTAGGCAATGAGCACATATATATACCCAGCTAAGAGGAGTAAATATGTAACTGTTGTCAAGTCCATGCAAATAGGTGAATCGACAGATAGTTGATAGGTGTCGGTTGTGGGTAGCATGAGTCATCCTTGCGATAACAAGTGTCGGCCTCTGAAGAAGTTGGTCATCCAGGTGGCTAATGCTATGATGACTTCGTCAAAGCATTTAATGTGATGGTGACTAGTTGTCGGTAGGGGATTCGAGAAGACACCACCTCTCTAGTCGTCCAGCTAAAGGCTAACAATCACCGTCCCTTTAGTCGGTTACGCAAGTTGTCGGCTAATATAGCGGGCCGAGTGGGGGTGCTCATAGGATTGATCTAGTGGGTAGGATGATAAATATCACCTCTCTAGTCGGCCTCACAAGATGTCTACCCAAACATGAATGAGGGTTGTCAACTCGATTGTTGAGGTCGAGTGGAAGCTAGTCTTGACTCGGCCTAGCTCAGAAAGGGTCGAGTGTCTAGTCTACCTGAGTCGCCCCTGGCGACGATGAGCTAGCGTGATTGATTAATGCTAACATATGGCATGTGTCGACTCCAAGAGGAGAATTAACACTTAGGTTAATTGATGTCATAACATTGGGCCCTTTCACTTGGACTTAAGGTAGCGGAATCTGAGTGAAATATGACTGTATCTAGCTGGGTCCCGAGGTGCTTTTACCTTGTTGAATATGATCACACTACTCTCCTTGATTGGGGCCAAGTCCTCACGATCCGAAGGACCGATTAGTACTCAAAGGTACACGATTCAAATTGATAAAAATAAAAATATTTCTATCATTTTCAGGAGCAAGACCAAGGCACATCATCACCTTGGTCATCTCCAACTTAAAAGACCTTAGCATCTTCCTGAGCCTAAGGCATGTACACGAAGACATTGGTGTCATCATGGGTAAACCCAAGGCAAGAGGCCGAGTCATACTACTCACCCCGACCAGGGCCATGTCATCTCAACTCGAAGAACTGACTAGCTAGTACTCAAAGGTACATGGTTCAAATTGATAAAAATAAAAATATTTCTATCATTTTTAGGAGCAAGACCAAGGCACGTCATCACCTTGGTCGTCTCCAACTCAAAAGACCTTGGCATCTTCCTAAGCCCAAGGCATGTACACTAAGACATTGGTGTCATCGCGAGTAAACCCGAGGCATGAGGCCGAGTCACACTACTCGTCCCAACCAAGGCAAAGTTGTTTCGGCCTGAAGATGGTTAGTACTTAAAAGGTATGTGGTTCAAACTAATAATAATAAAATACTTCTGATAGTGTTTATAGCGTAGAAAGTGTCAAACAACAAACACTAATACCTTGGTGCATACTCCGCATAAAACCAAGGCATATTGACTCGGCCTACATTACCTAAAAGGCATTGGCATCTTCCTAAGCCCAAGACACATACCCTAAGACCTTGGTGTCATTGTGAGTAAATCTAAGGCACGAATCTGAGTTGTCTCAATCTAAAAAGTTGATGGTATTCAAGGTACACGGTTTAAATTAATAAAGACAAATATTTGCGCCTCAAATGTTTGCAACAAGACCTCGGCACATTCATAAACCTAAGGCACAAATTTTAGAGCCTTGTGATTATATTAAACAAGGTAAATGCACCTCGGGACCTAGCCAGGTACAGTCACATTTCACTCGGACTTGGCTACCTCGAGTCCAAGCAAAAGGGGCTAATGTTATGACATCAATTAACTAAAGTGTTAATTGTCCTCTTAGAGTTGATATGTGCCCCCATGTCAGCATTAATCAATCATGCTAGTTCGCCCTCGCTAGAGGCGACTCGAGTAGCCTGGACACCCGACCCCTGCTGAGCCAGGTTGAGTTGAGACCAACTTCCACTCAACCTCAACAATTGAGTCGACCACCCTCATTCATAGCTGGGTCAACATCTTGTAAGGTTGACTAGAAAGGTGATACTTGTTTTTCTACCCACCAGATTGATCCTATGAGCACCCCCACTCGGCTTGCTATATTAGCCGACAACTTACACAACTGACTAAAAGGGTGGTGCTTGTCCGCCTTCAACTAGACAACTTGAGAGGCGGTGTATCCTCGAGTCTACCGCTGACAACTAGTCACTATCACATTAAATGCTCTAACAAAGTCATCACGGTATTAGTCACCTGGATGACCATCTTCGCCAGTGGCTGATACTTTTTATTACAAGGGTAACCCATGCCACACATAGCCGACATCTGTCAGCTATCTACCGATTCACCTTCCTTCTTGTACTCGACCACAGTTACATATTTACCCCTCTTAGTTGGGTATATATATAGGCTCATTGCTTAGCTGGTGGATTGGGTCTGGGCTGGGGGAAGCCCCAAGGGGGCCACAGGTATGCAACTTCTGCATGTTTAAAACTATTTTTAGTTCATCGGTATCTTCTCTACTCAAGCTCAAGTGCTGACTTGATCGTCGAAGGAACCACCGGAGAACCCAACTTCAGTCCTCTAACGAGTGTTATTGTGCAGTTCTCTTATACAGACAGGAGACCCGTATTCAAGAGAGATGAGAGAACCCACCTCACTCATATCAACAATTTAGACCCCTTGCTAAACTCAGGATTACCTGCTAATCTTGCTATTGGATCAGCTAACATCGACAATAATGCATGGTGATAACTAGAGTAAAGCTAGAATAAACTAAAGTGCATAGAGGTTCTTATCCACCAACTTTTTTTTATCTTTTAATTTTACCTTGAGATTCGTGCACAAATCAAAGCTATCTTTAAGATTTATGTTTTTATGTGCATAACATGCTAGCGTGATTCTCAATGCAAAAGTAATGAATAAAGGAGTTGGTGAACAAAGAGCTCCTATCAACTTTAGTTTATAAGAGCTTTACTTGTGCTAGCTATACTTTTAAGTTTGAGCTTTGCTACATGGACCCAAAATATGAGACCAATATGGAGGACAAGTGAGGTGTTCCCCTCCTATTGGATAATGAGTTGGCCATCATTAATGATGACCAATTCATTATCCAATAGGAGGGGGACACCTCACTTGTCCCTTTAATGATGACCAACTCATTATCCAATAGGAGGGGAACACCTCACTTGTCCCCTCTATTGGTCTCATATTTTGGGTCCTTGAGGAATTTTTATTCAAGTTTATCTTACTTTCATGCTTCCATAAATTAAAAGTAGGGTATATGACAATCATAATTTTTCTTGATAATTTTAAAAAAAATTCTTACACATTCGCTAAGGGGGTTGGGGTGGGGTAGGGTGGGGGAGGGGGGTTTTTAGCTGGTGTAATATAGGGATAATTGTGATAAATTTTAGGACAATTCCTTTTGTGTTAGTGGTTGGGATAATGGGATTGGGATAAACACTTTTGCTGTTATTGATTTTTGGAATAATAATGGGATAATTACCCCACATGCGATAAATTTATCCCACTAAGATGGAAAAAAATTACACTCAAGCCAAAATTTACCCCACCTTTTATAATGCAAAAATTTGATATAAGTGAGATAATTTTGGAACATTGATATATTAACTAGTAATATATGCTCTAATCATATTATCAAAATATAAAATGATTAAATAAGTAATATCATTAAACATATTTTATATTATAATGTAATACAACATAATGTAATGTTATAATTGATATGTTGTATTAATTATAATGTAATATAGTAT
The DNA here is from genome assembly GCF_001876935.1 of Asparagus officinalis. Taxonomy (NCBI): domain Eukaryota; kingdom Viridiplantae; phylum Streptophyta; class Magnoliopsida; order Asparagales; family Asparagaceae; genus Asparagus; species Asparagus officinalis. The sequence goes on from NC_033802.1 coordinate 59,458,298, forward strand.
ATTATTTTCATATAGTATTATATTAATTATAACACAATATATTTTATTATTTATAAAATTAAAATAATAACATATAATTTTTTATATTATAAAATATTATATTCTACTAAGCTTATTACTATAATATGATATACTAAATAATATAATATATAATGTTATAATATGATGTATGATATTTATTATAATGTGATATATTAAAATAGAATATATTTTAATACTTATAATATAACAAAATAATTATATTATAATATATTATATTACCATATATTTCATTATAATATAATATAATTTATTATAATATATATTAATAATTATTAAACATATTTTAATCATATTATAAAATATAACATAATTTACTATAATATATGATACAATCATACAATTATCTAGAACATATATTATTATAATATAACAAAAAATATTTTTATGCATATTATATTATATATATTGAATTATATTATTTTATATTAATAGTATTAAACATTTTGAAAATATATTATGTAATATATTATACATATTTATTATAAATCTTGGTGACTCCAATGTATTGTATAATATTATAATATTAAATTAAAATAATTTATTTTATTATGTGATATTATAATATTGATATTATGATAAATCATGATAAGTTCAATAAATATGACATTTTAATATGGCATCGTGCCATTAATTATCCCACTTAAATTATTTTAATCATAATTTTAATTTATCTTATTATCTTAATTTATTTTATTTTATCCCACTCAAATTGTATCAATAAATTAAAATATTCTATTAAGATAATTATCCTGTTTAGCCCAAATTGTTTGAACGAATAAACCCCTAACGGTAATACAAAACTAATGTAGAGTTTTTAAGCGTATTTGTTTTGTACACAAAATCAACCTGCTCGGACGTGTCAATATCCTTGTGGGCCATCTAGCCACGTCAGTGTAGGTGAGCAAATGCACCCATTTTTTTGCACCTATTGCAATAGAAAGGGTCATTTGTGTGATTATTGCTATGACCGATCACATGCACTACATGCTCCCTAATGGGGTCATAATTGTGACGCCCCTAGGTTCACACAAGGCTGCAGTCCAAGGTGAAACCAAGAATGTCAAACCTGTCATGCACCACACCGTGCAATAACATGTTTCACCATCATAATTAACATCTATCTAGTAGAATCAATAACAGGTGTAGGTACAAAAGCAAGTAAAAGATGATACACGAAGGGCTGATGAAATGATAGTGATCAAATAAATATCTCATCATCCAACAAATGGAAATACATAGTCAACGTCTGAATAAATAAACTGGAGTAGTCACAAGTCTCAAATACAAATATCTGATAAGAATAAATAAGGCACTCCGCCTTTACAAATTCTAGAATAATACCCTCAAATGTCTAACCACACTACAGTGGAGCCCAAAGAAAATAATACATAGCTAGAAAGTAAAGCTGAACACTAAAGTTGTCCGCTATCAACGTGCTCCTCTCCGTGCTCCTGGCTCGTGACCTGAAAGGGGGAGGGACAACGAGCGTCAAAGCGCTAGCGAGTAACATCACAACCAACCCCAAGGGAAAAGGGCTCGTTGTATATGAAAGTACAGATAATATATAATAGATCTAAAATCATTGGTCTTACAAAAGAGGGTTTTAGTATTTAGAAATTCACAACACGAGAATAGGTACGTCGAGCGAAATAATCCAAACAAGGAAACCCTCATGTATATACCTTATATCTCAAATTTGTAAACTCCTAAATACCAAACCAAAGGTTCTAGTGCAGTAACAATAATAAAAGAAATACCACTAATCTCAGAACACAAGCGCAGTGCCACATCATAGCCTACATGAATATCATGTTAAAATTTGCATAAGTGTCATGTCAAAATCTATCAATCTCACAACCAAATCAGTATATAAGTCCCAAATTTATACCCTCAGGTCATCTATCATGCATGGACACATAGTGGGACTAATAACCAAGGTCAGGTGATCCAGACAAACCCTCGAACATGAGTAAAAATACTCAAATACACAAAACAGGAAAAATATAGCAGAGATTTCGGCGGTCGACCGATCCGGTCGACCGAACTCTGACACGAGCCTGGCAGTCGACCGCTAGGCATCTCGGTCGAACGACCAGACTTCGCGGTCGACCGGATAAATGTCGTGGTCGGCCGAACAAGCGTCACGGTCGACCGAACAAACTTGGCGGTCGACCGAAGCCCTAAAACGAGCTCAGCGGTCGACCGCTCCGGTCGACCCATATCTGAGTTTCTGTCAGCTAGAAACCTGAGACAAAAATTCTTTGTTAAACAAAATCTAACTTGTAGAGGTGTCCATGAATCAGTAAAATCGCGAAAATAAACCTTTAAAACTTTGCCACCAAGATTCCATAAATGTATAAACATGATTTACTCATCGTTAACAATAAAAACAGGGTTTTTACTCCTTTCCTAGGTATTTTCAGATCTAGATCTGTTAACAGAAAATGTTGGTGAGTTTTTTAAAACAGATAAAATCCGAAATCCATATTCTATGCCATAATACTCTATTAGCTATTCTAAAATACGAATTTGGCTCCATAAAAACCAATAAAAACTCAGTTCTTGACATGAAAACGAAAGGGGTGGGGGTTGGGCGAGAAATTACTCGCCTTGGGTGTTGACGAAAGCTCTAGATCTGCAGGAGGTTGATACTCTACGCTGCCAATCCAAGATCCCGCTGAAAAATCCTCCAGATCTCCTCCTAAGCACCAAATCCAGCTAGGGTTTGAGATTTGAGAGATGGGGGCTAGGGTTTTGAGCCTGAGGTGAAGAGAGGCTCTCCTGGATTGAGTTGGTATAAATACTAACTCCCTAACCCGACCCGAAACCCAAAAGACCCGAAACAAAACCGCAAAGAAAACAAAACCTGGAAGCTCTCTGACCGCTGTGCGGTCGACCGCGTCGGTCGACCGCGCAGCACAAAAATGCCTGCTGCTGGGCATTTCACACGCTGGCCATAACACTCGATTTCTCTCACTTTGTTGGGTTCTCAAACACAGATAAATACATTCATATGACATATATATGTGTATATATATGATTATTCATCACAAGGAAAATATTTACTATTAATAATTCACATATATTTATTGTAGAAATTTTTGGGGTTTTACAATAACCCAAGGGTTTTGAATTTTTATTGATAGGGGTCATGTCCCTAAACTCTTCGGTACCAAGAGTGTTTGGGTACCAAAACATGTTTGATTTCAAAGATCAAATTTTTTGTTTTTCATCCTTCCAAAAGAAAGTTTTTGTTTTGTACACGCATTGTTTCATATTTTGTGTTTTTGCACTACAACAAACAGGTCTTTTAGCGACCAACTTTTTTGCGAGAAAATTATTTTCCTCAACAAATATCACTTTCGACGAGGAAAATATTGTTTTCTCGGTAAATATCAGTAGGTCTTCTACGAGGAATATATTTTCCTCACAGTAGACCACCTTCTATGATGAAAATTTTAGTTCCTCACTAAAGATGATCATGATTTGGTCTCCTAACTAGTTATTTTATTGGCGTGGAAATATGAGATTTTGGTGATGAACTTTTTTATCGCGAAATACACATTTAACGAGGAAATAATCATTTCATCGCTGTTCTTTTGGCGGAAAATAGAGGAAAACCCGCCAAATGTAACAACGACAAAGTATGATTTCCTCACTGAAGATCTATAATCTGCAAGGAACCGTTTCCTCATCAAAAGAATCAATTAGTGAGGAAATAATAGTTTCCTCATTATTAGTTTGGCGGGGAAAAAAAGCCCGCTAATTTCTATGGTGACAAATTTAAGGCTTCTTCGCTAAAAGTTTTTGTTCTTATAAGGAACCGTTTCCTCGTTAAAAAGAACCTATTAGCGAGGAAATTATAGTTTCCTCACTATTAATTTGGCAGAAAAATTTGCAACACCCGCCAAATTCATTAACGACAAATTAAAGGTTTCCTCGCTAAAATTTTTGTTTTACGAGGAACTGTTTCCTCATTAAAAAAACCTATTATCGAGGAAATAATAATTTCTTCATTATTAGTTTGGCGAAAAAATGTGCAAAACCCGCTAATTTCAATAGCAACAAATTTAAGGCTTCCTCGCTAAAAGTTTTTGTTTTACGAGGAACCGTTTTGTCGTAAAAAAAACCTATTAGTGAGGAAATTATAGTTTCCTTAATTAATTTGGCGGAAAAATATGCAACACCCGCCAAATTCATTGACGACAAATTGAAGGTTTCCTCACTAATTTTTTTTTCTTTTACATGGAACCTTTTCCTCGTTAAAAGAATCAATAAATGTCCAGCACGAGGTAAAGCTCCAGTATGGATAGAAATAAGGATTTGGTTTGTCTGGTTGATGGTTCGGTTTCCTCACTAAATTTTTTTTCTTTTACATGGAACCTTTTCCTCGTTAAAAGAATCAATAAATATCCAGCACGAGGTAAAGCTCCAGTATGGATAGAAATAAGGATTTGGTTTGTCTGGTTGATGGTTCTTTTTTGTAGTTTTTTGCACAATTCACATGAAGATTAACAACCAATTAATATTTATTCAGGTTCAAAGGGATCCCAATGATAAAGAATTGCTCACAAATCTGATAAGATTTAAACAATTTGCGATTTTTGAATATACATTTATTTCAGACTTCTAAAATTAGATTATGTTAATAGATAATATTGACTTCTGAAAATAGATTAAACCAAACGTGCAATGAAATCTCTTATTCCTATTTGGCATAATGTTTAAGGTATATGGTGACCATGCTTCGATATCAATGGAGAATCCTTCCCCTCAAATCCCTCATCTGAAATCCCTCTTCTCAAACCCTAATCTCTCAAATCCATCGGCCATCTTCTTCCTCCTCCTCCGCTCCCGCCGCCGCCTCCACGTCGTCTTCATCCGCTTCGATCTCGTCGGGCTCCGCCGCTGGGTCCTAGGGTTCTGCATCATCCGCTTCAATCTCGAGCAAGGCCAGACCGTCGAGTTCTTCTTCCCACCGTACTCCTTCACCGCCGACCAGCAGCTCCTCATCGCCTTCTCCTCGTTCCCTGATTCAATGCACCAGGCCCACCACCGATCCTCGATCATCGACTCCATCTTCACCTTCAGGTTCCCGGCGAGCTCCTCCTTTGTCTACGGCTACGTCTTCAACCGCTAGCGGCACGATCTGAGGCAAGATTTCAACCGCCAGCGGTAAGATTTCAAATATAATTGATTCTCAAATATAATTAATTTGGAAGATAGATTAAACCAAATGTGCTACGATCTTCAACCGCCAGCGGCAAGATTACAAATATAATTGATTTGGAAGGTATATATGTATCCTTTTTTTTAATTTGGATTTGATGTGTTATTATTTGTTCTCAAGTTTTTAATTTTTTGTGATTTTTTAGGTGATTTGTTTGGTCTGCGATACTGAACAGCGGGTAAAATTTCTGAATTATCTTTGTTTATTTGAAATTCTTTTTCCTTCTGGGAATTATTGCAAGAGTTGGGGTGATTTTAGGTTACCGAAGTTTGTACAAAGTGTGGTGTAAAAATGGGGGAGTGGTTCTGTGAAATCTGCAAATTTACGACGACACTGAGAAAGGGCAGTTTCACTGTGATGATTGCGGTATTTGTCGAGTTGGAGGGCAGGATAATTTCTTCAATTGTGAAACATGTGGTATGTGCCTCTCTCTTGATAAATATTTGGATTTGTTTGCTTTTCTTGATAAATGTTTGAATTTGTTTGCTTTTCTTGATAATTGTTTTCTATTAATGACGAACCAGACTTCTATTAGAACAATCAATAGTTATCTACATTTAGTGCTGACATCTTGTTTTCCTTTTTGTTGATGTTGTATATACATGCTTTTTTTTTGTCTTTTTGTTGAGCTCATTGTTCTATCTGATTGTACTCAAGCATGTAGGATGGAATAGATGAAATTCATGGCACTTTGTTATCTACATTTTATGGATACATCTTCTTTAGTTGAAATTTTCTGTTAATCTACATATCTTTGTCCATTCGAAATTATCTATAGGTTCCTGCTACTCAAATTCTCTACGCGGTAAGCACACATGTGTGGAGAACTCAATGAAACAGAATTGCCCCATATGTGTTGAGGTACATTTTCGTGATATTCTTTCGCATTCTACATTTGAAATTTGAAACATCATCATGTTAGATTCTATGTTGCAGTATCTTTTTGACTCGTTAAAAGTGATAAGTGTTTTGAAATGTGGACACACAATGCACTCTGAATGTATGGCGCAAATGTTGAATCATCATCAGTAAGCCTCATCCCCCCACTAAACTGTAGTTCCTACTAATTTGACCCCCAATCCAATTTGATTTTGGTGTTTAAGAAGGGAAATTGTATATGTTATTAATGTTCTTTTTGTTTTTCTTTCTTTTGTAGTAGATACACTCATACACATGTCCAATGTGCTCCAAGTCCGTGGTAGATATGGCAAGGCATTGGAGAAAGCTCAATCAAGAGGTAAGCACTTCTTACCTTTCAACATATTGAGGCTTTGTATTTCTTAACCCATTCTTATCAATATCTAATAAGAAGTATTGAGATGATCAAGAGTTACATGTATCAGTAGCTTTACTAGTTCAAATGCTTGTATGAGTTTTGAACGCAAAATATATTTCTATTATAATACATACATAGACAGCTCAACCTGAAATTAAACAATCACCTGAATCATTGGAAGGATGAAACATGATAGGTGCAGCTGATAAGAAAGAAAATTCACACACGTCAGCATATAATTAAAATACGAATACATAAGTATAATACTTGCATATTTTGTCTAGATTTATGTGTGCTTGACACCTATCACATAAGTATAATACCTTGTATTGTTTTGTTGGCTCAAGGAAGAATGAGAATTTCTTTGCACTCATTTTTCTAGTGAAAAGTGTAGAGTACAATAACTTTTTTTTATTTTTCTCCATGTATTACATTTTTTCTTTTGTCATTTACTTCTTTCTAAGTGTATATCTTAATAATTTTAGATTCGCACAGAGAAGAATGTTCTTAATAGGTAAAAATTGATATATCACCACAAAGCTGGGTCAAAATCATTTATGTCACACCAAGAGCAAATTGTAAGATACTTTTTAGTTTTGTTATAAATTTGTAACTTAATTGTGTACATATATATATGTTGAAAAAGAAAATATGTGTAGATGCTTTGAAGCAAATTATCAGTTCCTGTCATAGGAACTCAAAAGTGTGTCTATCTGAGCTTTATTCAAAAATTTCCCCTGCTGCTACAAAGGTCCCATGGTTCACAACAGTGTGGGATAATATGAGCTACCCAAAGCACTGTTTCATTATGTGGCTTGCAGTGCAGAACAGGCTACTTACAAGAGATCGATTGCTCAAAAGAGGAATCATCACCATTGGCCTCTGTTGTTTGTGCAATGAAAAATGATAAAGATGCGAGCAGATACCACTCAACCTGATGGAGCTCGAACAATGACAGATGAGGAAATTTGTGCAAAAGTTCTCAAAGTCAAATCAGGCTACATTAAGGACTGTGGTTTTGGCCCTAGACCACCACCATTCTCTCGTTCTTCGATGAGTGAAACGTCTGAAAAGAATAAAGAGTTACAAGAACAGTTTTACGAGACCCAACAACTTGTAGGAACTCAACAACAGAAGACCGATGCTCAAAATGAGGTAATCGAAAGATTTGAGGAGCAAGCCAAAAAGTTTGAGGAGTTTATGGCTAATTTTTCCAGGCAACATCCATCAGCTTAGTATTCTTAGTGAACTTAACTTGGAGAAATGTTTCTTTGATCGTGTTGTATTTTTTATTACTTTAGACTAGCATTGTTACTTATGGTAAAAACTTATTTGCTTTATTTATTTTAATTGTTTTGATGTACTGTGGTGACAATTGATGATAATTATTTATATTTTGAGCGTTTTTCTCATAATAGCATTATTATTGATGAAATAAAATTTCCTCATTATAAGTATACAGCTTACGTCGTCAAAATAATATTTTCTCGTTATAGAGTATACTGCTTACATCGACAAAAATATATTTTCTCATTATAGTGATACAACCTATAACGGCAAAAGTAATTTTCCTCGCTATAGACCATATAACCTATATCGACAAATGTAAATTTTCTCGTAATTGAATTTCTTTGGCGAAGAATATGAGGTACAACCTACAACGACAAATTTAAATTTCCTCGTCTTTGAGTCTCTTTACTGAGGAACTGTTTCCACGAGAAAAAGATACATATAATGAATAAAATCAATTTCCTCGTTAAAGATTTACCTTTGGTGAGGAATAGTTTACTCGCTGAAAGATACTTACAACGACGAAAATAGTTTTTTTTATAACTTTTATTATATATAAATTAAATATTATTCACGTATCATTAGCGAGGAAACTCTAGTTTAGCGATGAAAAAGGTATGAGATTAGGTGAGGAAAAATATCGAGGCTAAAGAGTAACAACGAGAAAAGAATATATTCGTCGCAAAAAGGATTTCGCGAGAAATTATAATATTCCTCGCAGAAACTTTTCTTGACCACCCTACCGCGAGGAAATGGTGACCAAAGTTTTTTCCTCGCCAACACACTACGGCGAGGAAATCTCGACTTTCAATGACAAACTTGTTCCTCACGGATTAGCTTTTCTGTTGTAGTGTTGGATTATAGACTAAACAATACTATTTATATTATTTTCAAAGTCTACTAATCCATTACAAAGAATTCCAAAATGTAGTTAAAATCATTTTATCAAAATCAATTCTTAAGATTTTGCAAAATGATAAGTTCTCACAAACAGAAAATAATATTTGAAAATTTTCTTTTTTTAACATATTTTTTCATCAGAATAATCATTTTCCCATGTTTCATAATTTTTGAAATTTATTTACTATTTTTAAACCAACTTCAAAGTTCAATTCTACTGTTTAAAACTGACCATGTGCATGTTATCAGTCGACTGACAAGGTCATCAGTCAACTGATAAAAGTGTAGGCGTATAAAATTGCCTATAGGTCCCGTTACACAGCTCGACGATGCCGATTCGACAGAACGAACCATCAGGCGACGTATCAAACAAGATCGTTAATCCGCACACCGAAGCAAACGACAACGCGACGAAGCGGGATAACAAGGCTACGAAGCCGATGAACCGCACGTAAACATGGAATGGATCCAGCTCACGGTCGGAATCAAGCCAACGGGTTGATTCATCAATGAGTCATTCAAAAATACAGACTCGGACGAATCGTGATCGAATCGAAATCAAGCTTCGGACTTGAACTCAGAATGACTTAACTGCTAATCAGGAATCGATCAACAAATCGAATCGAACAAGTCAACCACACAACCGAGTCGAAGTCTAAATCAAATCACGAATGATCGAACCCGAATGACGGAATCCGAACCACGAAACGAACACAAGCCCAAACCCCGGGGACTCGGCTTTGAACCGAGCCACCCCAAGGTGGCTCGGCCCAAGCGAGCCACCCTGAGTGGCGTCGGTGGCGAGCCACCCAGGGTGGCTCGGCCAAGGGCCGAGCCACCTCAGGGTGGCTCGCGGCCAAAGCGAGCCACCCTGAGGTGGCTCCGCTCTGGCGAGCCACCCATGGGTGGCTCGGCCATGGCCGAGCCACCCATGGGTGGCTAGGCCCTGTTTCGTGCCCAAGGCACAGTTTCGAGTGCCTATAAATAGCCTTGTGCTCATTTGTTTGAGAGGTTGGAAATTTTGGAGAGAGGCGAAGCCCTGCTGGATTGAAGACTCAGATCTAAAAAGATCACAACTTGAAGGCTTGGGAGACTTGGACTTTCAGATCCGGTGCTCGGCGATCACCAACGCCAAATAAGGCAGGAGTTCGAGGAGGATTGGCATCTGAGATCTACACGATCACACTCCGGATCTAAGCTTGGTTCTTAGATCCCGAGATCGAGCGTTGTTTCCTTGGTGAAACAATCCCGTCCCGGCTATTATTCCGTTGGTGAATATTACCCGTCATATCGTGTAGATCCGACCGGATCGAGATCACGCGGGTGGTCCACGGCAAATAACCCCGGCGCAGGCAACAACACCACCAAGCGAGCGACCGCAAAACAGGAGCTCGCGATTAGTTCGACAAATAAGGAAAATTGTAATCTTTACTTTTGTTTCTTTTGATTTTCATTGTAACCGGATCTTATACAAAGACCGGATCTTTGTAACGCAATAAAGTTGTTAACGTGAGATAGCAATGATATCAACAATGAAGAAAGCTACGATTTTTCCCGCGAACAATCTGGCGACCACAGTGGGAGCCAACAGCTTTACTGCCGAAGCTGTCGCGTCGCAGCCGGCGGATCCCGATCCGGTCGAGGAGAGGGTCGAGTACGAATTTGACCACAAAAATTCGAGAGTATTGTCATCCTCGTCCGGAATCCACCTCCCCTCGCAAGTCCAAGTCTCCAAAGCTCTCTTCGCAAGAGAAAACTTCGTTGGTACGAAGAAGTTGAAGCTGCCAACGAAGATCTCGCCCCGTTTGATGCCGAAGCTGCATCGGTGAGATCTCTTCTCTTTCCAACCAGGTCAGATCTGCTCTGGCCGAATCTTCCGTTGCGAGGGCGTAGTGACTCTCTCTCAAGAGAGCCCGCCAACAGGCAAAGTCAGCGCCTTGCGAAACAAATCGCAAAGGCAATGGAATCTGTGCGACGGGATCCGTTACACACGGATCTGAAGAACAGAAAGAGCGAACGACCTCAACAACCATGAATGGCAACTCCTCCAAGCACCAACGAACGAATGGATCCGTGTCAAACGGAACCGTTCAACGCTGGAGGATCGCATTCAGAAGCGTCGCGCACTCTCAGCACAAGCACGAGGCTCTTCAAGAAGCCGTAGAAGGGTGCAGAATGGAGTAGCCAAGAAATCACCACTAACTCACAAAAATATGGAGGCCAAAGTCCAAAGTGGTGAGTCAGGCCAGAGGATCGACCTTTACAGCCTTCAAAACGAGTTCAACCTCTCCCGAACCATCCCGAGGAAGGGGTCAATCTTGGAGCGCCTCGGTCCAATTCCGCGACGAAGCGCAACGAAGTCCATGAACGCTCGGGCCCGATGAAGAGGCTCCGAACTAATCAACATGCTGGGGTGCGACACAACCCTCAACAATGACAAAGAGTTTACGGCACCCAAGCGCACTACCTTGCGCATCGAAGTTCGGGACGCCGCTGAGAATTCATGTCTACAAAGGCGTGTTTCGAGGCGAGTGACTCTCGGAAGTCCAAATAGGCAGTTTGCTCTCAGAAGCGAAACGTTGTCATCGAGGAATGATAACGTTATACCTGGGAAATCATGCCAACACGCGATAGGTTACTACCGATCAAATGGACGAGTTGTACTAACGTGCTGGGGTAGCAACAAAACAGAAAAAGAAGCCCTCAACGGGCTCGAAACTCAGTGCCCATTGTGCCAAGCTCATTCGGTAGTACTGTCTCAATGCAACTGCATCAAGGGAGTCCCCGAGAGAATTTCAGTGTTCGAAAGGCTGCGAAAACAGCCGAAACGCAAAACCAAGGCATAGGCGCTTCCGGCAAAGAAGAACAGTGGTTAAGTGAAGAATTTCCGAGGTCACCGCCAACATGACCAGCAAAGAGACATCGACAACAGATTGATCTCAAATCGTTTCTGGACGCTCCACGGCGTGTAAACCGTCTGCAGTCCGGAGCCATCGCACGAGAACTTATGGTAGGGTTCGGATAAGATTGCCTTCGCGAAGATGAAGAATCGGATTCCTGCTCTGTTGTCGCATCGGACAATACAGTGTCCAGCGAAGGACAACCCCGCCGAGTCATGCATGATAGGCGCGGAAGAAATGGCAAAATGCTTGAAGACGCTTTGGCTAAGCAGAAAGAAAGTTTTAAATTCGAGATGGAGACGGCCATGCAGCAGGATGAGAGAGATGCATGAACAGCAAATCCAAGCATTCAGGAACCAACAAGGTGAACCAAGCCACCGTACCAGGTTGCTCAGGAAAAGGAGCACGCGGATGGGATGAAGCTCACAATGCCAATACCCTCCATCAATGCAGGGGGTGGTAGTGAGGATGCCAACGGGGATACAAGTGAAGACTTGAAGAAAAAACCTCGAGATAAAATCAATACGTTGCCTGTCTGCTCAAGAGGTAAGAAAACGGCGTTCCTTGTCCATAGCCGAGGGAACGGAATCAATCCCCTATCGTCGGCGAAGTTTAGTCTAATCAACTTCACGCCGTTCGATGGAAGGGTTCCCCCACCCAGCATTTGATTTATTTCAAATCGCACCTGGGTGCTAATCTGCTGGGAACGAGCCTCTGATGGTGCGGTCATTCGTTGGCACTCTTCGCGAGCGCCTTCGATTGGACCGCGCCGCGTCAAGCCAGGAATCGTGAACAGCTGGGATGAGAATGGAGTACCAAATTCCTGGCCAATTTCTTGCGACGACGACACCGAGAATATATCTATCGGACGTTGCTCGATGAGAAGCAGAAGGACGGAGAGTTAGTCGGATACCGTTCGTCAAAAGGTTCCGGAACAAGGCGATGAATTGCCGGGACCCGATCACCGAGGACGATTCATCCTCCAGACTGCACAACAAACCTTGCGTGGACGTGTTGGAAGAGCAATGGGTAACGAAGCATCCGTCTGACATTGGAAGGATCTGAAGGGCCGTGCGCGATAACAATGCCGACGTTTCCTCGAAGCGAATGAAGCGCCGAGAGGAAAAACCTACCGACGCGCTAATGCCTCTAGGACTCAAACTTCGCGGCCTTCGTGGGTAAGGGCAAAACAGCACGCTGCAGCTATGGTGTGCTAATAAGCGTCACAACAGCAATGCCCGAAGGCAGGCAAAGACTTCGGTCGAGAGACTCCAAAGAGAGTATTCTTCAAGGACGAAGACGTTCACACCATCTTCGAATCCTCCTGAAGGTAACAAGATCAAGCTTCCACCTATCACAAAATGAGGAGGAAGATGACAAGTCACTCACGGACCAAGAGTACGGTGCATACCGCAGAGGGTCGTTCATTTCCCATCAAGATTGCTTTGCTCTCAGAATAGCTATTCAGACCTGTTGAAGCTGCGCGTCATAACGCTGAGGTACAGAGCAATTGAGAATGGGCAAACTCCGACGGTAAAAAGAGGTATTAAATACTGCTTCCTGAATCCCAAAGAGTATACGAGTATATAACTGTTTTCTCAACACATTGACCGAAAGTATAACGCGAGTATAAACTGCTTCTTAATACTTACCAATAGGTATATGAGTGTAAATGTTTCCCCACTTTTGACCGGGCAAGTTGCCTGGAGAATATTAAGCTAATTATTCTTAAGGATAACCGCGGTTAGTTAACTGATAATAAATGTCCGAACCAGTCCGCAGAGGAAACTGGGGGTGGAACATTTATGTAACGGAAGTTCCCAAAATCCACAGCAATGTAATGAATAAGGACCTCCCATTCAAGTTCTTCATCACTGTGTCGTTGGCAGCTCAACACTCTCGTCTGTTAGAGTCCGGGTCTGGACGTAGTCCTGATTGGTCAAACCTTCTTTACAGTTTGGAACCACATCAAAATCCCCTCGTCGATATCTCCCAATGGAAGGCGAGAGTCGCACAAATCAATGCGAGCAAACTTCAGCTACAGTTAGGTGTCAGCCGTCAACCTCCCATTTGGTCAAACCTTCTACAGTTAGGACGCAAAACCACGAATTCATTCCTCGGTAAACGAAATTGCATTCTTTAGTTTCGATAATCAAACCTTCCGACAGTTAGGGATTATCCGAATCTTTTTAATTCATCGAGTGGAGATCCCACTCTTAGTTTCAGCCTTTCCTGGATTCTGGGGTGGAGATCACCTCGAGTCTCCTTTCCTTCTTTGTTCGGGGAATAGAATATAAAATTTCTTACCTGCGCCATACCAATTCCGTTTATCGAGAATTCAGGATTCATACAATAGGAAGTTTATCCGAGATCTAAGGGATAAGTCTGCGCCTACTACGCGCTTGCCTAGGTTTAGTCCTTTTTCCGTACAAAGAGACCGCAGAGTTCGATTTGGGGTATTCTATCCTGAACCTATAGTAAGGATAAGCCTGCGCATAAACCTGCGCTGCGTTAGTTCTTAACCGTTTAAAAAGAACACCGCCGTTCACAATATTCAAGCATTGTGACAGGTTGTTATTAATAAGCACCAAAATTGCCATGCCTTACACGCATGGGGAATTTCATGCCTTTGATCCTAAGAAAAAATATAAGAAAAAACGGAGAACAACAAAAAAAAAAAAAAAAAAAAAAACAGAAACAATAGAAAGAAAGGAAAAGAACATAAGAACAGAGAAGAGAGAAAATAATGAGAAGAAAAAGAAGAAAAAGTGAAAGGAAAAGGAAAAAAAAAAAAAGAGAAAGAAAGAAAAAAAACAAAGAAAAAAAAAAATAAAAAAAAAAAGAAGAAAAGGATATGCCGACCTCACACGCGTCGCCGGTTTAAGTCTTTGCCCGCGTAGAAAAGACACCAGAGTTCGATTCTGGGGTATTTTATTCCGAAGCCGTAAGGAGGGAGTAAAGTCAAAGCGTTTAATACACGTTGTGGGTAGCCTATTCCCATGACTAACGCTGAGTCTATGGTATTCAAAGTCATAGCACAAGTCTTAGAGGATTCAGTCTCTAAGCACAACGTTACATGCGGAAGACGGATTTCAGACAATTCGCATGGCTACCGCGCTCTAAACGGTAGTTTTGCGGTAAAGTTAATCAAATCCGTTTAAAGCTTGGGTTATGCCAAAAATCCTATAAGTCAGCGCCTAACGACCGTTCGCCGGGTAGCTATTCGTGAGAAAGACGAAGTCAAACGTATTCGAAGTCGTACCATCAAGTTAAGGGAGTTCATGTCTTAGCACACGTCACATGCGAACGGACTTAAGTCAATCCGCATGTAGCCCGATTTCAAACGGTAATGAGTGTGATCCGTTGAGGGCTAAGGATTTGCCAAAAAATCCTAAGTCAACGTTCTGATACACGTTGCTGTATATACCTTTTCAGCAGGAGAAAGACGAAGTCTACGTAATTCAATATCGTAGCCACTAAAAGAGTTACTCTTTTAGCATAACGTCACAATGCGGAACGTACTTAAACAATGCGCCATGCATCAGAGCGCGACTCAAACGGTTAGTCGTAAAATGGCGCATCAAACCCGTTGAATCGGCTGAGGATTTGCCAAAAAATCCTATATAATATGCGAGTCATTTGAGCATGCAACTTATGAGTTGGTCTCGGTGACTCGAGCACCAAACGACGCCTTGGGATAAGTATCGCATGCTCAAATTCCTTAAGAGCTTAAACCGTGTGTACTCAGAGACGTAACGAGTATAAACTGTGTCAGACGTCGAACAATACGTCACAATATAAGCCTGGACGCCGGACTAACGAGCGTGCGGGGGTACAATGAAGGCTCAAACGCCAGACTAGCAGGCGTTATAGATGAAGATTCAAGGGCAGTCATATCGATGAATAAGTTCTGTGTTGAAAGCAGCAAACTGCGAGCAAAAAGGTCAAGAAATCAAGAATCGACTTTTCAAGTTCAAATGTCCAACAACGGTCAGACAATAAATGCAGCACCGAAAAAACACCTACAAGGCATTGCACAAAAGCACTGAATGGGCCTGAGGTTGAAGGAATACAGAACAAATCCATTCAAAGTCCGCGTTATTTTCCGGAACTAAAGATATAAATTAATCCAAAGGTATCCAACCAGACCTTCCATAAAAGAAAAGAGAGCTGAAATACTTTGAGGGGAATATCTGTAAGGCGTTAATTGCCGTAAGGTCCCGTTTACAACAACGCACACTCACGAACGATGCGATTCGACAGACCAATACAGGGCGACGTAATCCAAACAAGATCGTTAATAACCGCAACATATCATGAGTAAGTACGAAGAGCAACGACGCGAGGGGGTAGGGCTCGAAGCCGATGAACGAAGGTATGTGTTTGTGATCAAGCCACGGGTTGATTCATCATTTGCAACCAAATAAGACGTCGGGATTACGGAAATCAACTTCGGACGTTGAACTCGAAGTGGACTTATGTTGGAATCGGTATCAACAAATCGAATCCGGCATCAACCACACAGACGGAGTCGAAGTCTAAAAGATCAACGAATGATGCGAACCCGAATGACGGTAATCCGACCCACGAAAGCAGCGCCAAACCCCGGGGACTCGGCTTTGACCGAGCCACAAGGTGGGCTTCGGCCCAAGAGAGACCAACTAGAGGTGGCTCGGTGGCCAGAGCCACCCAGGGTGCTCGGCCAAAGGGCCGAGCCACCTCAGGGTGGCCTCGGCCAAGGCGAGGCCACCTCAGGGTGGCTCGGCGCAAAGCGCGAGCCACCGTGAGGTGGCTCGGCCAAGCCGAGCCAACCCCAGGGTGGCTGCGCAAAGGCCGAGCCAGCCGCTGAGGTGGCTCGGCTCTGGCCGAGCCACCATGGGTGGCTCGGCCATGGCCGAGCCACCCGTAATGGGTGGTAGGCCCTGTTTTCGGCCCGAAGGCAGCAGTTTTCGAGTGCTATAAAATAGGCCTGTGCTCATTTGTTTGAGAGGTGTGTAGAATTTGGAGAGAGGGCGAAGCCCTGTGGTTGAGACTCAGATCTAAAAAAGAGTCACAACTTTGAAGGCTTGGAGACTTGGACTTTCAGATCGCGGTGCTCGGCGAACCACGCCACATAAGGCAGGAGTTAGGGATCAGATCTGAGTCTACACGATCACACTCGCGGATCTAAGCTTGGTTCTTAGATCCCTGTAGATTCGAGGCGGTTGTTTCCTTGGTGGAAAACAATCCCTGGCTATTATTGCAATATAGGTGGAATATTACGCCGTCATATCGTGTAAGATCGATAGAGATCACGAACGGTGGTCCACACAATACGGACAGGCAAACAACACGAGCCACCGAAACGTGGGGGGAGAAGACCGCCCCGAAGCGAACCGCAAAACAGGAACCGCTCGCGTTAGTTCCGACAAATAGGAAAATTGTAAATCTTTAGCTTTGTTTTACTTTGATTTTTCATTGTAACCGGATCTTATAAGCAAAGACGCGATCTTGTAACGCATGAAGTTGTTAAACTGAGATAGCAATGATATCACAATGAGAAAGCTAAGCGATTTTTCCGCCGCGAACAAAAAAGTGGCTGGATCATCAGATGTTTCTACTCAGTCAACTGATGCACTATCAGTCGACCGATGGTTGCATCAATCGATCGATAGTTTTCAGGAGCCCACCAACGATCATCTCATAAGTCGACTGACAACTATATTTCTAGTTTTGTTGATTTTTAGGGTTTTATCTGGTTTTTATTTTTTTTTTGTTTTTGGGCTGTTGTTTTATGAATCTATAAATTGCCCTCAGGTTTCATTTGCTAATAAAAACCAAGAAAAGTTTAAAACAAAGTTTGCAAATTTGTTTTGTGAATCAAGTATGTTTTTGATACTATTTTGCTTTTAAAAATTCTTAATCATGATTCATGTTTGAATGTTTATGTGATTTTTCGATTTTTCATGGTTTTCATGATTTGTTTGAAAATATCCCTTCATAATTTATAATTTTTAGTTTTCATGATTTTCAAAGTTTCCCTTCATTTGATTTCATATATAAATCTATATATTCTTTTTATGTTTGTGTATTGAGACACCATTTTCATAATAATGTATTATATGTGTTCTCAATCAATCATGATTTGATGATTTATGAATTTTTGGATATATAGATTAAACATTTGATTTTTGGTTTTGTTTATATATATATATATATATATATATATATATATATATATATATATATATATTATTGATATTTCTATGTTTGAGACCTTTATAAACATCTTTCATGATATTATATATGGCCTCTTAAGTCTCTTTAAATGTGAGTTGTGATTGATATTTTTTTATATGTTTTGCTCACATATAGCCACCTTGTTTTTTTTTTGACATATGTTTTTAGGCTTTTTTATAGGGGGAGTCTTTTCTATTTCTTTTCTTGTTGATACTTACTATGCCTTATTGATAGGGGAGCTTTTGCTCTCTATTTTTATTGGTTTCCCCATTTTGATGTTGACAAAGGGGGAGAAATATATATATATTGTGAGTATATCTTGCTTATTGCTTTCTATTATTTTTATGCATGAGGAATATAAATTTTATATTCATTTAGTATCATGCATATTTTATATCTCTTTGTGTAGATTGTTTGTATTCATCAAAATGGTGGAGATTGTTAAGTCTCATGTTTATGAGCCTACTATCTAATCTAGTTTTGATGATTAATAAATAATTCCTAACATCATTTTTCTAGCATTTGTATTTGCCCATTAGGTACTCTAGACAAACATCGATGTTGGAGGTTGGATGGACTTATGCATATACGATCATATCCATTGGAGGATGGAAGGAATATCGGAATGAAGCTTTGCATTTCAAGTCAAGTATAAGTTCAAGCTTTATCTGCAACCAAGATGAGCATATCGAAGATCTCTTAGCTTGAGTACATTATTTCTAGTTTATATCATATACTTTATGTGTTTATGCTTAAAGCTCAAATATTACACACATACACGTTTTCGGTTTATCACTTTCAAGTGAATCAAATAAATATGAAACAAATAGTTACATTTACAAACATACATGCTAGTTTCATATTTATCATCTTTAAATAAATATGAAACAAATAGTTACATTTACAAACATACATGCTAGTTTCATATTTATCATCTTTATTTGGAAAATAATGTGTTTATGTTACAAACATACATGCTAGTTTCATATTTATCATCTTTATTTGGAAAATAATGTGTTTATGGATTAAAGATGTGTTTACACTATTTTATATTTTTTCTCAAGTTTATTAATCTATTAAAAAGTGTTTCAAAACTTGTTTGTATTGATTTCATCAAAATAAAGTTTTGACGATTTTGTATTGTTTAACAGTTTGCAAAATAAATGAGTTTTTACAAATGGGAAATACAAATTGAGAAATTATATTTCTAATATATTCTATTATATGTTTATAAACATTTTCCAAAAGTTTACCATTTTTGGAGTTGATTTACCATGTTAAATAGATTTTACAAACTCAAGTGTTTTAGTAGTTTTTAGAAACTGGAATATCTATTTTAAAACAGTAATTTCTCACAAATGAGAAGTGATATTTCAGAAATTCTTAATCCACCATGTTTATCTACGTGTGTAGAAACATTCCTCAAAATTTCATGATTTTTGGAGTTAATTTACTATTTTTAATTGATTTTAGAAAGCCAGCTACGCAAAATTCCAGAATCTGCCAACACTGTTCCAACAGATAGTTTATCAGTCGACTTATCCTTTTTATCAGTTGAATGATAGTGTATTTCCAGCCAACGGCTAGTTTTTGTGAGATGAGTTTTGGGGGCTATATATACCTCTCTTGCCTTGGTTCTTTGGTAGAGTTTTTGAAGGGTTTTTACAAGTGTTTTGGGCAATTTATTTACAAGTTTAAAAAAATCAAAAGTTTGGTTTTTGTGTGAAGAAGTTTTCACAAAGAGATGAAGATCAATTTTGGTCTTGGGCATTCATCTTCATATCTCAAATCCCCTTTGTTTATAGAGAAGTTTTTCTAAACTTATATTCTAGCTTATTCATATTTTGATTCATATATATTTGTGCTAGATTGATTCAATTTTAGTTTTCATTTTACTCATTGATTGCACACACAACCTATTGAGCTTTTAGTATTTCATATTAAGTAGAATTTGGGTTGTGGTGAGTGTTTCATTAAGTGTGAGCTTAATTTCGTTCTCATTCTTGTTAGAGAACAAACCCTTTTATTTGTGCCTAATTGTCGAGAGATCACATTGTAATACAAAGGACACCGAGAGGAGTGTGTGGTGAGAGATGAGGTCGATTCCAAGAGGAGTGTCGTCGGTTGTAAAGCCTAGGGAGAGGTTATAAATCTGAGCACTTGAGGAAGGCGACACGGGTTAGGCCAACACTTAGAGGGTGTGTTGTGTGATTGTAATTGTGAGAGTTGTAAACATTTTCGGTGAACGTTGAAAACCGATTGAGATAGTGGAGATTCTCCTCAAGAGTGAGGAGCGGAGACGTAGGTCGAGGGTGACCGAAATCCGTGATAATTTGTATGCATTTGAGTTTGTCATTGGCACATAATTTTCTTTTATCTTGTGCTTGCATGTTTATATCGCCTATTGACTATTTATTTATCCTTGCATATATCACTTGTGTATATCATACTTGCTAGGATATTGTTTATAAGTTTCAATTTGGCATTAAATCGGATTAGATTAGCAAATATCCTATTCACCCCCTCTAGGGTAATTTCATAACTTTCCTCGATGGATCATCTACCTGTAAAATAGCAAATTATTAAAACGTTTTTGAGATAAAAGTTACTGAATTTGGAAAGGGAATACCTTGTGTTCAAATAGAAAATAAATTAAAGTGGGGTTTACCTTCTCCAAAGGAATTTTGATTATTTGCCAAAACTAGAAAAGAGTGGAGCAAAATGGTAATAATATTATTCATTGATACAACATAAGTAAAATAAACAAAAAAGAAACTAGAGTCTTAATCGAAAGTTCCACATCCTTCTGTGTCCAACTCCCTAAAAACCTAGAGAAAGACTCAACATTATACATACACACCTAAGGAATACGCCAAAAGAAGGGAGGGGCATTAGAGGTAATCCCTCCCCCCACCCCCCCCCCTTTCACTCTACTCACTAATACAATACACATTAATTATCGAGCGAACCACCCCCGCCCCCTCCCCCTTTCACACTCTAGACTACAATACAATACACATATAATTATCACGAAACCCCCCCCCCCCCCCCCCCCCCCCTCTTTCACCTTCTAACTACTAATACAATACACATAATTATCACGAACCCCGCCCCCCCCCCCCCCCCCTCCCCCCCCACCCAATCTTTTATTTCACATCACAGAACAAGCATCAGATTCTCATCGCCGATAATAATAATAAAATAAAACTCGTTCTCCCTCTCGAACCCTACCACCACCTCCGGCGCGCCGTGGGTCGCGCCTCGTTCTTTCCCTTCTCAATTCGGCGGCCGTTTCTTTCTCGTGTTTCTCGGCCTTCTGCTTTTTCCTCGTCCTTACCACTTCTCTTCCCTCCCCCTTCGCCTTCTCCTTCGGCGCAGAGATACTTTTCCGGTTGGGTTTTTCAACGATGACGGAGTGCTTTCGCGGTGCGTTTGTAGAACGCTAGTCGACCGAGATTCGCCGGCTCGATCGCTCCCTTGACCGGTGACCTGTGAGGCTTTGAGATCAGGCCTCAGCAGATTGAACACGCTGAACCGACGAATCATGTTTAGAAAAATAGATGTAAAATATATACACTGATAGGAGAGGTAAGGGGGGGGGGGGGGGGGGGGAGGGAACGATAAGAAATAAGACAAAAAACGAAAAAGCCTAACGCTGCTTATGATTCTGTCTAAAAATTAAAATTCGAGTAAATGTTAAAAGTTATAGCTGTAGTTTGTAATCACGTATCAATAACAATTTTTTTGATCCTCATTAGATTAATGGCGAGTAAAATTTGAACCTAGATTGCTCTAATATCATAGGATACTGCCATCGCATCAACACTTCAAAGTTATGGCGAAGATTGAAAGTTATATATGTAGTTTAATATTCTGAAAACTTTGTAAATTAACGCTCAAATTATTAGATTGAGCAATTTCCTAGGATCCGAGTTTTGTGAATTTAGATGTGAATAATGTTGCATTCTGATTTTTTGATTTAAAGAGGAAGGATTAGGATTGCGATAATTTTAGTAAACCCGGAACAAAAATGTTCAGAAAAAAGATATAACAATCTGTGTGGCTTTAAAGAGGGAGCATATGGAATCCTGGAACAGTAATGTTCAGGAAATAAAAAAAGAACAATCTTCGATATAATACTAAAATGTTCAAAAAGGTCCACTATCATTTTTTATAAGTTTTAAATTATAATGACAAAACCGAAGGACGCACATTGCAAAACAAAATAGCTCAGAAGCATGCGAAAAATTGTCCCATAAAAGCAATTCTGAAATGCCTCAAAAATCAAGGGGAAAAAGTGCAATAATAATAATAATAATAATAATAATAATAATAATAAACCTTTCATTTTCAAAATCATCTTCTTCATCTGTTGAGTGCAGGCCTCACAGTGCATATGCACCCTCAAAAGAACTGCAATCACCTCAGGCTGCACAGACAAAATTTACCATCAGTCCCTATATCTATCTACACTTGTAAATCCAACCCTAATGGAAAATTTATAAATTTACCTCCTCATTGTTCTCCTCTTCGACGTTGGGCTTCACCTCCTCTTCTTTCCTCTTCTTTTCTTCTTTGTTTTCTTCATCTTTAGGAGGCGGAAATAATGGCGTCAATAGCTCGACTTTTCGTCCGGTTTTCTTCTGAACTCTGTCGACGACCCTCAACGGTTCCGCCGCAGCCGCTTTACCCTTCACCACCACTTTGTGGGTCCTACAATCCGCCCTCACACCCTCCACCTCTTCATTCAAATACCCATTTTGAAATTTTACGACTGGTCCCCAAACGGATGAGAATATATTATAGTTACTAGTTGAGGGGGTTTTGGATAATTTTACCTTCGAAGCCTTTGAGGCTGCGTTTAACCTTGCGGGCGCAGCCCTCGCAATGCATGAAGACCCGCATCTCGATCTCCTCTGGAGGCGGGGGTGGCGGCG
>NC_033802.1:59481531-59500182 GCF_001876935.1 Asparagus officinalis
ATGGGCGAGAAGACGCATCTCGAGTCTCGCGTCTGGAGGCGGGGGGGTGGCGGCGCCGACGTCCTCCGCCTGCGGGGCAACGCCGGAGTCTTTGTTGGCTTCTTCTGCTGCCTTTGGCTTCTCGTCCTCTGCTTTTTTTCTCCTCTTCTGGTTTCTTCACTTCCTGCAATAGAAAGAAGAGCTCGAAATTCATGGAAAGTTCATAAAAGCCCTTAGATAAAAGGGAAATTAATAAGAGCATCTTGGAGTTTTCCCCTCCTAATAGTACTAGAACAGTGTCATTAAGTTATATAAGCTGCAAAAAAGGCCACATTTCAAAGCGGAGGTATCTATTCTTTTATACGAATAGGAGGATCAGAGATTCACTGTTCACGCTACAGTAAATACTACAGTAACATTTACTATAATATTATTACTGTAGCTAATAGCTAATTAAAAATATTGCTGTAGCAAACGGGCATACTGTAGCATCTAAAATGTACTGTAGCAGAGCGGGATACTGTAGCACTTTCAAAAATTCAAATCATGCCATATTAAAAAAATGGGATTACTGTAACAAAAAAAATATCGTGCTTTGCGCGGACAGCAAACTAGTTCTGTTATACCAGAAAATGAGCTCTCGGTGAGAAAAACAGGAAAAAGAAAAATAAAGGAGCCAAACAAAAAAAAAACATATATAAAAAAAAAGTCAACATGGATCCACAGCTCGTAAACTCTTCTGCAAAATTAAACAGAAATTAGAAAAATTGCAGAACGAGGACAGAAAATACACCTCCCCCATTGCTCTTGTAATAACTCGGGTTGCAGTTTCTAAGCTCCTCTCTCTCACAAGTGTGAGCATCTCCTTTTGAGAGAAAGAGATGGGAGGAGCTTTTAATACGAAGACGCGTGCAACTTCGCACGTGCCTTTTCCTGCACGAGTAACTCCTTCGTGCTTAGAGTGCAAAAGGCTATTTCGATTAGTATATATATCCTTCAAAAGTAAATATCCAATGCGGTGTTTTCATGTAGACTATCTCTATAATTGAGTGAATATATAAAATAACATTTAAAGTTCAATTTATATATACAAAAGACATTTTAATTAGAGATTTCCCATTCCATCAACAATTTTCTAATGAAATATTGACTAAAACTTTGAAAATACCCTTAGAAAACAACGTTCCGGGCAGAAAATTTTCATCATTAAAAAAAAAAGATAAAGATGATTGACTGCAATCAAAACTCCTTTAAAAATAAGTTCTAAATAAATTCAAACCTAAAGAAGCCTATTGTTTAATCATCTTATTTTAAAGGTTGTTTCTATGAAAAATTCAAATCCAATAAGACAAAAACACATGAGCACGAAGAAAATAAAGATATACAAGGATCATGGTCACGTCGACCATATATACACTGAAGTCTAACCACAAACCATACAAAAGAATCATCCAAGCTAACATTCATTTCCATATATGACAACTTCGACATCACATAAATTAAACATACAACTATAATAATATAATTGATAAAAACAAGGGAAAAATGTATTTAGGCCCCCAAAAATTAAAGGGGATGTGCCCTAGCCCTCCATATTTTTTCCCTTACTCTTTAACCCTAAAAATCAAAAACAATTTGTGCAGCCCCCTTTTCACACTCTCCCAGAAAATCATCCCCAAAAAACCCGAAAATACCCCTTCCCTTATCTTCTTCTTCTTCTTCTCTTCTATGGTTTCTCTTCCTCCTCTCAATCTCCTCCCCCTCCTCCCCTCCCCCCTCCCGTGGTGGTCCTCTACCGCCGCCCTCTACTTCGACCATACCCAACGCCAACCTCACTCGCAGCCGGGACCTCATGTGCCTCTTCATCCGGCATGTCATCGCTGACTCCATCACCTTTGGTCATCTAATCGAGTTTTTGGATCTATTTCTTGGACTGGGATCGAGAAATTCTATCTGGGTTAAATACCTCTGCTTGAGATGGGTTTGTAAATTTTTTTGGAGATTAGGAGATTTTTTTTGTGGGTTTTGATTGGTTTTGTGTGTAGTTATTGAATCTGTTAGAAAGTTACGGATTTGGTGGAAATTCAAATTGAGTTTGAGGGCGGGGCTGATGAGAGATTGAGGTCAATATGGCAGGAGATGATGATGATTGAACTAAAATTTATGCTTTTTGATGGTACTGATATAGGGCCTAGCAAATATGATCCTTCAACTTCAGTTGGATCTTTGAAGCAGATCATATTGGATCAATGGCCCCAAGGTGAGATTTCTCTAGTTTTTTTAATCTTTTATTGCTTGTGTTTGATGTGTAATTGGCAAACTTCTATTTCTTGAATTATTACTTTAGGCTCATATATATAGGTTGAATATAGCTATGCTTGAATTAGTATTATGATTTGTCAGGGGGGAAAAAATAGAAGACAAGAAAAAGGAGCAAAAAGGAAAGAAACTGTTTACTTCTTGTTTTATTAGAACAATCTATAACTCTTTTCCTGCTTATCTGTATTTGATTGCTTGCTCATTTCTTTTAATTTGTCGCTTCACTCTGTAATTTGTTGGATTAACAGTTTGTTATTCTTTGAAAAAAGTTGTCAAATCTAGTTATCAGAAAGTTTGATTTCTTTGCAAATGGTTGTCTAGCTATCTGGGGAACCATGATTTTCATAGGTGTTTCTTTCCTTCAAATTTTTATCAACCTGTTCTTTCTGAAAATAAAAGTTTCAGGATGTTAACTATATTTCTATAACATTTTAAGTTCAATATATTGTCTGTGAAAATTTTCATGAATTCCAATAGTTGTAAGATATGTTGTAATATAAAGCAAAACATATAACAAACTACAAAAGGAAAGCATCATGTGAAGTTAAAACTGAAACCATCTTAGATTTGAAGCTAAAGTTGACACTTTAATGCAAAGAGTCCTTTCAGACATCTTAGATTTGAAGCTAAAGTTGATACTCTAAGTAGATTGTTATTTTCTGCATTAGATGCTAACAAGGATGTATGCACATAGGATGACACAATGTTGGTCATTGGTTGGGGAACATGCGTAAAGATTGTTGCTGCTGCAATCAGAACCAATGCATCTAGAGCAAATAGAATGCAAAAGACTATTCAGGCATATGTTCATTGTTTAGTTGGTTTTACTATGTGTACTCTTTATACTTGTGTAGATTCTCCAGAATTGCTTGTAACGTGTCATGTTTCATTGTTCAGTTGATTATACAATGTGTTCTTATGGTTTGGTTGTACTTAGATCAAAAATTAATAAAATGTATTGTGTCTATTTAGTGATCAATTTTGGTGTAATTTATTGCGATTGTATGTGAAATGTGTATTGTGTCTATTTAGTGATCAATTTTGGTGTAATTTATTGCGATTGTATGTGAAATGTATTGTGGCTATCATGTGAATATGTACAAGTTCATTCAAATAGAACTTGATGTGCATAATAAACTGAAGATTGTATATAAATTATGTGTATCAAAACATGAATATTATGATACATAATATGTACATAATCTTAAGGTTATTGTGTACATAGTATATACATATTATGTACATAATCTTTAAATTACGATACACTATTAAATCTCAAAACATGTTAACTTTTCAGCTGAACATGTTAACGTTCATCATAACATGTTAACTTTCATTGTTACATGTTAACGTTTATAATAATATGTTAACCTTCTTCATAACATGCTAATTGTCAGCTGAACATGTTTACCTTCATCATAATATGTTAACCTTCACTATTACATGTTAACTTTCACCATAATATGTTAACTTTCTTCATAACATATTAACTTTTAACTGAACATGTTAGCGTTCATCATAAGATGTTAACTTTCAACTGAACATGTTAACTTTTAACTGAAATGTTAACTTCAATTTTAATTTTAATTTTAACTATGGATTAAAATTTAATTTTAATTACATTTCGTACGGTGGAGCATATTTCAGAAAAAATCTTGGATATGAAGAAACTTTAATTTTAACTTTGAAATAAAATTTAATATCTTATTATAAAAGTTAACATATTATTATGTAGAAACTTTCAAACACATCGAATTTTAGTTCAAAAAAACTTGTTATGAAGAAAGTTAACATATTATTATGAAAATTAACATGTAACAATAAAAGTTAACATATTATGATGAAAGTTAACATGTTCAGCTGAAAGTTAACATGTAATGATGAAAGTTAACATAATTTTTAAAGAAAGTTAACATATTATTATGAAAGTTAACACAATTGTATATGAAATGTATTGTGGCTGTCATGTGAATATGTACAAGTTTATTCAAATAGAACTTGATAACATGCAACTGAATATGTTAACTTGTCAAATGTACATATTAAATATTGGCTTTTCCTGTTATAGAATGCTATTGAAACTCAAATAAAGATTACAACAAAACATTCTGTCAAATTTGCTAGCTTCTCACATTATATCGTTCAGAAGAACTAAAGCCTTATCCAACTTTTCAGTCTTGCACAAGCCACAAATTAGAGTACTGAATGAATCATCATTTGGTTTCAAACTATACACCCAGCCTTTCATGTAGAGTTTTAACACAAGTACTTTGTAGAGTCCGAGCACTTAAAAACCTCAAAAACTCACTTTGTACTATAGTATAGAGCTATCATCTATATATATATTGTTGAAGTTAACTACTTTAAAAAACAAAGGAACAAATGAAAATTATATTCCCTACTTTGTTGCTCTTCTTTGCACTGCAACATGCAAATTGCTCCTATAACGAAGCAGATCGTCTCCGGGAGTTGATGAAATCTCAACCGCTGATTCAATCTATCCGAAATCAGGCATGGAAACTTTTGAATTCAAAAAAGGCGCCGATTCATGTGGGCCCACAAGATGCAATGATGGAAGCAGATAAGATAGATTTGTTGCCTGGGCAACCTTAGGTGAGTTTCAATCAGTATGCAGGATATGTGACAGTTGATCCTTCGGCTGGACGAGCGCTGTTTTATTACTTTGTTGAGTCCCCTGAAAATGCATCAAGCAAACCTCTTCTGTTGTGGCTTAATGGAGGTAATCATTTGTGATTCTTGATTTGATTACGAAGCTGGTTGTTGTGATTGCAGAATGGATATATAACTACCTAAAACAATAGGAAAAAAGTTCAAAGATGTTTGACATCAACAAATTAAGACAACAAGAAAAATCCATTAATCAAAGAGAAAATTGTAAGGAAGAGTATCTAATTTCACTCATCCAATTCCACAAACAATATACAAAATGATAAAACATACATTAAGCAACCAGAAGACGTTGTTGATCATTTTCAAAACTCTGTCTCAAGCTCTCTTCATCAGCACCTCCTAGTATGTCCTTTTCATATTAATTTGTTCTATGGTTCGAATAGGTGAGATAATTACAGGTAAAATAATTAAATTAATTGATTTCACATGGGCATATTATACATACAAGTATGAATACTACAATATTTCTCAGTATTGTTGTTATGAAAGCCAATGCTAGGAATACAGACGCTATTTGGGCTCAATATATGAAAGAATATGAAATGCAGGACCTGGGTGCTCTTCGCTTGGAGCTGGAGCCATGACAGAATTGGGACCGTTCAGAGCAGGGGCGGATCCAGGATTTTAGTTCTGCGGGGGCCGCGTACAAAAGATAGATAAAAATTTTTCTTAATGTAATTTTATTCACAAGAGATATACCACAACCCACATAAAACGAGTAGAATAGACAACATCAATATCTCTAAAATATTTCAAAAGAGGAAGATAAATATTATATAGAAAATAGTCATATAAGCATCATCTATTTTTTTATAACTAAAATTTCTCTAACTAAAAGGAATTCGACGTTCCTTAAAATTTTCAAAGCCTTCAATGATAGCATCAATGCTCAGACTTTTAGCAATTTCTCTTTCAATAAACACCATTAATGCGTCGGAGAGGAAAGCATCCTCCATTTTGCTTCGAAGTCTAGTCTTGACGATATTCATAGCTAAGAATGATCGTTCTGCAGTAGCGGTAGAAACTGGAAGAGTAAGCACAAGTACGATCACTCTAGAAATGAGGTCGAATGTAGCAGATTTATTAGTCTTTACCAACCATTGACCCAACTCAGAAATGGTTGAAAGTGTTTTGAAGTCTGACCCTTTGACTACATTATGCTCATAATGTTTCAGTTGCATCTTCAAACTCTCTTTTTCTTCACTTGTAAAATCTTGTGCATAAAACTTGCCAACCAATTTGCATATATCTTGTATTCTCAAAGCCTCAGATGCATTTTGAGGATTTAAGGCAGAACTAAGCATGAGCAATTCTGTCGCATCTTCACTAAAACGCACATTAATTTCTTACATTTGTGAATCAATCGCGACATAAAGAAAGTCTAATCGATAATGATGCCCAATGGTGATGTCCATGTCTTGATGACCACGAGCTCATTCTACCCATTCGCTAAATACCTCTCCATAAATTTCTAACTTCAATGAAACCCCCTTTATTAATCTTGTTGCTACTCATGGTAATATATTTACTATTAATATATACATAAAAACCCTCAAATAATTAATATTCACAAACTAATTTTTTCCCCAAATTAGGAATAGAGCACCCTAATTTTTTCCCCCAAAATTTTGAGGGGGCTTGAGGAATAGAGCACCCTAATTTTTCCCCCAAATTTTGGGGGGGCCGTGGCCCCCCCTGGACTGTATGTAGATCCTCCCCTGGTTCAGAGTCAATAGTGATGGCAAAACTCTATATACAAATGAATATTCATGGAACAATGGTCAATCTAATATCCCCTTCATATTATGCATGAGACATTTTTTCATTTTACTAACATTTACTCATGAAAACGTGTCAAATGTAATCTTATTGGAATCTCCTGCTGGAGTTGGGTTTTCATACTCAAACACTTCATCAGATTACAAATTGAGCGGAGATAATAGAAGCGCTGATGATTCATATCAAGAATTCAATCAAATACTCCAAATTCTCAATAACACAGTTGATAGAAAATAATAAACAAGCTTTCAATGACCCAAAATCACTGAAACAAGCTTTAATCATCAAATTCTCAACCAACCCATTTCACCAAATTACTATAAATTACTGAAAATTGAACAATTCGAGCACATAGTATTGAAAGATTGAAATGGATTAGAAACTAACAGATTCCTCAGAGATGATGTAGAGCTCGCCATGGTGGATCCCTCTCTTTGAGAACTCAAGATGGAGTCGGCGATGACCTGCTGGATGGAGAGGCGCGTGAGATCCCAGCCGCGGGTGAGGTTGGCGTTGGGTCTGGTCGAAGTAGAGGGCAGCGGTGGAGGAACACCACTGGGAGAGGGAGGGGGAGGAGTAGGAGGGGGAGGAGATTGAGAGGAGGAGGAGAAACCCACAGAAGAGAAGAAGAAGAAGAAGAAGAAAATAAGGGAAGGGGTATTTTCGGGTTTTTTGGGGATGATTGTCTGGGAGAGTGTGAAAAGGGGGCTGCACAAATTATTTTTGATTTTTAGGGTTAAAGCGTAAGGAAAAAATATGGGGGGCTAGGGAACATCCCCTTTATTTTTTTGAGGTCTAAATACATTTTTCCCTAAAAACAATGATCCTCAAAGTCTCTACTATGAAGTCTCAACAAAAAAGGATCCAGTATCCAAAGAAATATTTATAATAGTTGAAGAAATACATCAAATTCTCTCCCTGAAACATAGGGTATCAGAATGTATATAACCAATACCAAGCTATAAAGAACATCTAGTGTGATATTCACATATATATTCTATTTGTTAGCAAGAAACAATATCAGGTCCTTAGCAATGAGATGGGAAGTGTTCTTTTTTTCCTCCTTTTTTTGACAATAAGAAAAACTTAATTATGGAGACTCTTGCGCCTTAGGGAGGACCGGATTTCGAGCCCTCGAACCATCAAAAAGACTTAACCTTTTAAAAAACCCAGAAATTTGAGGCCCGCCTCATATCCATCCCAATTCCAAGAAAGATGACAAGAGTATTGGAACTTATGACGGTCGATAAGCATGAATATAATATGTATGAATAAGCAGTAAATAAAACATAATTAGAAGCATAAGGGTAGCGGCTTTCATCTACTTCTTGGGCCGGGAAGTGTCCTCCTCGGCTGGACACTTCCTTCGAGGTTCATTCCCTCTCAAGCCTGTAGACGGTCAAAATATATTTTCACTGAAGATCCAAGAAGTGAACACCCATGGGCTAAACACTTCGAATGGGCCCAAAGTCAAGCCTACAACAAGCTGCAGCGAAGGTCACCTGATGGTTGAAGCGAACCTCGTCAAACAACTCATATCGATTTGACCAAGTCAGACACGAGTTGACCCCCCCACAACACGCTTCAGATCGAGTCAAAAGGTGTCATCAGTTGGCCAAGTCTAGAGTCAAATTCTGAGCTAAATTTGAACTCATAGGCGAAGTTCGCCAACTAATGAATTTCGCCTACATGGACCTTCACCCACATCTAAAGTGACCTTCGCCCAAGCAACGTTCGCCTATGTCTTCAGCGAACTTCGCCCAGCCCGCGAAATTCACCCAAAATAGGCATTTCAGAGCTAATTTCGGGAGGATAACCGCTCCCCACTATCTCTACTTTAAGGGCCACTTAATTCATAATTAATGAGACCATTAACTCTCTCTTTTAGCCTATAAAAAGAGAGGAAGTCATCTAGACATGAGACAAAAAGACACACGAGATAGGAGAGATAGGCGGAGAGAAACACACACACGCAGAGACATACTGGAGGTATTTCCAAGAGAAGACTAAGCTAGCTTCCAAGAAATCTGATCCTCATCAATAGCAAAAAGACCAATAATCTTAGTCAGCGAGTCAACGGAGTACAAGATCGATGCTCCACTAGCACATGAAAAAGAACCCTAGGAAAAAATAAAATTTTATTTATTTCACTACATTTTCTTTTATTGTAATCTCTGTCAATTACAATAAAAAAGAACCATAAATAGGATGGCGACTCCGCTGGAGACTTCCTTCTCCCCCGACGAGAAGATTATGTCGCACGCTGACACCAAGACCCTCGGGTCTTTTGCTGAAATGTTGGTCATTGAATTTGATCAAGCAAAGTTTGAGGAATCAATTTCCAAAAATAAAATCTTTGTGACGATAACTCTACGTAGTTGTCACAAAATTCGCTAAAGTGCGAATCTTGGGTCTAAAATGACCCCCGCGGGTGGAAAGCCCACCTTCGCCAAAGATTGTTCGGGCTTTGCTGATAGCCAAAAGAACTTTGCCAAGGACGAAGGAATTTTGACTCTTGCCTCGAACAAATATCAAGATGTTATCACATCTGATCTCAGGCTTCAGTCTTCGACTCCTCTAGGAGTTTGATTCAAAGTGTCTCGTGATGCTCGCTATGCTTCTCCGACAGAAGTAAAGAATGGGGGTTATTCCTCATCCAAATTTCCTCAAAGGAATAACATCATCATCTGTGATCCCACTAGACAACTTTTGGTCAACGTTGCCATAAGCGACATTCGCATTCCAAGGCCAAAACCAGCGAAGTTGGCACCAATGCTGACTTGAGAGAATTTATAACTCTGAAGAGAGCTCACTAGTGTCCGCATTGTGCGACGTCCGCGTTGCGCGACCCTTAGAGAAACGATCTTGGCAGTTCAAAAGAGTTGCCAACACAAAGAAATAGTCTTCAACCGTCTTAGTCATATTCCTAAGCTTTCAGAAGCTCAGACTAAATGACGACGACACACTCGAAAGAGAAAAATACAATTGTTCACTGTCAACATGACAAGTATGGCTTCTAATGATGACAAGGAAAGTTTAGATAGCTCACCTGATCTAGTATACTCTCCTGGCATTAGATCCATTCTACTAGAAGCTGAAGGAGTATATCGTAACACCAAGGTAAGGAGAAGAGCGATTATTCCTTTTGACTAATCCTCCGTCCTAATGCAAACATTGCAATCATCATCCCAGATAAATCAACCCACTTATAGTGGAGCTAACTTTGCCATGGCATCGAATCCAATCCCTAGTTCAAGTCAAGAATGATAATGAGCAATAGACATGGTGGACCGAGAAGACATTCTGACCCAAATGGAAATTCAAAAGAAAGATTCAGACGAACGAATTGCACGATTGGAAGATATGGTTAAGAAAGTTCTATTAGCCTCTCGCCCTGAGGCATGTTCTTCGAAAGGAAAAAGGCTACTTGGTGAGAATACTCTTGAAGACGATCAAGAACAGCAAGATGATGCAGATTCTAAACATGCAAGATCATAGGCTATGCTACCTTCAAAACCAAACAAGGAGGCCAAAGCCCTAGATGACATTCAGAAGCAGCTCAATGTTCTTTCTCAACGAACAGAGCTCAAGAAGGTTGGAATCACCCGACCTTATCCTGTCGAATGGGATATGGTTCCCTATCTAATGAAGTTCAAGCCACCAACGCTTCACATGTTTGATGGCAAAGGGTCACCGAACCAATTAATATATCTACTATTTCCATTAGCAAACTAGAAATATAGTGGGTAACGATGCAATTAAGGCATATCTTTTCATTGGTACCCTTTACAGGGTAGCCTTTGATTGGTTCCAAAATTTGCCCGAGGGCTCAATCAGGTCCTGGGAAGATTTGGAATCAAAGTTCCTCTCTCAATTCCATGAGGAACAGTCCGATGTTACCACAACCAAACTCATTTTTGAGAAACAAAATGGGAATGAAACGATCAAGGAATACATTGGAAGATACTGTAACTTGACATTGCGATGTCAAGACATGCCATTACCAATGCTTTTTCAAACTTATCGGCATAACTTCCTAGCACGAATTGAAGCCCACATGGGCGCTGTCACTGCTCACACCTGGAAAGATTTGATGGAGCAAGCTGAGATAGCTGAGAAATTGTCGGAGCATTTCAACGAATTTGAAGATCGCACCAACTTCAAGGGCAGCAAAGGCAAACAAGGGCAGACGTCACAGCCAAAGGCCAAAGAAACTTTCATTGTTGGAGTCCAAAATGCTAATAACAGCCAACAAAAGGAACAAAGGAAGAATTTTTAGTGTAATTATTTGTTCAAGGATGAACATACAATTGTCATCTTTCATATCCTCAACAAGAGAAATTGTATGAAGCTTCTAGAAGCTCGACACCCAAAAGAAGTCAGAAAGACCAATGACCCCAACTACTGTCTCTATCACAGAATGTTGGGATACCTGACGAAGAACTTCTACGTCCTCCAGGACAAGATCCAGACGTTCGTTGAATCAGGAATTCTCAAGCTCAAACCCAAGCAAAAGAAAGTCACCGCTAACATGGTGACCCTCCAATTCGATTCTATGCCAGAGATTCAAGCTCAAAATGGCATCATCCCCATTCCTACTGTAAGAATGGAGGTAGTAAACTATGACCACAAAAACCAACAAAGTCGAGGCTTAGTTCCTCTTACCACGATAAGAAGAGAAATAATGTGGGTACATCCCGACCTTCTCCAAGATGAAGACTGAACTCTTCAGAAGCCTAAAAGCAAGCAAAAGATGAAGGCCTGTAACACCATCTCTGTGATCATTGAAGAAGAGTCCATGCATGTCACTTCACTCACTGACTCGGACAGAGAAAAATTAGCCATGATAGGGACAAGATCCGGCAAAGATTACCTGAGGGATTACAATCAGTCGGGAACATCCAAACAACCCGAACCAGTCAAACAAAAGGAGACCCAGTTCAACAAAGCCTTACAACATTCTCCACGTGACCCTAAGGCCCCATTCAAATAAGATATCATGGCACAATTGGCCAATATTCTAGCTCATATTACCTTATTCGAACTGTTGCGTTTGTCTAAGGATACGAGAGAGGCTTTGAAAGAAGCCCTGAATGATAGTGAGGCATTTCTCACCCACATGTTGGAACTTCCTCACGATGAAAGTGAAAGTACCCTAGAGGGGGGTGAATAGGGTAATTGCTGATCTAATCTGATTACGATGCCAAATTAAAACTTATTAACAATATCCTATACACAAGTGATATATGCAAGGATATATAATAAACAATATGCGATATAAACTATAAGACAAAAGGCGATATGAAAATATACACAAGAATAAGTGCGCCAATACCAAACATAAATAAGCAATATGATCACGGAGTTCGATCAATCCTCGACCTACGTCTCCACTCCTCACCTCGAGGAGATTCTCCACTAATCACAAATTCACTACACAATAAGTTTTTAAAGCTCACTAAAATTTTTTACAATCACACATTGTCAATCTAACAATACACTCCTCTAAGTGTTGCCTACCCATGTCATCTTCCTTAAGTATTTGGATTTACTACATCTCCCTAGGCTTTTATAACCAAGCCACTCCTCTTGGAATTGACCCTGGTCTCTCCCAACCACTCCTCTAAGTGTCCTTATATATTATAATATATTTTACAATTAGTAAAGATTTGTTCTCTAACAAAGATGAGAACGAAATTTAAGTTCACTCAATAAATTACTCCCACAACCCAAATACACAATATGTGAAATACTAAAGCTCAAGTGGGTGTGTGTAAATAATGAGTATAATCAAATCAAACTCAAATAAATCTAGCTTATATATATGATGATCAAAATGTATATTATCTAGAAATTGACTTTAGGAAACTTCTCCAAACAAGAGAGATAGAGATTTGAAGATGTATGCTCAAAAACGAAATCAATCTCCTCCTCTTGTAAACTCTTTTTGCAAACAAACAAACACTTAATCTCTTTAAAAATATGGAGCCAAAAATGGCTTAAACAAACTAACGAAACCCTTAAAAACATAGTTCAAAAAATAAACATTGAGGGGTATATATAACCTCTCAAAGAAAATTTGCCAAAACTATCCGCTATGCATCAGACCGTTGATCAGTCGACTGATGCAAGGGATCGGTCGACTGATTTCGACTAAAAAATAGATGCTAGAAAAATGCATTGATCGGTCGACTGATGCACTCACACTAGTTGACTGATGAGAGGTGATCGGTGGACTGATTTTAAGAATCGGTCAACTGATAACATGCACGACAGATTCTGAAATTTTAAGAAGCTGATTTTCTAAATTCAATTTGAAATAACAAATCAACTCTAAAAATAGTAAACCTTTGTGAAACGTTTATACACATGAAGATAAACATGTTAGAGAAGAAATTTATAAAATATTACTTCGCATTTGTGAAAACTCACTAACCGAAAAAAGATATTCCAGTTTCTAAAATTTCTTAAAGAGTTGATTTTGTAAATTTGATTTAAAATTGTAAATCAAATCCAAAAGTAATAAAACTTAGGAAAATGTTTATACATATAGAAATAAACATATTAGAAAAGTAATTTCTAAAATATCTTTTCTCAAGAGTGAAAACTCCCTATTTTACAAAACGATAAAAAATGTGAAATTATGAAATGCTTGATTTTGATGAAATCTTCTCAAACAAGTTTTGAGATTCTTTTTAATGGATTAATAGACTTTAGAAAATTTGTAAAATAGAATCATTAAGTCTTTAATCAGTGAACACATTATTTTCCCAAAAACGTATAATACGATAAATCAAAATAACGTGTGTGTATGGTTTGAGCCTTAAGCATACCACATAAAGTATAAATCTAAACTAATATACCCAAGATAAAAATCTTCTTCTGGCTCAATCTTGGTAGTGAGGATGAAGCGATGATGTCGTTGACTTAAATTGTGACAGCTTCATTTCGATTTCCTTCCATCCTCTAATATATCGTCGTGTAGGCATAAGTCCAACCAACCTCCAACAGAGGATCTTTGTGTAAGATACCTAACAATTAAATGCAAACACTCAACAAACAATATTATGAATTATTTATTAATTATCAAAACCAGGTAGGCTCATAAACATGAGACCTAACAATCTTTCCCTTTTTGATGATGACAAACAATCTACACGAAGAGTATAGAAAACATGCATGATACCAATGAATATACAATTTGTAATCCTCATGCATGATAAAAAATGATATATCACAATAAACTTGTTTCTCCCCCTTTGTCAACATCAAAATGGGGAAAACAATAAGAAGGAGGAGATCAAATGCTCCCTCTACCTATTAACACGGTGAGTATAAACAAGATAGGGAAATGCTCCCCCTATCAAAATGCCTTAAAGCATATAATAAGAAAAATATAATGCAACGCCATGAGAACACATAAAGATATATCATTATGAACGGTGTCTCAAAATATAGTTTTAAAACAAATCTTAAACAAAAATTAATACATAAAATAGTTTAATTAAAGTTAAAAATAATAGTATAAACAAATCTCCAATGGCAATAAAAACGATGATCCAAACATCACCCGGAAATATTCATGAAAGAAACTCCACGAAGAAAAATTATGAAAATCCATGAATAAATCATAATATCAAATGAAGGGAAATCATGAAAATATATTTTCAAATGAAAACAAATCATGAAAACCATGAAAATTACAACAATCATGAAAGTCCAAATGAAAATCTAAATTTTATTCAAACAATTAACATTTAAGTACACATCAAAAGATAAGGAAATCATGAATCAAACATTTAATAATTAAGCACACATAAGATTTCTTCGGAGAAACTTTTTGTAATCCGATAAACATGATTTGGAAGTAAAAGATCGATACAATCGGGGGGTTGCCCAATATAAACCTCTTTATCAATAAAGCCTATTTAGAAAGGCATTTCTTAAAATGCATTTGAAAGACTTTGAAATCTTTAAAATTTGTAAATGCTAAAAACATAAGAATTTAACTCTATCCTTGTAATTGGTGCAAAGGAATCATCACAATCAATGCCCTCAAAGTCAAAAACCAACCAAAACAATATTATGTAATGAGAAACAAAGGTATTTATTTTAAAACACAAGAGAAAGTTAAACGGGTTGGGTTATGAAGGCAAAAATCCAATAAGAACTGAAAACCTATCAAACTAAAACCATGCTGGTCAGTCGACTGATATTTGTTATCGGTCGACTGTTGACATCTTATTGGTCAACTGATGACAAAGGATCAGTCGACTGATGACATCCAGAAACCATGTGCATTTTTAAACATAAACCATTTGTTTTAAAAAACTAAAAAATATCATTTATATTATATTAAAAAAATGAATATAAAAATATTTTCTTTTATATATTATAAAAAGAATTATCCAAACAAAAATCATCTTTTAAAAACACGAGAAATGAAAAAATGCAAAAATCATAATTTTTCTTTAAAATCAAAAATATTTTGGCATCCAAATACTCTTGGTGCCGAATAGTTTAGGAACATGATCAACATAGCTCAATGCCCTTAGGTTATGATCTCATTTGGGCATATTTAGTACACGAGATCGATCATAATAATAATTATGTAAATGACCCATCCTATTGCAATAAGTGCAATGAAAATGGTGCATTTGATTTTAATGACCATTAGTTTGTGTACGTGAAATATTTGTAAACAAAGGTGGTCTTTTTAAATCATTTTACAAATGTGAAACTCTTTTTAAATCAAAACAAAATTTGGTCAAATGACCAAATCTACCATAATAATCACATTTAAACACACTATCATGCTTATGATGAGCAATGGGTGCATGTGAGTGTGTGTGTGATGAATAAACCTTATGAGATGCACAATGAGCATTAATATTAGCATTTTTAGATTTTTGTGCATTATAGAAAGATTTAGCAAGATGACCATTACGATCGTAATTTGTGCATTTATAAATTTTGCTATACATGTGTGCATAATGTACGGGTTTAGAAGTAGTGACACGTGACTTAGCACAAAAGTTCATGAGTTTCTTATTATTGTCAATGCAAGTGATTAGAGTTGAATCTAAAGAAGTAATGCGGTTTTTAATATTATTCAACTCATTACTTGGCATAATATCATTGACAATAGAAATAAAGCAAACATGATTATTCTTAAATGATGTAAATTCATTTCTAATTGCTTCTACTTCTAATGTGACATCATTTTTCTCATGAGTTAAACTAGCAACTTTGGAGGTCAAAGCAATATGATCCAATTTTAATTTTTTATTGTTTTCTTTGATGATCATATTTTCTTTAGTAATAGTATCAAATTTAGATGCTAGCGTCTCATGATCGGATTTCAAATTTACATGCTTACTTTTTAAATCTACAAAATTATGATGTAATTTTTATAGGTATGCATTAATCTCTCATATGCACAAGCAAGTTCATTAATAAAAAGTTTACTTTCGGAATCAGACTCGCATACCTCACTAGGGCTATCGCCTAGTGGTCGTGTGCATGATGAAACTAGAATTGCACTTGAGGTGGAATCCGCCAAAACACGTTGGATTTTCTCCAAGTTTCCTTGATGTGCTTCTATAAATTTTCACAATCTGCAAGCACTATCAAAAGAAGCTAGTTTGTTAGAAATGGATGAATCAAAAGTATTAAGTAAGAATTCTAATAGGAGCTTGTTTATTGTAAACATTCTTTTATCATTATTGCTCCACTTGGATTTTTCCAATGTGGGCACAACATAAGAATAATCAATTATTTTCCATAAATCGAAATATTTAGATCTAACAAATACTTTAAATCTAACACACCATCGATCATAAAGAAACTCATTGAATTTTGAAGCAATATTAATAGCATAGCCTAAACTAGGTGCACCGTGCATATCCGTAATAACTATGCAAGCAAGATAAAATAATCACAAAACTAGATTAACAATAATACAAAGTGAGGATATTTGACTCTAGATAATTAAACCAAAAATCAAAGAGCACCAATCTCTTATACCAATTGAAAGTACCCTACAGGGTGGGGTGTGTGAATAGGATAATTGCTAATCTAATCCAATTACGATGCCAAATTAAAACTTATTAATAATATCCTACAATATGATATACAAAAGTGATATATGCAAGGATATATAATAAACAATAGGAGATATAAACTATAAGATAAAAGGCGATATGAAAATATACACAAGAATAAGTACACCAATGCCAAACACAAACAAGCAATATGATCACAGAGTTCGGTCAACTCTCGACCTACG
Organism: Asparagus officinalis; assembly: GCF_001876935.1. NCBI lineage: Eukaryota > Viridiplantae > Streptophyta > Magnoliopsida > Asparagales > Asparagaceae > Asparagus > Asparagus officinalis. The sequence continues at coordinate 59,498,588 of NC_033802.1, forward strand.
TCTCCGCTCCTCACCTTGAGGAGATTCTCCACTAATCACAAATTCACAACACAATCGGTTTTCAAAGCTCACCGAAAGCTTTTACAATCACACATTGTCAATCACGTAATACACTCCTCTAAGTGTTGGTCTACATGTGTCATCTTCCTCAAGTTCTTTGAATTATTACCTCTCCCTAGGCTTTTACAACTAAGTCACTCCTCTTAAAGTTGACTCTGGTCTCTCCCAACCACTTCTCTAAGTGTTCTTTTGTATTACAATATATTTCAAAATTTGTTAGAGAACAAAGATTTGTTCTGTAACAAAGATGAGAACAAAATTTAAGCTCGCTTAATGAATTACTCCCACAACCCAAATATACAATATATGAAATACTAAAGCTCAAGTGGGTGTGTGTAAACAATGAGTATAATAAAATCAAACTCAAATAAATCTATCTTACATATATGATGATCAAAATGTAGATTAGCTAAAAATTGAGTTTAGGAAACTTCTCCAAACAAGAGAGATAGAGATTTGAAGATGAATGCCCAAAAACGAAATCGATCTCCTCCTCTTGTAAACTCTTTTCGCTAACAAAAAAACATTTAATCTCTTTAAAAATGTGGAGCCAAAAATAGCTTAAACAAACTAATAAAACCCTTAAAAAACTTAGCTCAAAAAATAAGCATTGAGGGGTATTTATAACCTCTCAAAGAAAATCTGCCAAAATTAGCTGTTATGCATCAGACCATTGATCAGTCTACTGATGCAAGGGATCAGTCGACTGATTTTGACTGAAAAATAGACGTTAGAAAAATGCTCTTATCAGTTGAACGATGGAATCACATCAGTCGACTGATGAGAGGTGATCGGTCGACTGATTTTAAGAATTGGTTACTAATAACATGCACGACAGATTCTAAAATTTTGAGAAGCTAATTTTCTAAATTCAATTTGAAATAGCAAATCAACTCCAAAAATAGTAAAACTTTAGAAAACATTTATACACATGAAGGTAAACATGTTAGCAAAGACATTTCTGGAATAAACTTCACATTTGTGAAAACTCACTTACCGAAAAACAAATATTCTAGTTTCTTAAATTTCTTGAAGAGTTGATTTTGTAAATTTGATTTAAAATAGTAAATCAACTCAAAAAATAATAAAACTTGGGGAAATGTTTATATATTTCAAAATAAACATATTAGAAAAGGAATTTCTAATATATCATTTCTCAAGAGTGAAAACCTACTGTTTTGCAAAACGATGAAAAATGCAAAATCATGAAATGCTTGATTTTGATGAAATCTACTCAAACAAGTTTTAAGATTATTTTTAATGGATTAATAGACTTTAGAAAAGATGTAAAATATAATCATTAAGTCTTTAATCTGTAAACATATTATTTTCCAAAAAATATATAATACGATAAATCAGAATAATGTGTTTTTATGGTTTGAGCTTTAAGCATACCACATAAAGTATAAATCTAAACTAATATACCCAAGATAAAATCTTTGTTTAGTTCGATCTTGGTAGCAAGGATGAAGCGATGATGTTGTTGAATTGAATTGCGACGGCTTCATTCCAATTTCCTTCCATCCTCCAATATA
>NC_033802.1:59500192-59519199 GCF_001876935.1 Asparagus officinalis
CAATAGAGCCTTTGTGTAGGATACCTAATAATCAAATGCAAACAATTGACAAACAATATTAGGAATTATTTGTTAATCATCAAAGCCAGATTAGATGGTAGGCTCATAAACATGAGACCTAACAGAAAGGTCCGAGCAATGCTATCAATGCTGAAAGCAAATGTCGCACATTACCTTCACCCGGAAGATATGCTGGTCAAGGACCATCATCATAACCGATCTCTTTACTACACATGATATATAGGGCCATCAAGGATTGTGAGGATTCACATCGATCCAGGTTTCGCACTGAGCATAATCTTCCGAAGACTCTTGTGCTTCTTGGAAATTCCCTTTCATAAGCTCTCAAAGACGTTTGCAACCATACTCGGCTTCAACTCCAACAGCAACCGATCTTTTGGAAAGGTACAACTTAAGTGTCAGATTGAAAACTTAAAGATGGAAGTGACTTGTTATGTCATCGACTTCGAAACGCCTTACAATCTCTTGCTTGGACGACCTTAGATCCACTCCAACCAAATTGTCCCTTCAACACTTCATTAGTGTTTCAAATACATTGATGAATAGGTAGTCCAACAGAGAGTAGATGCTGAAAAGCATCCTTTCTAGGGGGTGGAAAACTACTTCGCTGAATCTCTCTTATATAATGAAAGTCAAACAATTGAGATTGTCCTCCCCAAAGATGAGGATAGAGGTAATGAAACAGATGTTGAGCTAGATCACATTGATGATTTAGTCTAGGAGATAGATCCATTTGTAATTACCCTATAGGTCCTCTGTATCGACTAATCTGCCGAAGGTCAAGGTGATTGGATCTTCAATGAAGAAGAGTTTTCTTATGACTGCTCTTTAGACTCTGAGTTTGAAAACTCAAGAGTTAAAATTCTGATTTCCAGGTTAGCCTTAGAACCAACATTGCGTATGGCAATAAATGAGTATACAACGCTCACAAGCAGCTGGACAACTTGGAGGATGCCACCTTCATGGTTCCGCCTAGAGGGAAGACTTTGAACTCAATCATCTTCAGAAAAGTTGGGTCATAATCTCACTTACAGAGCTCTGATGAAGAAGCTAAGGTAGAGCTAGAATTTTCCCAATATAACCGACAATCTCAACAAATCATGGCAAAAAATAGGATACAGTCTCACTACAAATACAGATTATATTTCAATAGAGGACTACGAGTCCCTTTGATCCCCTATATGCCAGAAGGTGAAGTTGTTGATTATTACAATCAGATCAAACGAGGACTCGTTTACATCACTCCAGAAGCCGACCCATAAGCACTACCAACATCTAACAACTTCCTAAGCAGTTCTTCAGACACGTCCAACTGGGATTTTGACATCAGCCTTGGAATTTTGTGCAGTGAATTCATGACCAACATGGTCTCATACAACCTAACTACAGATCTTAATGAATCCGAGGTGTTTGAAGATCCTGAAGACAATTCATGCGCAAAGCAACTTAAAAAGCAATGGGAGTTGCGTTTCGAAACTAGAGAAACACCCACCAAAGATAAAGTGGTCCAAATCAACATTGGTGATGAAATCAACCCAAAACCCATCTTTAACAGTAAAAGTTTATCATCTGCTAAAAAGGAGGAACTCATAGTTCTCCTCTAAGAATACATTAATGTCTTCGCCTGGAGCTATAAAAATATGCCGGGTCTAGACCCCAGTGTGGCCGTACATCGTCTTAACATCAACCCTAGCGTTAAGTCGGTCAAACAGCAGTAACGACACTTTCGTCCTAAATTGATGGACCAAATCGAAAAGGAAATCTGAAAGCTCATTGAGTGTGGGTTTATCCATAAAGAACATCATCCCTATTGGTTAACCAACATCGTGGTGATGATGAAAAAGAACAGTAAGATTTGAATCTGCATCAACTTTCGTGATCTCAACCTCGCTTGTCCAAAAGATGAGTTCCCTCTCCCTATCATGGACGTTATAGTCGATAATACGTATAGGTTTGAGAGGATGTCTTTCATGGATGGTTTCTCTAAATACAACTAGATCAAAATACATCCAGATGATCAACAACACACAACCTTCATAACACCTTTAGGAGTATATTGCTATATGGTAATGCCCTTCAGTCTGAAGAATGCAGAAGTTCATGCCATGAACATGATCTTTCGTGGACATCTACATAAAACAGTGGAGTGCTATGTCGATGACCTTGCGATCAAAAGTCATCACAAACAAGACCACGTTGGGGATCTAAGAACGGTGTTTGAAGTCATGTAAAAACACTAACTCAAGATGAATCTAACCAAGTCTTTCCTTGGGATATCATTCAGTAAATTCCTTGGGTTTATTGTAACATTCATAGGAATGCACATCGATCCCGAAAAAGTGAAGATCATCCAAGAGATGGCACCTCTGAAGAACCTCAAGGAGCTCAGAGGTCTACAAGGACGATTAGCCTACGTCCGAAGGTTTATTGCCAATTTGTCAGAGAAATGTCAACCATTCCAAAGACTCATGAAGAAAGGTGCTTCGTTCGTCTAGGATGACGCTTAGCTTTCAATGAAATCAAAGCTTATCTCACAAAGCCACCAGTGCTAGTCGCACCATGTAGGCGTCAAAAAATGCTAATAGGTATCCCAAACATAGAGAAAATCATTCAAAAGAAATCGACAGATATGAACTGTCTCGCCAGCGAGACAGTCTTTACTGTCTCGCCAGCGAGACAGTCTTTACTGTCTCGCCAGCGAGATAGTGTTTACTGTCTCGCCAGCGAGATAGTGTTGAAATGACCAAAATCACCTTAATAACTGCCCTACACGTGTCCATTACTGTCTCGCGGGGAGACAGTGTTTGCTGTCTCGCCGGCGAGACAGTGTTTGCTGTCTCGCTAGCGAGACAGTATTGAAATGGTCAAAATCACCTCGATAACTGCCCTACATGTGTCCATCAACTGCCAAGAGACGTGGGAAGCATCGTGGGCGAAAATCACATGGATAACTGCTAAAATAACGAAGTTTGAAACGTGGGAAGGCAGTTAAAACAAAAATTGCCTGACGGTTACTGTTTTCGAGACAGTATTTACTGTCTCGCGGGCCGAGACAGCAAACACTGTCTCGCCTGCCAAGACAGTAAACACTGTCTCGCCGTACTAATTTTGTCGTTTGTTGAATTTTTTCAGTTACAGACCCCTGAGGCTATAAATACCCCCCTAGGGTCACTTCTGACGAGGATCGAGCATATTTGCGAGCAATCCAGAGCAGAGAGAGCAGATTTGAGTTTTCGTGTGACTCCTTGAAATTGAGCTTTGACTTGATTTTAAGAAGAACGACTACCTTACTTTGATAAGATATCATTTCAAATTCTCACTTCGATAAATGAAGTCAGAATCAGTAAACCCCCTTCACGATCTGTGATTCGGCGGTCCACGAACCAAAGCGTTCCCGGCACAGGCAAAGTCCCACAAAAACAGGATTCGATAAACGACTTCTGTGTTAGTTTCTCAAGAGTTGTAATTTTCTAATTTTTTCATTGTAATTCATTGTAAACGATCGAAGTTCAATATAATTATCAATGGAAGCAACTTTTGACGCAAACAAACTGGCGACCACAGTGGGAGCCAGCGGCCTCGCTGCTGAAGCCGCGGTGTCGCAACCGATCAAGATCATTGTCAGTGAAGAGATCGAATACGAATTCGATCAGGCGAAGTTTGAGGAGTATTTGTCGTCCTCATCTGCAAAATCTTCCTCGTCTCGCAAATATAGGAAGATTTCGTCTTCCAAGAAAACTTTCAAGTCTGTAATTCCAACGGAGGCCGCAGGCGAAGATTCTTGCCCGACTGCTGCTAAGGGATCTGCCTGCAACATCCCTGCTCAAAACGACTCTACACCCATTACGGAGTCGTTGATCAATAGCTCACCGGTGCTGACGAAGAGAGCTCGTCAGAGACAGCGCCAGCGCCGTGCTCGTCAATTGGCTAAGGCCATGCAACAAACCGACGGGGTCCATTACTATGCGGACCTAGAGTCGAGGAAACAGAAAATGACTCAGTTGCCTCAACGGCAAAATAATCACATTTCTGCACAACTTACGACAGAGGAGTGGACCCTCGTCAAAAGGGCTCGCTCAACCCTTAAGGAACGGATACAAAGGCGTCAGGCGAAGGCCGCCCGTGCTCGCGCTCTTCGTCAACAAACACAAGGAATCAAGAAGGAGTTGGTGTCTGAAAAGCCACCAAATAACCGTAAAGTTTGGGTTCCGAAGGCGCCGCAAACATCCGTTCCAGGCCCGTTTAATGTATCACCAGTGAAACCATGGGTTAGTCCAGATTTATCAAAGTTCAAAATCACAATGGCGGATCGCCTCGGTCCTTCGGTTGATGATCGAGGCAAAGCCCCAGTCAAAGAACAATCAGATCCAGCGAATAAACCCTTAGTGGTTTCTTACGCAGGGGGTCGTAAACACCCTCCTGTCAGAACTGCACCAGTCCAAAACGAGAGAATACCAGTTCACTCTCGTTTAGGACCTATGAAAACTCCACACCCTCATGGGGGTGTATTTAAAAATTTAACCTTGGATCACTCAGTGGCGACAACTAGTCGTCCTGTGCATGTTAACAAGGTTCAGAAACCACAGATAGGTTGCTCAAATCACAATAGTGATGACTATCAGAAGAATAATTCAAGAAAAAGGATTGTCCGAGAAAACGAGTCTCATTGCGCTTGTGAGAGACTCATTAAAGCAGTGCTGACAGAATGCGGATGCTCTAAAAATAATTCAACAAGAGTCTCCGTATTTCAAAGATTGTCCAATGAAGCGTCAAGACCCAAAATAAGACGTTTCAACAAGAAAAAAATCTGTAATCCGACAAGATGAGTTCCCTGAGGTCACTATTAATATGACCGGCAGAGGAAGGCAACAGTCTGTCAACTCCGACCCTGATTTCTCTCCGGGAGGGAGAGTTGAGCGGGGTCTCTCTCAAAGAATGTCGCGGTTACAGAGAAGAGCCAACCTACGTCGAGATTACAAGAGAATGCACGAGGGGTTATCTTCAGACAAAGAATTGTCAGACACTTGTTCCGCTGTCGCTTCAGACGATACCGCGTCCAGTGTTGGGCGAGTCAGAGAATCATTCTCAGTCACGCCGGATCAATTGGCTCACATACTACAGGAAGCGTTGGCTAAACAACGCGAAGAAATTAGAGCTGAATTCAAAACCGAAATGGAGTTGACTATGCAGCAGATGCGAGATTTGCAGGTTCAGCAACACCAACCGGAATCAAGCCAGAAGGTGGAATCCAGCCGCGTAATGAAGAAGATGAGACTATCTTTGACGATCCTCCTCCAGATAAAGACAATTCCGGAAGCGGTCCGGCCAAGCCCTCCACTCAACCTCCACAGATCTACTTGAAGAAGAGTGAAGAAGAGGACAAGAAGATGCATGATCTCGAGAGCAAAGTTAACGCTTTGATGACGGCCCAAGAAGTGAAGAAAACGGGCATTCCATATCCGTACCCGAGGGAGTGTGATCTGATTCCTTATCCCCCGAAATTTAATTTGATTAACTTTACTCCTTTTGATGGCAGGGGTTCACCCACTCAGCACTTGATCTATTTCAAGTCGCATCTCGGCGCCATATCCGGGAACGAAGCCCTGATGGTCCGGTCATTCGTAGGAACCCTTCGCGGGCCTGCCTTCGATTGGTATCGACGCCTTAAACCTGGGAGTATCACTAGCTGGGAAGATATGGAAGGATTGTTCCTCACCAATTTCTTCGACGACGATACGGAGGTCTCTATTGGCACGTTGTTGGACGAGAAGCAGATAAATGGAGAGTTGGTTGATGTCTTCATCAAACGATTCCGGAACAAAGCAGTGAACTGTCGTGATCCACTCACAGAAGAGTTCATCCTACAGACATGTCACAACAACTTGTCATTGGATGTGTTAGAGGTAATGGGGGTTATTCCCTCTAAAACTTGGAAGGAGTTAAAAGTGAGAGGTGAACAGGCTGAACGCTTTCTCAAGAGAAAGAATTTGGAGAGAGGTCTGCCACCAGCTAATAATCAAAAGCAGAACTTTAATCCTCGAGGCCGAGGAAGAGGGTCCACGGCAGCTGTCGATGCTCATCAAACATCACAACAACCGCAGCAACAACCACAGCAATCGTCCTTCCAGTTGGCACCAAATCAAAATCAACAGCCTCCGAAGCAGTTTAAGCCTTCTGAGCCCAGATTCCCGAAAGAATACTCTTTCAAAGATGATGAAGTTCCGGTCATCTTCAAATACCTGTTAAAGAATAACAAGATCAAGCTTCCGCCGGTCATAAACCAAGAAGAAGCAACGAAGACCAATGACCCGAAATATTGTGCCTATCACAGGAGGGTCCACCATCCCACTAAGGCTTGTTATGTCTTGAAAGACAAAATACAGACCTTAATCGATATTGGCATCGTGACGCCGAAGCCGAAAGAGAAGAAAGTAGGGGCGAATGCGGTGTCTATCAGCTTCGGATCGGTTCCTTTATCTTGGTTTCAAGCCGAACCGGTATCAAAGGTCAAGATACAAACCATCAACGATGATCCTCATGGACAGCGCCAAAAGGGGCTTGTATCTCACACAACCCCCAACGGCGAAATCCTTTGGGTTCATCCAGATTTGCTGGAAGATGAGCAATGGACGACATCCACGTCGAAGAAGAAAGTGAAAGGCAAAGGAAAAGAGAAAACTTGTTACGGAGCCTCGGCAATTCCTGAGAAAGATGATGAAGAAATCTCAGCTTTACCACTTTCTGAGGGAGAACAGGAAGTTTTCGCTACAAGAGGTGGGAATGAATACCATTATAAATATCCTGAAACCTCAAACCCAAATGCTACAACTCTGAAGGAGCTGGGGGTAGTTACAACTCCTCCAGTAGCTGCTGAAAAGCCGCAACAACCGGCTAAGCAAAAAGAGAAAGAACCCCAACATAAAGAGGTTCAAGTTCCGAAGCAGTCTCGTTTCAGCCGATCGATTGGACGAGATAGACCGGAAAGCTTGAACGCACCATACCGTTTCGATGTCATGGCTCAGTTGGCTAATATCCCAGCAAGGATCACGCTATACGAGTTGTTGCGCCTCTCGAAAGAAACCAGAGAAGCTTTACAAGAAGCTTTGGCTGATTCTGAAGTGTTCCTCACTCAGATCAAGCCAACTCCTGGAGGACCAGAGTCATCAGTGCAGCATTGCAATCTGGCGGCCACCAAATTTCCTTGCATTGCTTTCACAAAAGAAGACATGCAATTCAGGAATTCAAAGCATGATAGACCGTTATATTTTACTAGATATATCGGTTCGAGCGTTGTCAACCGGATCCAAGTCGATCCGGGTTCCGCTGTTAGCATCATGCCACTTCGGTTGATGTACCACCTCAGAATCCCCGCCAGCAAGTTAGCCTCCACAGGAATAGTTATCTATGGGTTCAATACTAGGGGCCAGACCCCGTTGGGAAAAATCCGGGTGAAGTGTCAACTCGGAGATTTGAAGTCTGAAGTCACCTGCTATGTGATCGATGCGGAGACTTCTTATAACTTACTGTTGGGTCGTCCATGGATCCACGGTAATCTTATAGTTCCCTCCACCCTCCATCAGTGTTTGAAGTATGTTGACACTAATGAGGAGGTCAAGACGGTGGTCGCGGATAAGCAACCATTTAAGGGGTTAGAAAATTACTTTACTGACTCCCTTCTTTATGGTGCTGAGTCTGATACTGAACCATCGGCCCATGGCACGGATAGCGGAGAAGGCTGGGCTCGATTATAGTGAAGGTCTTGTACTGAATGACTTGAACCTCTTGTAATCGATCTTGACGGTGGTGATTTGTCGGATGAAAGTTGTAACTGGCAGCTTGCCGATGAAATAATAAATGGTGATTTAGAGTACTCGCGTTGTCTTGATGATGTAATGCAGGAATTGTACGACGACCCTAGTCTACATATGCCACTTCGTTCGTCCTGCACAACGACGAAATATCTACAAAATTCAGCCGGAACAGCCGTAATCCTACCTGCAAAGACAGGGGGGGTGAAAAAGAAATAATCTTTGGAAAAGGGGATGCATCCCCAATTCCTGATCTTTTCTTGGACACTAACTCAGATGAGGAGGAACCCGGGCGACATTTCTCTCGGTACAGTTCACAAGCAAATGGTTACATGACGAGCCAAGGCTATAACCTCTCGCTCGGTGAAGGTCTTCATTTTGGTCAAGGTGTTAGGGTTCCACCCCGTTCAACCTACGTACCAAAAGGAAAACCGGATAATTATTACAGTCATAAAAAGGGTCTAGGTTATGCTTCATCATCTGATGACGAATATGGCCAACAGATTATTAGCCAACTAATAAATAAGAGTGAGCATTCATCCGATGCTTCAACCTGGGATTCTGACGTGAGCATTGGAGAAAGATTCAAAGCCCTAATGTCGAATATGGCGATAGTTGATCCTTCCACAACCGAAGAAGACGATCAGTTGCCTATTTGGGAAGATCCATGGATGCATTGCATGAATATCCAATACGGTGATCGATTTGAGCAAAGAGAACCTCCTACAGAGGATAAAGTAGTCCAAGTTAACATGGGTGACGAAAATAATCCGAAACCTATATTTATTAGCGGTGATCTTCCACCAGATGAGAAAGAGGAGCTAATCGCCCTCGTTAAAGAATATATCGATGTTTTCGCTTGGAATTATGAAGATATGCCGGGACTCGACCCAGATGTAGCAATGCATAGTCTTAACATTAAACCGGATGCAAAACCTGTCAAACAACAACAAAGACGGTTTCGTCCGCAGATTATGGAGGCAATAGAAGCTGAAGTCAAGAAATTAATTGATTCGGGTTTTGTTAGAGAAGAACAACATCCTGAATGGTTAGCCAATATCGTTCCAGTTCTTAAAAAGAACGGAAAGATTAGAATTTGCATTGACTTTAGAGATCTAAACACCGCATGTCCTAAAGACGACTTCCCCTTACCGATTACGGACGTCATCATTGACAACACTTGTGGGTTCGAGAGAATGTCATTTATGGACGGATTTTCTGGGTATAATCAGATTAAGATGCATCCAGACGATGAAAAGCATACAGCATTCAGAACACCCCTTGGTGTCTTCTGTTATACTGTTATGCCTTTTGGTTTGAAGAACGCTGGTGCTACATACTAACGTGCGATGACGAAGATATTTCAAGAACACCTTCGGAAGACCGTCGAATGCTATGTTGATGACCTGCTTGTCAAGAGCCGTGATAAAAACGATCATATTAACGATCTGAAGACGATGTTCGAACTTATGAGGACTCATCAGTTAAAGATGAACCCAACTAAGTCTTTCCTTGGAATGTCCAGCGGTAAATTTCTTGGATTCGTCGTCACCACAAAAGGTATTCATATCGATCCTGATAAAGTGAAGGCGATACATGAATTACAACCCCCGAGGAATCTTAAAGAACTCAGAGGGTTGCAAGGTCGACTGGCATATATCCGTCGGTTCATATCAAATCTTTCTGAAAAATGTCAACCATTCGCGAAGAAAGGCGTGTCATTCGTTTGGGATGAAGCATGCCAAAGGGCATTCGAAGATATTAAGAAATATCTAGCGAATCCTCCTATTCTCGTTGCACCGAAATCGGGCAGACCGTTTTTGATTTATGTCAAAGCGACGAGCCATTCGTTAAGTGCATTACTTGCACAAGACGACGATAACGGTTACGAACAAGCTGTGTATTATCTGAGTCGTACATTGGTAGGAGCTGAGTCTCGTTATCTGATGATTGAGAAGGAATGCCTCGCCTTGGTGTTCGCGATTCAGAAAATGCGACATTATCTAGTTGGACAGACAATTTATGTCATCTCCCACATAAACCCAATCCGAGTATTCATGACTCAACCGGCCTCCATGAATTGGCGTTTAGCCAGATGGGCTTTACTCTTATCACAATATGACTTGTATTTCAAGCAACAAAAATCAGTTAAAGGACGAGCTATTTGTGATCTTCTGGCGGAAAATCCTACAAAAGATGTAGTTGAGTTGTACGACGACCTGCCGGAGGAAACTCACGAAGTTAATACCACCTCACATCAACAAGTGTGGCAATTATACTTCGACGGGGCTTCCCGAATCAACAAGTGTGGCAATTATACTTCGACGGGGCTTCCCGAGCAACCAACGTGGCGAGCGCACCCGGATATTCTAAAATCTCCTCAGGAGTGGGGGTCGTTTTAGTTTCCCCGGGAAAGCATGTATTTCCTAGAGCATACTCGTTGACCGAACCATGCTCTAATAACGTAGCCGAGTACAATGCATTGATAATTGGACTCAATTTTGCCAAAGAGCTGGGGGTCGAATACCTTGAAGCTTTTGGAGATTCTCAACTGGTAGTTAATCAGATTCGAGGAGAGTATGAAGTCAGAAATCAAGACCTGATTCCATACCACCAGGTGACCATTGAGGTGGCAAGCTCGTTTGAAGAATTTTTCATCGAGTATGTTCCACGTCTCCAAAACGCATATGCAGATGCATTGGCGGCGTTGTCGGTATCCTTGGCTCAGCCTCTCGAAACAGAACAATTGATTACAGTAAGGACTCACCAGCTTATTGTTCCAATCTACGATTCAAATGTTAAAGAAGCATACTCGACAGGAGTCGAACCCGAAATTCGAGATTGGTGTTTTCCCATTATCGACTACGTCCTACATGGTATACTACCTGAAGATGTAAAAGAAAGGGAATCGATTCGGCGAAGAGAGCCGAGATTTTACTACAACGCCACAGTGCAAACGTTGTATCGACTATCATACGATGGTCTTTTACTCCGTTGTCTATCCGGCAAAGAAGCAGAACAAGCACTCAAAGAGGAGCATGAGGGGACGTGCAGTGCACATCAACCCGGTCCGAAACTCTGTGACCGACTTAGGAGAATTGGATATTATTGGCCGACTATGGTAAAGGATGCGGTTGACTACGCCCGACGATGTCAAGCGTGTCAATTACATGCAAATTATATGCACATACCTCCTGAACATCTACATCCTTCGGCGACATCATGGCTATTCGAGACATGGGGAATGGATATCGTGGGTCCTATTTTTCCGCCTTCGGTCAAAGGGGACCATTTTATTCTAGCAATCATCGATTATTTCTCGAAGTGGGCAGAAGCAGTTCCACTTCGAGAGGTGAAGACGAGTGATGTGATCAAATTTATCAAACACCATATCATATATCGATACGGTGTTCCGAGGTGAATAGTGCACGATAATGGACCTCAATTCGTCAGCAACGCATTTATCAAGTTCTGGGATTAAAGACGTTTCGTCGACTGCTTATAATCCTACAGCTAATGGATTGGCCGAAGCTTTTAACAAGACTATCATCAAAATTCTGGCAAAATTGGTGAAAACCAATAAACGAGATTGGGACGACAAACTCGGCGAAGCTCTCTGGGCTTATCGTACGACTGTCTGCACGCCTACCGGAACCACCCCATATGCTTTAACATATGGTTGTGAAGCCGTCCTTCCATTAGAAATACAGATTCCTTCCCTCTGTATCGCTCTTACAACGGGAATGACGACGGAAGAACATCATCAAAAACGTCTCGAGGAATTAGAGATGTTAGATGAGAAACGCTTGGAAGCTCAACAACAAATCGAGTTTTATCAAGCTAGAATTTCTCGGGCTTTCGATAAAAAGGTCCGACGACGAAGCTTTAAAGAAGGAGATCTAGTTCTCGCCGTTCGAAGACCTATGATTCTCACTTCTAAGAAGAAAGGCAAATTTGAACCTAAATGGGAAGGACCGTTCGTGATAGAGACAGTCTATTCAAACGGTGCTTATCGCCTGATTACTCAGGATGGCAACAAATTGATGATGCCAATAAATGGGAAGTTTCTAAAAAAGTATTATCCATAATACGCTCAGGATAACCTATGTAAAACGGGAAGTTCCTAGAGAATCCTGTATAGGATATTTCAGGATAACCCGATATCAGTTGATTATTCTAAATGAAGACTGATCATGTGAATAATCTATTCTTAATTGTTATAAAAATGATTAAGATCTCCTTACTACCTTTGTTGAGATGAGATTCAATGATAGTTAATCTTTCCTCACAAAACCCCGTCACGTGATCATGGAAGAGGAGATTCAATGATTTGTAATCTCACACCATGAAACCCTCACTGATCGGATCAACCAATAGTCATCAGTCCGTAGCAGTCAAAAAATTATTTTGTGTCAAATTCTTATGTTTGAAATCAAAATTTCCCCACCGAGTAGTTTGTGCAAATCAACGAACTCATTGTTATTTACACCCTACTCCAATTCTTCACCTGGTCAAACCTTTAAATAGTTAGGACCAGAACTAAAATCCCCTCTCGATTCCTTCAATGAACGAGAGGTCCACAAACTAAACGATCAAACCTTCCTACAGTTAAGATCGTCTCAAAACTCCAACTTGGTCAAACATTACTACAGTTAGGACCACAACCAAAATCTCCTTTCGATTCATTTTGCGAACGAAAGGTCCACTTTTGAATTGAGTAATCAAACCTTATTCTTCCTCTCCAATTCTGGGTTTATCTCTACCAACAAACAAGAGACCGGGAGATAGAATATAAAATTCTTCTTCTCCAATTCTGGGTTTATCTCTACCAACAAACAAGAGACCAGGAGATAGAATATAAAATTCTTCCTCTCCAATTCTGGGTTTATCTCTACCAACAAACAAGAGACCAGGAGATAGAATATAAAATTCTTCCTCTCCGATTCTGGGTTTATCTCTACCAACAAACAAGAGACCAGGAGATAGAATATAAAATTCTTCCTCTCCGATTTCGGGTTCGTTGTCCTATATAGGAAACGCAACCTACTCACACTTTAAAATCCATGTCATTCACACATGAGGGATGTTATCTCTGTGCCTTATCAGAGATAAGCCTACATCTAACACATGTAGCCTACATATTCAACATTGTAGTTTAAAGTCTAAAAGAGTTTAATTCTTTTAGCACAACGTTATATGTGAAACGGACCTAGATAATTCACATACTAGCCCGACTCAAACGGTAATCGGTAAAGGCATATCAAATCCGTTGATGGCTGAGGATTTGCCAAAAATCCTATAAGTATTATAGTTATTTATTCTAAAACAAGAATGAATAATCATAATAAAACCTCAATGAGCAAAAGGATTCAATATATTGACCAAAAGTGTTCAAACAAAACTACAAAAAATATATGTTCTCCAATTACAAAAGTTTATATTGACTAATCTGATTTTCAAGTTTTGAAAGCTCTAATGCATAAGCCTGTTCAAGCTCAGCCGCCAATTTAATTTTGAAGGCTTCTTCGTCAACACTGTGAAGCGCGGCGACTTCTTGTTCCTTTTCAGCAAGTATTTTATCTTGAAGGTTCAGCTGCTGTAACAGGTTTTCTTCAACTTGAATTTCCTGTGTCAACTCGGACTCCAAGACCTCATGAGCATCCTTGGCCATTGCAAGTTCCTCCTCTAAGCGAGCTATTTCCGCTCGACTCGATTCTAAATCCCGGCGTAGGTTAACCTTGGCTTGTGTTCTTTTGCCAACACTCACCCTAAGTTGATCACTTCGGACTCTTAGCTTTTGAAGTTCGAGGTTAGCTGATTTTTGGGAATCACGCCACGCTTGCAATTCGGATTCCATACGGGAAGCGATATAGGAGGGTATGCCTTTGGTACGAATAGCTTGTAGAAGTTCAACATGTCGCTTCAAATCAACCAAATAAGCGTTGATTGAATCGGCTAACTCATTATACCCTTCCTCTCTGAATCCTGATATAAAACGCTCAAGAGATTTTTTATAATTCTCAAAATATGATCCTTTGAAGAGAATACGATCCACCATAGAGTTCAAAAAGGGGATGAAGCCTTGGAGATTAGAACAGATGACAGCCTTATCCGGATCGTCGTTGACCAACAGAGCTTGGATCTGATTTGATAATGATGAGGGAACTGCAATGAGGGCAAATAGGTTAGTACAGAATATATGTATGCATACAAGATAATAAGTTGAAGCATACCAAGTTCGACGGAAGAGCCTTCAGTATGACTTTGTTCACCCAAGGATGGTAGTCCAGCTTCCTGAATAACCAATGTGGGTTCAAGAATAGCAGCTTTTGATGCACCAGCTACGTCAGAAGATTTTTCAATCTGAGCCTCAGAGAATTTCGGGTCCAAGCTAAAAGGCTCCTTAGGAGGGGATTCTACAAACAGAAGGATTACAATGAGCATAATGGAATGTTAATCCAAAATTTGAAACAAATGATAGGTAAAACTCACCAACTCTAGGCACAACATCGGCCGACGTACCAACTTCTTCAGTTGGTCTCGCTTTTGTTGCGACCGGACTAATCTGGGGAGTGACGGTAACTTCTATCATCATCAGGTCCATAGGAGTAGTAGGTTGAGATTCGAGAACAGACGATTGCAAATCAACCTCAGTTCCTGCCCATGGTACGAGATCACGATTATCCGGTTGATCAGATGTTCCAATGATTATAGTAGTATCAGTTCCAGCAACTGGTCCTACAATTCGAACAATTATATGATTAATCAAGTTATATATATATATATATAATATAATTCCTCGACCTCTGTTGCAGGCGTGGCCTCTCCCTTGACAGACTCTTTCATTATGGCATCTATAGAACGTGTTGAATTGTAAATGACACGTAAATTTAAACGAATTTGCTCAAGACAAAGATTAATTTTACCTTCGTTGGTCGGGACGGATTCGAGAGCTCCACCACTTGTACCTGCTTCTTTTAGTTTAACTAAAAGGAGACCAAGCGCACAAGTCATTAAAGGAGGCACACGGTCTGACTCATTCATTTCTCGGATTTCTCTTCCAAGGGGAGAAAGATCAGTACCTGTATCCGCAGCCGATGGATCGATGTCAGGAGTTGGTGGAACATCAGCTGGTCCTTCTTTCAGAGCATCTTGTATTTGCTGGACGAAGCTGGTCTCCTCAATCTCCATACCTCCGGGAGAAACAGCATCAGCTGGCAATTCTCCTTCTTCTTGATTCCATACAGAAATTGAGCATAAAATAAATTTGAACGTTAAGAAGTGTGAAAGCAATAAAGACAAATAGTTACCTTGTTCATCAGAAGAAGCACTACGATCAGGCGTCTCTTCTAGAGCAGGAAGATGAACGCGTGGCTTAGAGACAGCTTTCTTCTGTCTCTTCAGTGAGTTCAACTCTGGGGGAAGCTTGAGTCTGAGCTTGAGTGGAAGATTGAGATCTTTGCCTATGAGCAAGAGGCACTGTATCCTCTTCATCCTCTTCGTCTCCACTGAGAACGTCTACCGTCATCCGATTAGGATAGGTCATGACGACTCTCTCTCTCCGTTTTTTCGGAGCAGCTTATGGTTGGGCCGGAGCGACAGAAGGTCTTACAAGTCCTCTCTCGAAGAAAGAGTCAGGGAGACCTGTTGCTTCCTCAGAACTTGAATCAGTCTCGTCCGCCCCTTCAGAAGTTTCAGTCGCTTCACTATCAAACTCTTCTTCACTATCCGTTGGGCGGGCCGGTTCCTTTCCTTTTCTCGAGGATTCAGCAGTTTCTTTTCCTCGAGTCAACACCATAGCCTCACGAGTCGCCTCTGTCGCTTGCCGCGGAGCTGCCTCTTCCTATGAATCTGATACTCTCTTACGTCGAGTGACGATATTAGCGGCAATCAACCACTTGCAAAAGAGGAAGGTCATCCGTAGAGGCGGCGCCTCCAAAGGGATATCGAATTCAACATTTGTGCAGCCGGCAATGCTCCAAAACCAAGCTCTCGCCCCGTCGATAAGTCCACCTCGAAAGCTAAGGTGACGGTTTGGGTTGCCTACATATATCTGATCATAGCCGAACTGACGGGCGAATCGACATGGAAGATAGGGTTTAATGTGACAAACGTCTCTTACCCGAAATAATAAATAACCAGGTCGAATGTTCATCAACCACCTGAAGCACCCGACATCTAGAATGGTACGGTTCTGCCTTGGTTCTTCAGTATCCAACAAGGTCGTATTATACATACCGGAGAATCGAGGGAAGCAGGGGAAGAATTCCCAACACTTATGAATTTTGAACAGCCTCGTTATGTCCGGCCATCGATGTTTGATCCATTTGCAACCCTCAAGGGTCTGTAAAAGAGGAAGACTAGGATCCACCATCTCAGGAGCTTCCATTAAATCTTGCCGGTGCAGAACCAACCATGTCATCAAATAAGTGTAGGGTAATTCTAGTTTCGGAACAGATATGCTGGCAGAGGGTTTCTTTTTCTCTTGTGTGAATGCGAAAACTAACTGCCGTAATCCACTGTGAATAGCCGCCACCATAGCAGGAAGCAAGGATAATCTACGACCTGTGGCTAACTGGACGGCCGGGTACAACACTTCCAATGGCATAGCATCAGAGGATTGGTGGGGAACTACACACCTTTTCAACCATATGGCCAGAAAGCCAGCCAGTAGAGTAGTGGGGCGAATCGGAACACTAGCTTGCCACAGATAAGGGCGGAATTTAGTTCCGTGCGAAAATCCATCTTCTGAATGAGAAGTGTAAGATTGTGCGTTTGTTTTCTCCAACAGCCGATTGATGTCACCCGGGCTCAAAGGAGATAATCCACATACCTCTCCCGATCGATCCTCCAGGTTCTTGAATAGATAATCAGCGAATTGCTTTAAGCTGACCTGGGGAGATTTCTTCCTAGCTTTGGTTTCCATTTCAGCCATAGCTATATGATAATGACAAGTCAGCTCCCATAAAGTCTCGTGGGTCACAGATGACCGATCCTTCATCTTATTAAGCTGACTGGTGGTTGGGAAGAACTCTTGATATGGAACATCGCCTATGGGCAAGCCAGACACCTTCATCATTTCGTGCAATGGTAACCCGAGCTCCCCGTTCTTGGTGAAGGACGTATTAGTGTCAGGATTGTAGATCTCGAACAAATGGAGGAAATAACCTACACTAATTTGCAGACCATGCATGCTGGCACGGATCGGGACTTCCAACCCTAGTTCTGCTAACTCTCGCCCCCAACGGTTCAACACATATCGAGTCATTCTGGTCCACCACCATTTATCCCCAGAATAATGGACCCATCCATAACATCTGAAATTCTCGTGGGGTAATTTCTTCGTGTAACCACTGCGCAGGCTTGCAGAAAGCAATCGTCGGATCCTTTATGGAGTCACCAAACAAGAAGTTTGGTTTCCTTATACATTGGTTTGAGTCCTTCTCTGAAATTAAGGTTGCGTCCGTGATTAACCGTCGCAGAATACGGCAACTACCTCGTTGAATCAAATCTCGGGCCCCTTCGCTGTAATCTGACTTGAACTGAGGAGCAGACTCGATTAACGGTAGCCCCTCATAAACATCAGCAGTAAATGTGGTAGAAGGAAATCGGACTGATAAAAGAAACATACACATAAATTGTGTGAGAATAGTCCTAAGATTTTAGAGAAAACGGTATATCTTACTCCATAAGATATAGTCGCCATCTCACAGCAGGTGTGACGATTTCTTTTTATTACCATATGTATAAAGGAGATATGCGTTACTATGCACGGGCATTATAACGGCATACCAGAACCTTTCAACACACGTAGGATGATATGAAATCGCCCATGTGTATTATGAAGTGTGTTTTGTCCAAGCAAAACAAACACTTTTAAGCGTCGATCCCGTCGATCCCCTCAAAGGAGGATACTGGCTCTTCTCAAGGGTATCTCAAAGGATACAAACGAGGATCTGCATGCAAATACAGGTACATATATACGAAATTGACGAAATACAGTATTTAAATTCATGAAAGGGTGAAAGAAATGTACCCCCATGTGAAGCGGCAACAGGAGCAGCCCCCTCGGGAGACTGAACAGTCGGATGGCCTCGAGAACCTCTGGATCTACGTGGCGACATGATGAATAAATGACCTACAAGGAAACCCAACGACAAACTGTCAGAATTTTGAGCAAGAAGTCGAAATAGTACATGCAAGGTCACAGTGAAAGGAACTTGAAATTTTAAAGAGAAGAGGGAAAACAAATATACCAAATCCGAAGCAAATCTCCACAAACGAAAGCTCCACACAAATCAGAAAGGAAGAGGAACAGAAAAGGCAAAGAACTGGTCCAAAATCGCTGAAGAAATCGCCTGAAAATCGCCAAAATCCGACGTAAAAAATCTCAGAAAAAACCCTAAGTCGGGTTTTATAACCCCCGACTTAACCGAGCGGGACAGATTTTACTGTCTCGCTGTGCGAGACAGACTTTACTGTCTCACACCACGAGACAGCTTTTACTGTCTCGCACCGCGAGACAGCATTTACTGTCTCGCACTGCAGGACAGCATTTACTGTCTCGTACAATGAGACAGTATAAGCTGTCTCGTATCACAAGATGGCAATGATTCTTTGAGTATAATAGGCGATATCGTGCTGTTTTGATACACATGGATACTCCAATGGGTACACGAGTCTAAACTGTTTTCCTACATTCGACGGGAAGTTTCTAGAGAATATTACTCTTGATATTCTTAAGGATAACCTGACGAACTTTCGAGAGACAAACAAGCATCAATCTGGAAATACCAACTTCAATTCAAGATCTCGACAACGGTCAAGCGATAAACGCAGTGCCGGAAAAGTATTAGCTATTCTACAAAGAACTGAACAGACTAATGAATGAAGAGATCAAGAGCCGAAGCTATTTTACAGATTCTCCTACACGATCTACTCCACCAAGCATTGAAGGGATCGTAAGTAAAATCTATCTTATCCAAAGTATCTAATGCTCCTCTATAAAAGAATGAGTCTGGAATACTTTGGAGGGGGTATCTGTAGGCGTCAAAAAATGCTAATAGGTATCCCAAACATAGAGAAAATCATTCAAAAGAAATCTACAGATATGAACTGTCTCGCCAGCGAGACAGTCTTTACTGTCTTGCCAGCGAGACAGTCTTTACTGTCTCGCAG
>NC_033802.1:59519214-59533115 GCF_001876935.1 Asparagus officinalis
CACGGCGAGACAGTGTTTGCTGTCTCGCCGGCGAGACAGTGTTTGCTGTCTCGCGGCGAGACAGTGTTTGCTGTCTCGCGGCGAGACAGTGTTTGCTGTCTCGCCAGCGAGATAGTATTAAAATGGTCAAAATCACCTCGATAACTGCCCTACACGTGTCCATCAACTGTCAAGAGACGTGGGAAGCATCGTGGGCGAAAATCACGTGGATAACTGCCAAAATAACAGAGTTTGAAACATGGGAAGGCAGTTAAAACGAAAACTTCCTGACGGTTACTGTTTCCGAGATAGTATTTACTGTCTCGCGGGCCGAGACAGCAAACACTGTCTCGCTCGCCGAGACAGAGCATTTACTATCTCGCGGGCCGAGACAGCAAACACTGTCCCCCCCGCCGAGACAGTAAACACTGTCTCGCCGTACTAATTTTGTCGTTTGTTGAGTTTTTTCAGTTACAGACCCCTGAGGCTATAAATACACCCCTAGGGTCACTTCTGACGAGGATCGAGCATATTTGCGAGCAATCCAGAGTAGAGAGAGCAGATTTGAGTTTTCGTGTGACTCCTTGAAATTGAGCTTTGACTTGATTTTAAGAAGAACGACTACCTTACTTTGATAAGATATCGTTTCAAGTTCTCACTTCGATAAACGAAGTCAGAATCAGTAAACCCCCTTCACGATCTGTGATTCGGCGGTCCACGAACCAAAGCGTTCCCGGCACAGGCAAAGTCCCACAAAAACAGGATTCGATAAACGACTTCTGTGTTAGTTTCTCAAGAGTTGTAATTTTCTAATTTTTTCATTGTAATTCGTTGTAAACGATCGAAGTTCAATAGAATTATCAATGGAAGCAACTTTTGACGCAAACACACCAGTATTAGGAAAACCATTCTTGATCTATGTCAGGGTAAAGGACTCACTCAAAAAAATGATAATGGACATGAATGAGCTATTTACTACCTCAATCGGACTATGATTGGCGCTAAACATCGGTATAACCCAGTCAAGAAGGAATGTTTAGTATTGGTCTTCATGATCCAAAAGATGCGACACTACCTCACCGATCAATCCATTCATGTCATCTCAAGAGTCAATCCTCTACAAATACTCATGACGAAACCTGGGTCACTAAATTTCAAGTTAGCAAAATGGCGATACTGCTATCACAATATGACTTGATATTCATGCCACAGAAAGCAGTTAAGGGTTAAGCAATAGCCGGTTTTTGGTAGAACACCCTATTCCCGAGTCTTCTAAGCTCTATGAAGACATACCAGATGAAGTCTTTGAGTTAAATGCTGTCTTTGACCATCAAATATAGCAACTCTACTTCGGCGGTGCGTCATGACACAACCATAAAGGAGCAATCATTGCAGGAGTGAGGGTAGTACTGATTGACCCCTATGGACATGTTCTCCATCAGGCCTATTCATTTATCGAGCCATGTTCCAACAACGTAGCCGAGTATAACGCTCTTATAATTGACCTACAGCTTGCTGAAGACATGGGTGTCAAATACATTGAAGCTCACTATGATTCTAAACTAATCATGAATCAAATCAAGGAAGAATACGAGGTCCGCCACAATGACCTCATGACTTACCATAAAGCGGTAACAAAACTAGCGCAATCTTTCGAAGGCTTCTACATTAGCTACATAACTCACTTCAAAAATACCCATGCGGATGCTCTCGCATCCCTTGCGGCTACACTCGCCTTGGCACTTAAGTCCACTAGGAGTATCATGATAGCTAGCCATCAATTGTGCTCCCCAGAGAATATCCTTGAAATCAATGAAATGCAAGTCAGGACAACTCACTTTGAAGGTAATGATTGACAGTTACCAATCATCAACTATGTTTTGCACGGGATACTACCAGATGATCCGAAGCAAGCAATCTTGATCCAAAAAAGTACTTCGTGATTATTCTATGATTCTACCACACAGACTTTGTACCAACGATCCTTCGACAGTATTTTGCTCTGATGCTTATCACCAAGTGAAGCTCGAGAAGTGTACAGGGCTCATCAACTTGGTTCAAACTTCACGACTGACTTCATCGTCTAGGGTACTACTAGCCGACAACGATAGCAGATGCGATAGCATACGCTAAACGATGTCATGCGTGTCAAATCTACACTGACTTTCTACATCAACCTCCAGAATAATTGCATCTGACGATTACCTCTTGGTCATATGAAGCATGGGTCATAGACATCATTGGGCAAATTAGCCCGCCATCCACCAAAGGTCATCGATTCATCCTAGCCATCACATATTACTTCTCCACATGGGTCGAAGTTGTTCCCCTCAGAGAAGTCAAGACATCTCAAGTGATAAAATTCTTGAGACATCATGTGATTTATCGATTTGGCGTTCCTAGACATATCATTCACGATAATGGTCCACAACTTGTCAGTCGACCATTCTTTAAATTCTGCAACAAGTACAGAATCCAAGATATGGCTTCTACGCTATACAATCCAGTTGCTAATAGTGTAGCTGAAGCTTTTAACAAAACCATTGTCAAACTTCTAAAGAAGTTCATCTCCTCATACAAGCGAGATTAGGATGAGAAACTCGGAGAGTGCTTATGGGCCTACCGAACAACAGTCCACACTCCTACTAGCACACCATTCTTATTGGTCTATGGATGCGAAGCCGTGATCTCTCTAGAAATTAAAGTATCATCATTAAGAATCGTTATCACCGAGAAAATGACAACTAAAGAACATCATCAAAAGCGCTTCCAAAAAATAAAAGCGCTAGATGAGCTGAGACTTCAAGCTCAGCAAAGAATCGAGATCTATCAGTCACGGATCTTAAGAGCCTTCAATATGAGAGTCAGAGAACAATCATTCAAAGAAGATGATTTAGTCTTAGCCGTGCGTCGACCCATGGTCATGACGCATAAGACTAAAGGAAAATTTTAACCCAAATGGGAAGGTCTATTTGTAGTAGAGACAGTCTACTCAAATAGAGCATACCACCTAATTGACCAATATGGCAATAGGCTTATAGCGCCAATCAACGGGAAGTTTCTCAAGAAATACTACCCATGACATCGGCCGATTCTATCTCTCCATAGAGATCTTGGTCACGTTTAAGTTTTCACTTCTGACCAGAAACATTGATCTTCTCGATCCCAAAATCTTCAATGAGTCCTCAAGTTAACATCACACCTCTGCTTTACTAAAAAATATCCTGACCACTGTCATGTTAAAATCATATCTCTAAATAGTATCCACTTTAAGCATCCTCTGTACTGTCATGTTAGCATTACACCTCTGAACAGTACCGACTTGATCGAACCGTCATGTTAACATTACACCTCTGAACAATTTCTCTTGATCTTACCGGTTAATATTACACCTCTATCAGACCATTTTATTGACCGGTTAACATTACACCTCTGTCGACCTCTTCTAGCGAATTTGAACAGTTAACATTCCACCTCTGTTAAACTCGCTCTTACCAAAATCCAATTAGTTAACATTACACTTCCATCGATTTCCTACTGTTAAGTTAACACCACACTTCCAAACAATAATCGTCCTTCAAACTCTCGTGAACCAACCGGTTAACATTACACCTCTGTTGGTCACTCCATTTTGGCATGTTAACATTACACCTCTGTTAAAATTCTTCAGTACTATCATGTTAACATTACACCTTTGAACAATACTAATCTTGCAAACCTGGTATGTTAACATCACACCATTATTAGTTTGATTCGACTGACCGGTTAACATTATATCTTTGTCGGTCATCCTATTTGACATGTTAACATTACACCTCTATCAAATATCCTCACTGTTATGTTAACATCACATCTCTGAACAGTGTCAACCTGGTCAAGCTATTAAGTTAACATTACACCTCTATTAGTTTGATCCCAACATCATTATCCCCAGCATAGATGTTACTATGATACGTTAACAATACACCTCTATCATATACACGTCAAGGGAAATGAAAAGTTCTTTTATTTATTAAAAGATCTACAAAAAGATCATTATAGGGAAAGGGGATAAAAAGTGTGTATTTGTACAACACACTCAGCCACTCGTGCATCCTTGACTTCATGAGCACCCTTCTGGGTCTGCTCCCTCAAGACTCTAGGATCGATAGGAATGGACTGGGACCTAATAACCGAGAGCTGCTCCATCTAAGCTTGGAGCTCCATGACCTGAGAGTCCCACTTCTTAGTCGACTCGGCTAAATCAAGCTCAAGCTCTTCTTCTGATGCTAGGTGGCCTCCAAACGCGCCTGGGCCATAACAATGGTCACCTTAGCTTCATTGATTATATCATCTTATTGCTGGATAGCACCCTAAAGCTCTGTCTGGTGGTCGTCAGTCGATGCAATGCTGTCATTCAAATCACGGATTTTCATATCGATCTCCTCTATTTCTGCACGAGCAGATTCACCAGCCTTACGATGAGCTACTAGAAAGTGACGGAATTTGACCTCAGCAATGCCATTAAGATATGCTGTATGAATCCCATGCAACTCTTGACAATGGAATTTGGCTTTATCAATCGTTGTCTTGAAGGGCTCAGTGCGGATGGAATCGGCAACCGAAGTCAAGACACCTAGCTGATCCCTTAACAACTTGAGAAGTAAGGGCAGATAATGCTCTCTGCAAATTTAAGGCGATGGCGACACTGTGGTTAAACAATCTCGCCAGACTTTCTATCAAGATCTATACCTCCATCTCTACCAAGTCCTCGAGATTAGGTGATTGAGAGACCTCCACAAAGCTTGAAGGACCTGCTTCAGTAGAGATCATCATCGCATCCGTGGTGGTCGGAGAGATGGTCGGCGTGACTTGTATCCGCTCATGGGGTCCACAGCCAATAATAAACTCCTTAATTCTAATATGATCTCAAGATAAGAAAATTGAAATAAAATCCCAAATTTAACGCCCATAAAACTGAAGACAAGAAAATCACAAAATTGAAAGAAGACATGTTCAAAAAACCCCAAAATTGATAGAAGACAAGATCAAAAAGCACTAGCTAAGGGTATACCTCAAAATCCAGTGACCAAGAGGAACTTTGCTCGATCAGAGAGAGAGGGAGGAGGAACTATGGCTCGATGGAGAGAGGAGAACTCGAGCGCTCGAGAGGAGAGAGAGGAACTATGGTTCAAGGATCGCTGTCGCTCGATGCGGCCCTCACGGTCGGTCCCAATCTGCCGCTCGCCGATCGCCAACTTGCGCTCCCTAGCTGGCCGCTCACCTTTCGACGCTCGCCGCCGCTCACCGTTCACTGCTCGAGCTTCGTGATGGGATCTAGGGCTGCTCCCCGCTTGGGCTTTGTAATGGGATCTAGGTCTTCTCTTCGTGATGTTAATTTCTCTTCGTAAGCTTATTTGTGTTATACGGGTTTAGAGCTTTGTTATACGGGTGGGGATTTTTGTTATACGGGTCAGTCAGTTCAACCCGAATTGACCCATCTAATAAATGGGTAAAATTGGGTTGATCTGTTTATGACCCGACTCATGTAACTCAACCCATACCTATTATAAACGGGTCGGGTCGGGTCGGGTTAATGGGTCAGGTCATAATTTGCCACCCCTAGTCAAGAATATGTCTTATTGCATTTGTTAATTAGCATATAGTTGTATTCCCATTATAGTTGTGGACAGATATTCTGAGCTCAACATGGAGTTGTCTTCATGCTATATATACAATTTTCATTTACATAGCATCATATTTTGAATTTTCACGGAGATCTGTTTTCTTGCACATAAAGATTATTGGCATGTATAAGGAGATCTTTTTATATGGAAAAAAGGCTTTGCCTATTTCTAATGATAGTCGAACTAAAATTGTGTTTAATTATCATTGTCAAATGACTATTAAAAACTTGTAGGATTCTTTAAGAATATGCAGGGCGTGACCAAACAGATTGATTTTTACAGCAAGTTGAATTTAGGATGTGTTGCAAATGCACTAATGGAGAAGATGGATTGTCACAAGCACAAGAAAAAACTGGACAAAATATTTTTCTATTTACATCGAAAAATTGATCATATCTTTCAATGCCTACATATTAATAATATATGAAAATCACCTTTTTTTAGACGGAGTTAATCAAAGCATGAGTGTTCAGTTGGCTACCATTTGTTTTGCCAAATTTCACCCAGATTGATAGATATCTTGCTTTTTGTCTTGGTTTGTGATTTAGGAAGATCTATATTGATTAGGAAATGAATACGATTTGATTTTAGATTTGACTGATTAATTTTCTCAATTATAAGGAGGTTTTGTTATTTTGAGTTTCATTTAAGGCTTCTAAGCTCCAACAGTGTCTTGATGGCTTTAGCTCTGTTTGTAGGCTAATCCTAGCAAGTGTTGCATATATTTTGGTGGTATTGATGATGGCTCAAATGCTCTTATTTGTTCTACTTCTGGGTATTATGTGGGTGTTCTCCCAAATAGATGTGTGTGTGTTGGATGGGTGTGGAGGTTTCCCTAATTTGTAAGAGGTCATCTTATGTTGATCGCGCTGCACTTACATCAAAAGTTTTAAATCAATTTCAAAATTGGATGAACCATAAGGTCCTTTCTTATGCTGGTAAAGTACAACTTATTTTTGAAGAAAGTGGGGGCCACGCGGAGAGGAAAACTACGTGAAGAGCTAAACCTTGGGTTCATGTGGGGTCCACCTTCATGAAGTTCACGCGGATTCTCGTGACTGCGTGGTGATGGCCCACCCGAAGAGAGGTTTATAAATACCTCTTCATTTTCTTAAGGCTATGAATAGGCAGAAGGTGAGAACGCAAAAAAAAGCGGCTGTGCAAGTATAGGTAAAAAGCAGATTGATTCTTCGGCATACTGAAGGGAAATTCGGCAGAGGTTGAGTCGACTGTTGTCAAGGGTTTTGTGCATCCCCTTTTGAGAGGTTTTTTTGTGTGAGGGATTTGAGAGCTTATTTGAGGGTTTAAGTTATGTGATTGTAAACCCTAGTTGTATTCTCTTCCTCTAATAGTAGATCTCCCCCCTCCTTACCCCGTGGACGTAGGAAACTTATCGAACCACGTAAAATTCGTTGTCTTACTGACTTGTAATTTATAATAGCTTGTTTAGGTTCCCTCGACAGGTCAGTCCTAGAACTGATAAGAGGAAGAGTGTATATCTCACTTTGTTGAGATATTGCACTTTCGATTCTTGTTTCCTTGGTGAAACATGAATGTTGTTATGATCTAATCTCTTGTCGTGCAGCAGAGGTGCTGCCGAAATTTTTGCTGAGCACAACAAGTAGTATCAGAGCTTCAGGTTTGGCTTGAGGCTTGTTCGAAGGATTCGGTGAAGGATTCCTATCTGAAGAGTTAGATCGACAACATGGGAGAAGCAAACACATCAGGTTCGTCTCTTACAAATGCGATACAATGTCTGAGCATCAATAACATGAAGATTGATGTTTTAAAGTTCGACGACAAGATTAATTTCGGATTATGGAGGTGTAAGGTGATGGATGCCTTAGATGCATAGAATTTGGAGGAGACTCTTGAGTTAAAAGAGAAACCGGAAGACATAGAGAACAAGGTTTGGAAGAAGATGAATAGTAGGGCTTGTGGAGTTATTCGGTCATGCTTGACACTAGATCTTATTTATGACGTAATGAACGAGACGTCGGCAAAAAGAATATGGGAAACACTCAATGAGAAGTATCTTACGAAGAGCATTAAAAATTGGTTTCACTTGAAGAAGAGGTTTTACCAATTCAAGATGAAGAGGGGAGTTTCCATCAGGGAGCATGTTAATAATTTCACGAAGCTACTTTCAGATATGGCCAATGTGGATATCATGGTTGAGGATGAAGACAATACGATGTTACTTTTGTGTTTGTTGCTCGAGGATGATTACGGTATGTTCGTTCTCACTATGATCAATGGAAGAACTATTGTTAGCTATAAAGAGGTGACCTCAGCTTTGGTGAATTATGAGTTGAGGAAGAGTGATGGTGAACCCTCCGAGAAGACATCGGGAGATGCACTAGCAGTTTAAGACCGTGATTCAAACCGTCGCCAGTTCAACCGTTCAAAATCGGAGAATAGAGGTGCCCATAAGAGTGTTGGTATAAATCAATGTCAGTATTGTAAAGAAGAAGGACATTGGAAGATTGACTGCCCAAAGTGGAAGGAAAAAGTCGGGAAGAACAAGGGGAAAGTCGTACAAGCTTCAGAAGTAAATGTTGCAAAAGCTATTAATGAACAGTCAGAGTCAGATTCTTCAGGCTATGTGTGTCATGCACTACTGCCGGTTTGCTATGCCGACTCCACGGAATGGATATTGGATTCAGGAGTCATATATCACATATGTTCTAGGAGGGATTGGTTCTCTAGCTTTGAGGAGCTGGAAAGAGGGGATGTCGTGCTTATGGGAAATGACCACGTATGCCTTATTGGTGCTATTGGTTTAGTCCGAATTAGGATGCATGACGGAATGGTGAGGGAATTGAAAGAAGTGAGGTTCGTACCGCTGTTGATGAAGAACATTATTTCTCTTGGTACTTTAGAAGCAGCTGGTTATCGGGTGACCTTAGAGAATGCTACAGCTAAGGTCACGAAGGGTTCTATAGTGGTGATACGAGGAGTCAGGGAAAACTTCCTATACTACTTGAAGGGTAAGACAGTTATAGGAGGTCTGGCAGCTTCTATCACTACAGAGGAGGACACTATCACTTTGTGGCACATGAGACTAGGACACACAGGAGATAAGTGTTAGACCCTAGAGGGGGGTGATTAGGGTCTTATGCTAATCTAATCCGATTAAATGCCAATTAAAATTAATTAATAAGTTATCCTAGCAAGTATGAAATACAACAATGTATATGAGCTAGGATAAGCTATATGAACAACAAGATATATCCTAACAAAGAGATATATGCAATGTATGTGCAAGGATATATAAACTCAAGGGGAAACAATCTAAACTAGATAGTGGGCAATATCATCAACAAGCAATATACAAAGGCGATATAAGATATGAACATAAAAGTAAGTGCGTCAATGCAATCACAAACAAACAATATGATTACGGAGTTTGGTCCCCACGACCTACGTCTCCGCTCCTCACCTCGAGGAGATCTTCACTATCACAACCGGGTTTTCTACGTTCACCCGAACAATGTTTACACCTCACAATACAATCACTATGCAATCACACCTCACACACTAAGTGTTAGTCCTAGCCCGTGTCCTCCTCCTCAAGTGCTCGGTTACAACCTCTCCCTAGGCACGTCAACCGACGCCACTCCTCTTGGATTCGACCCTGTCTCTCACCACACACTTCTCTCGGTGTTCAAGTGTATTACAAGTGAATCCTTACCATTAGGCTCAATACAAAGTGTTTGTTCTCTACAATGAATGAGAACGAATTATAATCTCACTCTCTAAGTTACACAATTCCGCAACCCAATTATTCTATGAATGTAAATACTATAAGCTCAATGGTTGTGTGTGTACAAAGAGATAAATAAAATCAATTAAACTAAACTCAATATAAATCTAGCTTATGGAAATTATAATCAAAATAATAAATTGCTAGATTAGTTTAGAAACACTTCTCTAAAGATGACAAGAGAGTGGGAGAAGAGTGAATGCTCAAACACCAAAGGATGATCTCCACTTGCTCTTGTGAAATTTTCTTCACAAACAAAACTCTTAAACACTTTTTTAAACAAACACAAAACACCCTTAAACTTGTTTAAATAATTCTTTTGGTTGGGTTGAAAGAGAACATCAATAGGGTATTTATACCCACTCAAAAACTCAGCCAAAACCCCTAACAAAAGACAAAAACAGCCCCAGCAAACAACTCAGAAAAATAGCCGTTGGAAGCCAACGGATCTATTGTCGGTCGACCGAAAATTCTGTCGGTCGACCGATGGAGCTCTCGGTCGACCGCACCGGTCGACCGACCAACTCTCTGCTGCATGGTGATGAAAGAACAAATGATCGGTCGACCGGTGCGGTCGACCGAAAACTGACACAGCAGAAAACTGATATCTGATTTTAAAACGCTGTTTAAAAATATCAAATAAATTCCAAAAAATGTAAAACTTTGGGGAATGATTGTAGACATGATAATAAGCATGCTACAGCAACTGGTTATCAGAAAGGACCTTCCAAATGAAAAATATCATCATTTTACAAAATAGTTCAAAACATGAAAATATGAGATACTTAAATTTTGATGTTTTGACATAAACCAACTTTTGAAACTTTGTGAAATGTTTTTATAGACTTAGTAAAACATGTATAAACTGATATTGAAGTCTACAAACTAAGAATACAATATTTTCACAAAATTGCATATTCTATGCAATGTTTTCAAAAACACAATAGAAAATATGAAATATATAATTTCATATATATATAATCATAAAAACTCAAAACACATGTATGTATATATATAACTATATATATGCATAGAAACCAAAACTTATGTATATATATAACTATATATATATACACGAAGAAACCAATAAATGTGTGTGTATAAGATATTGAGCTTAACGTACTTAACACACATAATATAAATCCTAAACTAAATTACCCAAGCTTGATCTTGATCTTCATTTGGCTCAACTTGGTACACGTTGCGGATGAAGCTAAACTTGGATCTTGAACTTGAATTGTACGATGCTTCACTCCACAATTCCGCCAACCTCCTCTTGATATGATCGTGTAGGCTCAATCCATCCAACCTCCAACTACGTTGTTTGTCTACAATACATAGGAAAACATAAATACTAGACAAACAACATTAGTGGTAAATTGTTTATTAAACATCATCAAAATAAGAAGGCCAACAATAAGTCCATGCAGTAATTGACGAAACATGGGCTATTGAAATGTGCTAAGACCTGTAAGATGGAGCTTTGTGAGTATTGTGTACTTAGGAAGAAGACTAGAGTGAAGTTTAGCACTGCTATTCATAACACCCAAGGTACATTAGATTACATTCACATAGATGTTTGGGGTCCTTCCAAGAACACATCACTTGATGGGGCTAACTATTTTATCACTTTTATTGATGACTATTTCAGGAGGAATTAGGTATACCCTATGAAGCATAAACATAAGGTCCTGGATATTTTTATGGAGTGAAAAAAGAAAGTGGAGCTGTAGACAGGTAGAAAGGTGAAGACTCTACGTTCAGATAATGGTGGAGAGTATAAGAGTGATCTATTTCTGCAGTTTTGCTGGGATCATGGTATTAGACGACACTTCACAGTTCGAGAGACACCGTAACAGAACGGGGTGGCTGAGAGATTGAATCGTACCTTGCTGGAGAAGGTACGATATATGATTACGCAGAATGGATTGTCTAGATCCTTTTGGGCCGAGACATTGGTTATGCGAGCCATCTCATGAATAGGTTATCGTGCACTGCAATATAGGGGAAGACTCTGTTAGAGCGTTGGTCTGGTTCGGTAGCTAGTGACTATGGGTCGCTTCGGATATTTGGGTGTCCTACTTATTACCATGTCAGTGATGGTAAATTAAATCCGAGGACGAGGAAAGCAGTCTTTGTGGGATTTAGAGATGGAGTTAATGGCTTCAAGTTATGGGATCCACAGGACAAGAAGATAGTAATTAGTAAGAATGTCACATTTAACGAGGCATACATGATGAAGCCTCAAGTTTCTCAGCAGGTGGAGGAATGCCAGATTCGGGAGATATCGTAGAAGGTGAAGGATGATGTGACTCCACTCACTCCAGAGAGCATTGTATCTATCGAGGCTCCTACAGAGGTGACACTGGAAGGAGATGAGATAACAGTCGGGCATGTAGAGGATACAGTGGATTGTAAGACTCAGGAGCAGGGTTATGTTCAGGAGTTTATTACAGCGAATAGATCTAGAAGGGTGATTCGTCGGCCAGCTAGGTATAATGATGTCATGATCACATATGCATTATCAATGGAGGTCATTGATGATATGGTTCCATCCACACTCAGAAAGGCAGAGTCTAGCCCCGATTCGATCAGGTGGATGTAAGCTATAGAGGAGGAGATGCGATCTCTTCAGAAGAATGACACTTGGGAACTTGCAAAGCTACCTAAGGGTAAGAAAACTATTGGTTGCAAGTGGGTATATACGAAGAAGGAGGGATCTTCTATTGGAGATATTCAGTTCAAAGTCAGATTGGTTGCCAAGGGATATGCATAGCTTGAGAGCATTAATTACAATGAGGTATTCTCACCTGTTGTAAAACATTCGTCGATTAGGATTTTGTTGGCATTAGTGGCACAGCTGGATTTGAATTTGGTCTAGATGGATGTTAAGACAGCCTTTTTACATGAAGATTTAGAAGAGGAGATCTACATGACATAACATATGGGGTTCAAAACTACAGGAAAGGAAGAATTGGTATGCAAGTTAAAGAAGTCTCTTTACGGATTGAAGCAATCGACGCGACAATGGTACAAAAGATTCGACGGCTTTATGATTGGTCGAGGGTACACAAGGAGCTCATATGACCCATGTGTTTACATGCACAAGCTACAGGATGGTGAGTATATCTATTTGTTACTATATGTTGATGATATG
Source organism: Asparagus officinalis (assembly GCF_001876935.1). Classification (NCBI taxonomy): domain Eukaryota; kingdom Viridiplantae; phylum Streptophyta; class Magnoliopsida; order Asparagales; family Asparagaceae; genus Asparagus; species Asparagus officinalis. The sequence goes on from NC_033802.1 coordinate 59,531,783, forward strand.
CTTATTGCCTCCAGGAATTCTTCGGCTATTCGAAAGTTGAAAAAAGATCTGTCAACCGAGTTCGAGATGAAGGATCTTGGAGAAGCAAAGAAGATATTGGGTATGAAGATTGAGAGAGATAGGGTGAAGGGGAGATTGAAGCTTACACAGAAGAGCTATTTGCAGAAGATGTTGAAGAAATTCAGCTTTGATGACAATGCAAAAGCAGTTAGCACTCCATTGGCTCCCCACTTCAAGCTTTCAGCTAGTATGTCACCTGTTTCAGTTGAGGATAGAGATTATATATTGAATGTTTCATATGCCAGTACAGTGGGTAGCTTGATATATGCGATGGTATGTACAAGGCCAGATTTTTCACAGGCCGTGAGTATAGTATCGAGGTACATGCACGACCCCGGGAAGGGTCATTGGGAGGCCGTAAAGTGGATTCTACAGTATGTTAAAGGCACCATGGATGTTGGTTTGGTATTCGAGAAGGATGAGAAGAATGGGCAGGATTATATTGGTTACGTGGATTCAGATTATACTGGAGATCTTGATAAGCGCCGGTCTACTTCAGGATATGTGTTTACATTGACAGGTGCACCGGTATATTGGAGATGTACACTTCAGTCCATAATGACTCTCTCTACTACAAAGACAGAGTATATGGTGGTAACTGAAGCTGTTAAGGAGGATTTGTGGTTGCGTGGATTATTGGAGAACTTGGGGATTGCACAGGAGACAATTCAGGTATATTGTGATAGCATGTCAACTATCTATTTAGTAAAGAACCATGTTTATCATGCACGCACGAAGTACATCGATATCAGATTCCACTTTGTTCATAACGTCTTGGATGATGGAGATGTCATATTGGAGAAGATTCACACAAAGGACAACCCTACGGATATGTTGACCAAAGTTGTTTCAGGTGTTAAGTTTGGTCATTGTTCGGAGCTTTTGAACATTTTTCGGTGTTGATGCCTTTGGAGGCCATTTTGGTGAACTACATGAAGGCTTGATTCCTTGGGAAAGATGATACGTAGGTAGTCATTTATGATACAACTGAGTTGGTGAGTTGATACCGACATTTGGAGAGTGTTCGCATTCTTATTTGGGTTCTCGACTTGTTGTGGATTGAGTTCATTGTCGTGAATTGTTTCACTTCGTACTGGACGCAACAAGTGAGACAATTGGTTTGGTTGATGTCGGCTCAGTTTTGAAAAAAACTTCACTGAGGTAGAGAATTGTGAAGCAAGTGGGGGCCACGCGGAGAGGAAAACCGCGTGAAGAGCAAAACCTTGGGTTCATGTGGGGGCCACCTTCATGAAGTTCACGCGGATTCTTGTGA
>NC_033802.1:59533133-59586787 GCF_001876935.1 Asparagus officinalis
TTTCTTAGGGATGTGAATAAGCAGAAGGTGAGAACGCAAAAAAGGCGGCTGTGCAAGTACAAGTAAAAAAGCAGATTGATTTTTCGGCGTGATGAAGGGAAATTCGGCAGAGGCTGAGTCGGCTATTGTCAAGGGTTTTGTGCATCCCCTTTTGAGAGAGTTTTTTGTGTGAGGGGTTTGAGAGCTTGTTTGAGGGTTTAAGTTGTGTGATTGTAAACCCTAGTTGTATTTTCTCCCTCTAATAGTAGATCTCCCCCTCCTTGCCCCGTGGATGTAGACAACTTGTCAAACCACGTAAAATTCATTGTCTTGCTGTCTTGTGATTTGTAATAGCTTGTTTAGGTTCCCTCGACAGGTCAGTCCTAGAACTGATGAGAGGAAGAGTGTATATCCCACTTTGTTGAGATATTGCACTTTCGATTCTTGTTTCCTTGGTGAAACGAGAATTTCGTTGTGATCTAATCTCTTGTCGTGCAGCAGAGGTGCTGTCGAATTTTCCGCTGAGCACAACATTATTAAAAATGTCATCCTTGGCATCCAAGCGTTTAGACTAGTAACTACATCTTGAGAAAAGGGTCTTGGAGAAAATAGATGAGTTGTGCGGAGAGTTTCTTTGAGTGACTTCTAATGCCTCTCACAAAGTTCCTTTGGTGGACTGGAAAACAATTTGCCTTGCCAAAAAGTTGCTTTTAATTTTTTGGACGTGGAAGCAGCATGTGAGTATAGAGACATGGAAATGAATATATGCCAATACTTCCCCTCAACAATTGAAACCCATAAAATTCAGAGAATTGGGCCTCAATGCCTCACTACTTAGCATATGTTGATTTGTGTGAGTTATAACTACATTTAAATTTTCCAAGAAGTAAATACAAGCTAAATCATTTGTTTTTTTAAGGCCAGTTTCAAATGTTCATATAGTAAGGTAAAAGATTGAGCATGTTGGACCTTACTATTGGATGTATATTACAGCCATTTGGCTCTGTTTTAACTCCTTAAAAACCGGCACATTGTCTGAGATAAGTTGTTTGTCAGATGAGCTTTGCTACAGGCACCCAAAATATGGGATCAACAGGGGGACATGTGAGGTGTCCCCCTCCTATTGCATAATGAGTTGTCCATTATTAATGATGAACAACTCATTCATTATACAATAGGAGGGGGACACCTCACCTGTCCCCCTGTTGGTCCTATATTTTGTTCTTTGACTATTATTTTCTTGTCAGATATAATTAGGTAATGAGATCATAATGGGACCCTATAGTTACCAAGACAGCCAATTATTTTGAGCCACGCCACATAGAAATGTGAATGATTGTTAAAAGTCGGGACAGCATGATCGGGCCCACGTTGGCCCAACAATGAGCTGTCGCTCTTCCTTTGGCTTTCAAGTTGACTGGGTACCAGTACCGAGTTGATGCTTGATTCTAATTGGTCCCACTCAAGATATTGTTCGGCCGTGTTTGTCCACCATAGGTCCTGCTTTTAAACAAATCTAGTGTGCATACCATGCAGAGCAAAGTGACTCCTATTTTTTTAAGACTGTATTTTAAATTTATCTTCCTTTAAATTTTAGTATATTTAATTAAATTATTATATGTTTAAAATATATTAATGAGTAGCAGATTTGATTTACTGTTTATATTATAGCAATAATTTCGTGTGCAGAGAATCAGATTTGATTTACTGTTTATGCTACAATGTTTACTATTGTATTAACAGTACTTTTTTGCATTCTGCTTTAAGTAAAGAGGCGTAGATAAGTTTCGTTTTTTGTCGAGAAGTTAGTTCAAAATAAAACTAGTTTAAAAACTAAGGCTAAACTACGCCAAACTTAGCCTAATTTTATATTTACTAGTTAAATTGCACGTGCAATGCACGCGGTAAAATTTTTAATATTAATTTAAATTATAATTATGTTTATGTAAAGATTTGGTATAAATTTAATGAATGTACACAATATATATGAACATAAGCTAAAAATTAAAAATGTTTGAATAATACATTTATATTTAAGGATCAATTATGCGATAGTAGAGTGGTTGTGTCTACAAGGTGATTGATCAATCAAATACAATAACAAGAATATACCTAAAAGTAATGTTTGAAGATGTGGATGTCAATCCAAGCAAAATCTTTTGACTACACTTTTTGTTTCCCTTTAGATTGATGAATTATAGCGGTCATGAAGTTAACCTTTGGAAATTGACTGATAACAACATGAACTTTCCTGTAGATAAATTTAAATCATAGTTAATTACTTAATTGTATACTCTACATAAGGTAATACTCTACTTTAACGAAAATCAAATTCTACATATACCATGACATATTCCAAAAAGCATCATATGGTTTAGTTTAATTTCATCTGAACTTGTACCTGATGATTCATCCAAAACAAAGTTACACAAATAACATATTTTCAGTTTTTTCTCTTCTCAACTCATGTGAATATATCCCAACCAAAACCATCCTCATTTGCAATGCAATTGAACGATAGGAACCCATTGATCACCTAACCTTGCAATCATGCAATACTCAGTTTGAAATTTTATGAAACACTTAAAACTTCAAAAGGACATAATTATTATATAAAACTATATCTCATTGACTCCACTCTCTCCAAAACACACATTTACATTATCGAGTAAGAACTGAGAGGATCTCTAGCAGTGGTTTTTTCATCAGGTACACCCAAAGAAATCTCACGATCAAACCGTCCAGGTCTCCTTAAAGCTTGGTCAAGTGCATCTGGTTTGTTTGTTGCTCCGATAACAAGAACATAACCAAGCTTCTTCTCTGATGTTTTTGGGAATCATCAGAAGACTGAGTGTGATGTGATTCATCCATGCAAGTCATATGTTGTGTTACTATCCGCCGTTCCATCTCTCTTTGCAGGTTTTCTCGCTTGGAAGTAATTGCATCTATCTCATCAATGAATATGATTGATGTGGCAGTAAATTATCTTATAGTTTTTCAGAAACACCTACAACAATCATGTGCAAACTTAAAATAAATTGTTACTTGATATTAAAATAAATTGATATTAAAATTTATCAATGTCATTTAGTCATGAAGTAATTGTTAGTAATTACTTAGCATTTCCTCTTACAATAGAAAATCAATTAAAATTAGCTAAATCCTAGACTGTTTCAATAGCTCAGAAATTAGATTAGATATCCCATGGAAGAAAATTATTGTGATGCTGAAAACTATGCAAACTGTCACTAACCCTAGCTGTGATATTTGTTAAAAAATTAGTTACAAACTGTCACTAACCGTGGCGAGTATCTTAGCATGAATTGGTCAGAAAGATCGAACAGTTACAGGTTCCCCTTGAGACGTATATAACTCAGCTATACTTTCGATTTGCTCACTTGTGGTTATTTTCTCCAGAGGGTCGTCACTCCTCTCAAACTGTAAAAAGAGGACATTTTCATAACAACGTCAAGGACACCACAATATTTAGATAAATTAATTGAATTTGGCTTACTCTCATCTCCATAGATCCTTGAGAGTGGTCTTCACCTAATCAAAATTAGAGGTTAGACACATAAGGAAGTGGTGATATGGTCTTTCTCCGGAGATGGACATGTGAAACCAACCAGTGCAAAAACTGTAAATTTAAAACACAACATCACTTCTGAAACAATGGACATGTGAAACCAACCAGTGCAAAAACTGTAAATTTAAAACACAACATCACTTCTGAAACAATGATACCCCACCAAAAGTAAAAAAACTGTAAATTTAAAACACAACATCACTTCTGAAACAATGATACCCCACCAAAAGTAAAAACATTTTATCATCTACTTTTTACATTAGGTAGATCATCCATTTGCTAGAAAGAAGAATTATTGTTGAGATTTCTTTTCTCACTGAAAAGTTTACAACAATTTGGAAAATATAAATAAATAATATTCCTTTAAAATGATATTATTTAATCACTGTCTTTGCTACATAGGGAGGTGGAAAATGAGAAAAGAATTACTTTCCTGAAAATGCTAAAGCAACATAACTACTAATGAGTAAGTACAGAAGATGAAGATCGGTCAAACCATACAAAACGCGCCTTTCATTCAACTGTTACTGTAAAATTATTTATTTAAAGCATCAGAATTATGTTAACTATAACCATAGCTACATAGACAATGATATCTTGATAAAACGATATGTGTAATGCACGAAAAAATGTTACCTTTGTCCATTGTCGAATAAATGAACTTAACGTGCATAAGTATAATGTGAACTATGTCATACTGAACCACTAAAAACAAAGAGATAAGAGGAACAAAATGACTTACCCAACAACCCAGAAACTATATCCATCAAGATTCCAAGATTGCATTGTTTTTGCAGAAACAAAGAGATAAGAGGAGAAGGTTAATGTTTTTGCAGAACCTATTGAAAAGTTCAAATTCACAGTCCAATTTTATATTCTATCTGACCTGTAGAAATCAAATTGCACATGCCATGCCTGTTCACTTGTTTTTTAGCAGAAATTTGGAGCATATGAATATTATAGAAACAAAGGGCTATTTTTGGCAACTGCCAAAAGAAAACCCAGTTAAGCTATATCTCAAACAGAATTTTAAAATTATATAACTATTTTAATGGGAGGTCCATAGTGATAATTTCAAAATAAGTATACCTGGAATCCCTGGTTGTTTAGGGAACTTTGGTCTGAAAAAGGGAGGGGGGCATATATAAAAAGGAGTTGTCACAGGTTCAATCTCCCATAGTGATACTCTTGTTCTTCTTTCAGTAGCTGTCGATTCATCCCAGCTAACCTAATTAACATGAGGACCATGAGGACTATAAATGGTTCATCACAATGACTATAATTCAGATAATATTGCTTCTAAACTGAACTAAGTCTATAATTAAAGTTGTAAGTTCTTAGAGGGGAAATGTATCAGAGATTTATTGAATGTTTTGGCATATCCTTCATCCCAGGTTTGTCGAGCTCTACAGATAAATAGGCACAAATTGAAGCTCCTCCTCAAAAACTCCATTTTCTGATAAAATTATCCTTTTTTCTTTTTTTTTTCATATTCTGGATGTGATTTATTCATGATTCTATGGTGATAAGGAATAAAAAGGTACTAACGTCATAAATGGACAGCATATTCTGTTTTCCTTTTTCCTTTTTTTCATAATCTGAATGTGGTTTACTCATGATTCTATGGTGATAAGGAATGAAAAAGTACTAACGTCATAAATGGACAGCCATAACTTATATGCAAGTGTTGGAATATTATACTATGTTTCCATTATAATTCTAAGAACATTGTTTGTACAATGGTAAAAGCCACTATTATATCCATACCTGCAGATTACGCCACTGTGAATTTTTCCACCGAACATGATCCAAATCATTGATGCCAGTGATTGTTCCCATGTATCTACGTACTCCAGACTCCTCGGTCTCAAACATCATCCTGAATCTCATACCGAGAGAGACTTGGGTGTACATTGACTTGTTGTATTTGGCCAAAGGAACAACAAATTCTGATGGGCTTGTTCTATTTAAAAACACAAGTACTTCAATAAGCTGAACTATAGCCAACAGTTTCATTGTGCATAATGCTTTTAAAGAAGGATTAACTGCAAATAGAACCCTTATGCTATCGCCAAATTGAACTTACTACCCTTGTAGTTCTATTGTTGTAGATATCATCTTTCGGTATGAAATCTAGTAGTAGGCAATCTTCATTGATTATTCTTTTAAGAACACTGAGAACCTGGCCATGTCATAAAACAGATACAAATAAATTTGGGCTACTAAAAGAAATAAATTAGAATAACAATTTTGTAAAATTAGCTACCTTCTCTATAGAAAGATATGCGTGTTATGCGTTTCAACATCTGTTACGAAACCACAAAAGAATTATGGACATGCATAATGACAAGAAAGATGACTATTCTATTTGGTATGAATATTTACTTTTCTTGAGATTGAATTCCCCAAAATGCCCTTAAAAACACAAGTGCCAACACAAAATTTTAGTTTAAAGGTATTTTCTTTGTCAGGTTTGTTCATCTTCAAGCATATAGGATGCATGACATGATAAATTGACACTGTGGTATTTATAAAAATTGAACATGTGTGAGTAAATTTCGATGCATATCATTGTAAGCGTGTATGTGTTGGGTTCTGGTGCTATTACAGTAAGACATCTGAAACATAGAGACCCAAGTGCTATTATGACTTAATAGTTACTAATGCACAGAAATGGACTGCTAGAAAAGACTTCATGGATCGAATTTTATCAATATCATAAATTGAGTATCAAACTCATTTATTAATACCGGGGAAATTTTCATTACCTTTAAAATATTTTTAGAAACTAAAATAACACCTATCTTACACAGGTAAGAACAACATCGGCTAGGTGATAATTTAAAATTATGAATGGGCTTTGTAATTATCTAAGCAAGTCAATGTTTGAAAAACATGCATGTAGGAGCAAGCAAAACAATTACAAAGGGAAAAAGAAGATATCTTTTAAGGAAAAGTAAACAAGAACGTTAACTGTAATATTAAATAAAACTAAAGTGTCTTATAAATCAAAATTTCCTACATCAATTCATAGCATGCAACTCTTTGCAGTCATTTCCGTGCAAATATGCGTCAGTCCTCTAAGTAAATAAAGTACTTAATAGGCAGAATAATATAAATAAAATGCATAAAGGTAAAACAGAAGGATGCCACTTGTAATATGAATATCACAAAGGTGTTTACAAATGAACTTGACATTAAAAAAATGAACCAAGTTGTGCTTATAAGCAGAAAGATAGCTTGAAGTTTTTAAAACTACGTTATGGTACTTTCAGTACAGTTACGATTCACATGTCTTGCTTGTCTCTGTTCACATTGTGAGTTAAAATATGTAAGAAGTAACAGATCAAAGAACCAAAAAAGATCATTTTGAAATTTAAAATAAGTTATAGTCATCATTAATTCATATGTTATTTCTACACTCTACTCAATGGTTTAACATCCCAGGTTGATAAAAAAAAAGAGAGAGAAAAGCCAAAGTTCCACAGGATTCAAGAGGGGTTGTTTAAGTTTTGTTCACTTCACATCAGGCTTAAATATCTTATGTAGTGTGCCCAGTTCATAACTTCTGAAAACAGAAAACCATCTATAATATAGGGTAACTGACCTGAGCTGGCAAAATTTCTATGTAATACATGTAAACATCTATGGTGAATCTGTTGGATTCACACAACTTTGTATTTCTATATTATGTACCAGTGGATGCATATATGTATGTATGTTGTTTAGACGCGCACGAAAGATATATGCAATGACAAACAAGTACATGTACATACACAATGTGAGCAACGGTGATAATTCAAGCATATCTTGATATAAAAACAAACAGATTTTCTCGATAAATTTTATTGCCAATATCATGCATAATTCAAGCATATCTTGATATAAAAACAAACAGATTTTCTCGATAAATTTTATTGCCAATATCATGCATAATGGCAACTGTAAATAAAATGGATTGAGAGTATGAGTCGGGCAATATTATATCTACATATTTGGAAAATCTAATTTCTAGGTTTGGTCTTGACTCTGAAAGTTTAGTAAAACATAGACACAACAATATCATTCTGTCTGTAAATACTATCTAACAAACTCAGTCATGTTTCCCCTTTTGTGTCTGCAAATACTATCTAACAAACTCACTCAACTTTCCCCTTTTGTGTCTACAAATACAATCTAACAAAGTCGTCCACCACTAATTTCCTCAATTTAGCTCAAAATTAAAAAACTAATTCACCAATATTAACTAAAAGGACATAAACCATAAATTTTAAAAAAAATAACAATTGAATTTTTACATTATCATTAACCATTGAACACTTTTAAGTATTCTTATTTACATAATGCCTTTTTCAAGGAGGTTTGGTAAACCTGAAGAAGTTGCTGGTTTAGTGGAATTTTTGTCCCTCAATCCTGCTGCCAGTTACATTACAGGACATGTAACTTTATCCTTTGATCAATTAATTTTGATACCTGTTTACATCAGCGTTCTAATTTCAGAGGTTAATCATTGTTTAACTTCATAAAACTGCCCAAAACTTCCTACTAAACCCCAAAACTTTTCCCACCCAAAACCCCAAACCCCCAACGCAAAGTGTTTTGTGGGAGAAGTTCATAATAAACATAATTCAGAGGGGTTTTGAGGGAAGGGTTCTGTGGGTTTATGGGAATTAAACAGAGTGCAAGCGGGTTTTTGTGGAAATTTACACTTAACCATCTACCTCCTTGTTGCCTTCAAAGTTGAAATATTGACATGTTTCTAAATAATCTGCAGGTGTTTACTATTGATGGTGGGATTGTGATGTAGGAGGCATACCAATGGATGCATATATGTATGTATGTTGTTCAGTCGCGCACCAAAGATATATGCAATGACAAACAAGTACATGTACATACACAATGTGAGCAACAGTGATAATTCAAGCATATCTTGATATAAAAACAGACAGATTTTCTCGATAAATTTTATTGCCAATATCATGCATAATGACAATTGTAAATAAAGTGGATTGAGAGTATGAGTCGGGCAATATTATATCTACATATTTGGAAAATCTAATTTCTAGGTTTGGTCTTGACTCTGAAAGTTCAGTAAAACATAGACACAACAATATCATTCTGTCTGCAAATACTATCTAACAAACTCAGTCATGTTTCCCCTTTTGTGTCTGCAAATACTATCTAACAAACTCACTCAACTTTCCCCTTTTGTGTCTGCAAATACAATCTAACAAAGTCGTCCACCACTAATTTCCTCAATTCAGCTCAAAATTAAAAAAACTAATTCACCAAAATTAACTAAAAGGACATAAACCATAAATTAAAAAAAAGTAACAATTGAATTTTTACCTTTTGAAATTGACACGGGAGCAAGATGAAGACTTGAAGCAAGCCCTAATTCAGACAATCCTTGACCTATTGTTGAATTAGAACAAAATGAGAATGAAGAACAAAAAGGTGAGATGATGAATTGAGCAGAAAGCGTAGGAAAAATTAAGTAATACCTTCTTCAATGAAATTCCTTCCTGATTCTACCCGCTGCAAAAATTCTGACAAATGACGAGATGATGGCGGAGACGGGTTGATGATTAGGGAAATAATACTCATCTTTTGAAATTTATGGCTTAAGATCGTGGGACGGCGTAACGTAAGAACCGAGACGAGGGGCTGAGATGAAGGGTAACAGATGAACTGGTGAATTGAATTCATCTCTAAAAGTTGTTGGAGGTAATGGAAGATCAGAGGAGGAGGAGGAGGAATTGAAAGGAGTAAAGTGTATTTTGGGGACCGATGAATTGAAAGGAACGATGAATCGAAAGGAGGAAAATATTCGTAACTGATGAAAGGGTATTTTGGGGAGGCTATTTTGGGATATGTTTGGTAATTAAATTTAGGGTAAGGCTATTTTGGGGAGAGTAAAGTTTTTCATGAACTCCCTCTTTTAAAGGGTAGATAGATATGATTTTGCTTAAACTGAGGCTACATTTGAACATGGTCCTATTTTGAGCAGCTGTTAAACATGCTGATACAAATGAGAAAATGGAGGATTTATTTATAAATGATCTTTAAAAATGATCTTTAAAAATATACCATTTAAATTATTGTGTTCCATAAATAAAACTATATACTTAATTAGTAATGTATGAGTGTTAGTCCCACATTGACTAATTGAATGCATTATCCTCAGTTTAAATAACATAAGTGTTATATTAAGTATAACAAAGATGTTAGAAAGTAGTATGCATATGCTTGTTTGCATAATAATGAGCTCCACATGGGTGAGCAACTGGCTTGAAGCAACCATAGTTATTAGTTCCTAAGAGTCGGCCAAACAAAAGCAGTGAGTTCAACAGAAGAGTGCACATTTTTGAATTGTAGCCATCTCATCCTCGAAAATGTTGTGCAGACCTAAAGCAACCGTAGGTGAGAAATAGTTTCTTCAAGACCAGTCCTCATAATAGAGGGAAATTTAGCTCCTGTAAAGTATTTCTCTCTTAATTTTACTCTAGTGATAATCTTATTTGTGTTCTGTTGTTCTTTGTTTTTCTTCCAATGTGGTTTATTTTGCTTTGGTGAATCTATAATGAACCTAATGTATCTTGCTTATTTACTAACAAAACACACCCAAACTAATGTATAGTTATGGTTCAATTCGGCAATTTTAGGACTACTACAAACAAGAATAGCTCAGTTAATGGCTAAATTTTGGACTAACAAAAGCTAGTTAAATTCTCCATATGCCTATTTATTAAACTAGGACCGATCTTGATCTGGTTTAATTTTCAACTTAACCTAGTTATCTAGAGTTGTCGTTTTTTGTTTTTCTTCCTATGTGATTTGTTTTGCTTTGGTGAATCTATAACGAATTTGATATATCTTGCTTATTTACTAACAAAACACACCCAAATTAATGTAGTCATGGTTCAATTCGGCAACTTTAGGACTAGCTCGAACAAGAATAGCTCAGTTACTGACCAAATTTTGGCCTAACAAAAGCTAGTTAAATCCTCATATGCTTATATACTAAAGACCAATCCTGATCTAGTTTATTTTTCAACTTAACCTAGTTATCTCGAGTTTTCGTTTTTTATTTTTCTTCCTACGTGATTTGTTTTGCTTTGGTGAATCTATAACGAATCTGATATATCTTGCTTATTTACTAACAAAACACACCCTAATTAATGGTTAGCTCAAAAAAAAAAGATAAACTTTAATCATTCAATAGGTCTTGAGTTCAAATCTCATTTGAACATATTTTTTTATTGTGACACCCTCACTTTAGTCCCACATGGACTAATGTGAAGAAATATTAGTGGTTCAAATAGAGAAAAACCCAAGGCCCAAGAACAACTAGTGCTAGTATTTTTGTAGTGGACTTTAGCCAATATCGAGTTGCCCTCAGTGGGCCCACGACTTGCACGCGCCAACGGGCCCACGGGCTCAGGGCGTAACAAATGGTATCAGAACAGTTGCCAGCCGGAAGTGTGGAGCTAAGTGCTATATGGGACTAAGAGCATCTCCAACAGCTTCTCCATCTTCTTGAAATACTCAATTTTGGGGAATATAGAGCTTTTTCTTGGTCCAACAGATTCTCCATCTCATTCCCCAAAATAGGGAAGAAGGAGAAAAAATAGGGAGCCTTCCCCAAATCTGCAGCATTCTCCAAATTTTTGGGGAGAGCTTTATTATTGTAATAAATGCAATTTTTCAAAATGGGGAAGCTGTTGGAGTTGGAGCAAAAATAATTTGGAGAATATGACTTTTGTTTCTCCATTTTGGAGAAAATTTTGGGGAAGCTGTTGGAGATGCTCTAAGTGTTACACAGTGTGGATGCTATGGGAGCCACCCCTAGAGCCCGTAGGAGCCACCTCTAGAGTCCACATCACCTAGCAGTGATACTGGGATGTGTCAATTGTCATGTCGTGACGACGAGAACATCTTCTTTGGAAGGAGGATGATTATGACACCCCCACTTTAGTCCTACATGGATTAATAAGAGAAATGTTAGTGGTTTAAATAGAGAAAAGCCCAAGGTCCAAGAACAACTAGTGCTAGCATTTTTGCAGTGGACTTTAGTCAACATCGAATTGCTCCCGGTAATTCCCACGGCTTGCACGCGCCAACAGGCCCACGGGCCCAGGACGTGAAAAAACTAGCCACGGTTCAATTCGGCAAATTTAGGACTAGTTTGAACAAGAATAGCTCAGTTACTGGCCAAATTTTGGCCTAACAAAAGCTAGTTAAATCTCCATATGCTTATTTACTAAACAAGGACTGATCCTGATCTAGTTTATTTTTTAACTTAATCTGGTTATCTCGAGTTGTCCAACATGCCTTATATTTATTGGGATATCCTAGATCAAAACGCAGCTTATTTGTTTCAGTGTAATTGATCATAAATATAGCTATAATTACAAATACAATAGGCGACTTACGTAGATTTGGACGCAGATCATATTTGCAGTTAGGACACTGTTGTAGGTACTCTCTATTAGAAGTTCGAAAAATCTGATGCCTAAAAACAATCACCTAAAATTACAATCACAGTTGCAGATTGGGAAAATTGTAAACCGCACAAAGCAATTGCAACCACAAATACAGCTAAAAACCAAAGAATCAGAATAAACTATAGACTATAGTTTACAGGGTTTTATACTTTCAATTAGGTACGTATATCAATAGTTCAAACCATCGATATACGAACTTCTAGGCCTGTCCATCCGGCCCGGCCCGGCCCGGGCCGGGCAAAACCGGAGCCCGGACCCGGGTACCACGGGCCGGGTCCGGGCCCGACCGGGCCGGGTTCTGGGCCGGCCCGGGTTTTCTCTTTTTTTTAAATTTTTTTTTTCAAATTTTTAAATTTTATTTAAGTTTTAAATTATAAAAAAAGGCAAAAAAATAATAAAAAATAATAATTTTATTAATCACTTAAAATGACATAAATTACAAATAAAAAATTATAAAAATAAATTCTTTATTAATAATTAATAAATCATTTACAAATTACAAGTATAAATTTATTTTGGAATTCATCGCATCACAATAGATAAGTACATCCCACCTAGGTTTTTTTAAATTTCTTTTCTTTTTTTTGATAAAAAATGCTAAAAATTAGTTTAATATTATTATATTTTATATAATTATGTATTAGTATATACTTCTAAATTATTATGTAACTATATATTATATATACATATATTATATGTAAATATATAGTATATGTTTATAAGTTATAACTTGAGAGAGAGAATCGCATAAGTAGCCGTTGCCCGTTGGGCCAATGGGAAAGAAGTAGTCGTTGTAATATACTATACTTATATATACTTATATACTAAGAGAGAGAGAGAGAGAGTATACACACACACACATATTATACATATATAAGAGAGAGTATACTTATATATACATATATACTAAGAGAGAGAGTATATTAGTATATATATATATATATATATATATTATACATATATAAGAGAGTGTATACTTATATATACTTATATAAGAGAGACTATACATATATAAGAGAGAGTATACTTATATATACATACATACATACATTATACATATATAAGAGAGAGTATTCTTATATATACTTATATAAGAGAAAGTATACTTATACATATATATACTTATATAAGAGAGAGTATACTTATATATACTTATACGCTAAGAGAGAGTATATATATACACACATATGACATATTATACATATATAGAAATATGTTATATATACATATATTATATATATACATATATTATACATATATAAAAATATGTTATATATACATATATAAAAATATATTATATATACATATATTATACATATTATACAGCCTACTGGCGTAGTGATACATGCGGTTTTCCATCAAACTGTGTCCTAAAACAGTTACATCGCAGTAATCAGATCATCACACATCAATTCGAAGGTAAGGTCCAGTCCGGCGCTTATGAATGATAGGAGCTGTGGTGTTAGGCTCCTTTTTCAGATATTGAAAAGCTTGAGACAGGCAGGCAGAGAAAACAAATGATGTATTCTGCTAAGAGATTGGTCGAACGGTCTCAGCAGATTTTGCTGAATAGAATCCTTATGAAACGTCGCGTAAAAACCATCAGACAAGAAATGATCTGACATCTTGACTATTTGGGAGGAGGGAGCATTAGAAATGAGAATCTACCTTATCTTGTCCACTTCGGATTCCCCTATCCTGGAAACGACAGTGTCCAACGACAACGTTCTGGCTTTCTTTGACCATAAAATGACATTGCTACCTAAAAGAGTCAGATTTTTTTCCCACCTATATCCGCGTCGTAGGACCGATTAAGATGATGCAACATTTGGAAAAAATGTGCTCACCAAAAATAAAAAAGTCGTCATGAAAATTTTGGGAAATACTTCTACCATGTCGCAAAAAAATACTGATCATGCAACGTGGAATGGGGTGGCTGGGTTGCGTTGCACAGGCCTAAAAGGTATGCGTCCGAGCGAATTTCCATTACGGGCAACTTGAAGCGTGGTTTTCTCCTGATCATCGCGATAGCGATTGGATTGTAAACATGAAATTCAATCCAGGAAACAATTAGACTCAGCCTGCTAAACTCTCGGTAACATTCCGTCAATGGAAGGGAAGAAGAAGTGATCTTTCCGATGTGGCTAGAGGGACTGTTCTCGTAGTCAATGCAAACTCCCATCCAGTTTGATCTGACGTGCGCGAATCGCTCATTAGCCTCCATTGAGACTTCACGGTGATCCCAGATTTCTTTGCGACAAACTTGGACGATCTCACCCTAGAAACTATCAAAATGAGATAAATGGGATCCTATGATCAGACATTCTAAATGTCTTCCTAACAGCTTTTTCATCACTGCGAGCTGTGATACGACCGTTGAGGATCTCTTAGGAGTTTGGCATCATCTATCAAATGGATTTGGGTGAACAATGGTTGACTAATCCCCTTGATATATCCATGTTCATCCAATGCTTCTTTATTCTCTCCCTTAAAACATCTAAAGGCTTCCTTTGACCCGTAGTCAAATCAGAAAATGATAAACTGGCTAAAGACTCGTTCTCCCCTAAGTAAGGCATATCTAGATTTTCAGTAGAGGTTTTAGCCTCTAAAGCTTACGCTGGCGGGCTTCCCCCCCTCACGCGATCGTGGCGGACTTGCCCGGTCTTCCGGGCGAGGGCCGGCCGGGCCGGGCTCGGGCGCGGGTGTTTTGGATAGCCCTCTACGAACTTCTATATCTGAAACAATGGTATCTCCAATTATAGAAAGTATAAAACAAACTATAGTTTATTCCACCTAGCCTTGCCCCCACCTATAATTTGCAGATAACTAAAATGCCTTTGAGTGTAAAATTCTCAAACTTTATCACCTGTTATTTACAGGAAATATACTTCTTTCCCTCAAATTTGATTTTTTTTCCTCTTAAAAAAAAAATTAGTTATTTGTAAATTTTAGGCAAGGGGGCTAGGTGAGATATGCTAAAATTCAGAGTAGTTTTATGAGACACTCAGAGTTCAAGGGGGATAGGTAAATAAAAAAAAACCTTTTTAACTTTAGATGATTATCAAAAGATCCCTCCTTAACTTTAAAATATCAGAAAAGCCCCACCTTAAACATAAAGATTTTTACAAAACCACCTCTTTAAAATTTAGATTTTATTAGAAAACCGCATTTAATTTTGAGAATTTATCAGACCCCCCATAATTTAGGGGAGTTTTATGATAAAAATTCAATAGTAAAGGGGGTTTTCTAATAATACCTAAACTTAAAAGGGGTTTTCAGTGTCAATTTTTTGACAAGTGAGTGAAGAAAATGAATACGTATTACTAATTTTAGAACAAATTTAATTGTGCCAACAAGAAAAGTTTTTGAGGAAATTTTTTCCCCTCTATGTTTCGGGAAATACTTGTCTTTGGGTTAACTTTTAAGAGAGAATAATTTTTGCCTGTGAACGAAAGGCACTAAAAACTATTAAACTTTTGTCTCAAACAAAAACAAACTCAATGCTTCAAATGGAAGCGAAACAAACCTTGCAGATTCCATACGCTCCTTGTGTAGAAAAATGAAATGAATTCTCCAACGTTCAACTCTAGCTAGGTACGACATTTTTCTTCTTATATTTGAATAAACAAGGTCGGATCGAGTTTATGCATTGTGCTGCATTACCCTTGATTGAATAAATAATAAATATGAATCCTTAGAGCTCACGTCTCTATTTGCGAGGAGAATAGCGCATGTATAGCGACTCTTGAAAATGGTGCAAAAGAAGGTGTATGTTCAGGCACTTACATAGGAATTTTGGGGCCAAAAGCGAAATATTTGATGAAACCTAAGTGATACAACTCAAGTGCTGCTACAGGGACCCTAAAATAGAAGACCCTGAGTGGGACATGTGAGGTGTCGCATCCCTGTCCCCTGACGCACTGTTCATGAACACATGAACAGTGCGTCAGGGGACAAAGATGCGACACCTCACATGTCCCACTCAGGGTCCCCTATTTTGGGGTCCTTGATACATTTTTCATACAACTCATAATATATTTTATCTCGTTCTTCTTACCGTTGAGCTGCAAAATTACTAATTATAGTTTTATATTCAATATTTTCTAACATATTATTTTCGATAGATAATATTGCTAAACCATTCAATCTATCAATATTTTCTAACATATTATTTTCGATAGATAATATTGCTAAACCATTCAATCTATCTTGTAACATGGTCGATCTTAAATAAGATTTTAGTAATTTTAATTTTGAAAAACTTCTTTCAGTGGAAGAAACTGTTACAGGTATAGTTAATAATACACGATAAGCAATACAAGTGTTTGGAAAAGAATCTAACCACTTTATATAGTTCAATAATTCAATTGGACTACTAATCTCTACTTTTAAAATTTCCCTAAGTACTCTCAATTCAAAAAACAAATCAAGTCCATTAATATATGAATGTTCATCATGTTTTAGTGCATTTTTGAGATTAAGACAATATTCTTTCAATTTAATATCATCTAAAGCTTTTAATTTTTTCAAATCAAACAAAAAATAAAAAAAAATTCATACGTTTTAAATTGTTCAAACCTACTTTCAATTGAGAGATTTATCAACTATTTATAAGAAATATTCAATACGAAAAGATTCTTCAGCGTTAAATATTGTTTCATTACCAATATTTTCATCAATTCAATACGAAAAGATTCTTCAGCGTTAAATATTGTTTCATTACCAATATTTTCATCAAATTGTTTTTTCTATGAATTTTACAGATTCTTCAGCGTTAAATATTGTTTCATTACCAATATTTTCATCAAATTGTTTTTTCTATGAATTTTACATTTTTCACGAAAGATAGGTTGTACATTCATTTCATTAGCAAGTTCTTTAATTGAATTCAAAGCAGACATAAAACCATTTTATCTATAATTTTCTAAATATACAATAAGACCCTTTAGATCTTTAGATTGTAAGATTTTACTAATTGAATTAACAGCAAATAATATGTCATACTAAATATTCATAGCTAATAAGAATTCAAAATTTTCAATCTCATAAGTTGCTAAGCTATTAGCTTTACTTTTTATCTTTAGATCTTCACTAATTTCTGCTAATTGAATCAAAGCACCTCATATATTTGGAGTTTGAAATTTTATTACTTTAACACTTTTAATCCGACTTTCCCATCTGTTGAAGTGGATGTAACATTATCTTTATTAATAAAAACAAATTTATCAAGAGCTTATTGTTGAGATCGAATTAATTTTTCAACTCTTTTTCTTTTTTTCAATTTTTTACAACCACTTTCATATTTTTTATTAGCCATGCTTTCAAAATATAAAATGGCAAATAAAAAGCTTTCAATGTATATCTACAATATGTCTAATTAAGCATAAAATTAATATGAATAAATGATAAAGAAAATTAAATAACTTTAGTTAAAAAGATAGAACAGTTGAGTTGACGTTTGGTGGCGCCGTGTCGACAAGAGAAGCGGGATCGGAGGCAACTGGGCTTGCGGTGGGAGTCTAGGACTGTGGGAGGCTGGGTTCTGGGAGTGGACTACGGACTTTGGCGGAGGTGGCTGTCGGCTGCCGCTGGCGAGTTCGCGGTGAGTGGCGGCTCAGAGCCGGAGGCCAGCTGCCGTCGCTGGGGCGTGGGATGGAGTCCGTACTGGGGGCGAAGGTATGTTTGAGGTTCATGCGTGGACTTCAGGCGGCCCGCGGACTCGCTGTCAGTGTCTGGAGTAGGAAGAGGACTAGAGTAGTAGGAAGATCGGAGGAGCTTGGGGGAGGGTCGGCTATCGGGGGAACTGGGAAGACCGGAGTAGGAAGAGGACTGGGAGCACGGTCCTGCGGATGATGTTTGAGACTTTGAGTCTAAGAGAGGAGGAGGAGGCAGCAGGAGTGGGAGATTGGAGACAAAGAAAACAGGGTTAGGAACTTAGGGTTTAGCTTAAAAACTTATGGGTGAGTGAGCCTTACCTAAGATGAGGCCCAAGGCAGAGGCCTTAGCTGCCTAATGCTAGGGTCGGCCCTGTGTATGTTCAATATAATGTACATGTTTTAAATGTGAATTTGAATCTAATTGGAAAGAACAACTGGAACAAA
Source organism: Asparagus officinalis (assembly GCF_001876935.1). Taxonomy (NCBI): domain Eukaryota; kingdom Viridiplantae; phylum Streptophyta; class Magnoliopsida; order Asparagales; family Asparagaceae; genus Asparagus; species Asparagus officinalis. Next base: position 59,551,307 of record NC_033802.1, read on the forward strand.
TCTATAGTAAATATATTGCTTAGCCAATAGAAATAGAAATAAGTCTTTAAAATTGTCTTGATAAGACACACAATTATAAGTCCTTTATCGAACCATGATTGTTAGAAGTTTAGCCCTGTAATGGTTTTCATGCTATTTCTGGTTCCAACTACAACAGTACGACATAAAGGATACTTTTTAGGGTATTAAATGCTTATCGTTCTATGTATGAGAGGGTTGTATATCACTGGCTATGTTTGTTTATTTTATAGTGAGGATACTATTTTAAAATAGTCAAGACTCACCTTGATATATCATGCTTGTTTTTTATATAGTTTTGATTATTGTTAAGGAGAGATTAGATAATTCTAGAAAAATGGACTGAATGAAACCCACCTCACCCTTCACCTTTATAATCCGGCTATTAATCATCTAGAAGATACTAAGATTTTTGAACAAAAATTGCTCCCATTCATTTGTTGGCCTTCTTGTTTTGATGATGTTTAACAAATAATTTACTTCTAATGTTGTTTGTCTAGTATTTGTGTTTTCGTATTTATTCTAGGCAAACAACGAGTTGGAGGTTGGATGGATTGCGCCATAACGATCATATCAAATGGAGGTTGGAGGAATAATACGTGAAGCTTTGTACAATTCAAGTTGAAGATCCAAGTTCAAGCTTCTTCTGCAAGATTACCAAGTCAAGCTATTGAAGATCAAGATCAAGCTTAGGGAATTTAGTTTAGGAGTTTATATTATGTGTGTTAGTACCTTAAGCTTAATATAATATTATACACACACATTATATTGGTTTTCATATAGTGTATACATAAGTTTTGGTTTCTATACATATATATAGTTATATATATACATACATGTGTTTTGGGTTTTTATGTTTATATATATGAAATTACATATTTCATACTCTATTGTGTTTTAGTATTTATTGCATAGAATATGCAATTTTATGAAAATATTGTATTCTCAGTTTATGGACTTAATAACAATCATATACATCTTCTATTAAGTCTACAAAATCATTTTGTATTGTTTCAAAACATGGTTAAGCTAAAATGTCAAAACTCATATGTTCACATTTTTATGTTTTGGACTATTTTGTAAAATGATGATATTTCTCATTTGAGAAGTCCTTTTAGAAAACCAGTTTTTGTAGCATGTGTATTATCATGTCTACAATCATTTCCAAAGTTTCATAATTTTTGGAATTAATTTGATATTTTTAAACAGGATTTTAAGGTCACAAAAACTGTTTTCAAAACCTGTATTTTTAATATATTAGTTCTCAGTCGACCGCCACGGTCGACCGCGCCTGGTTTTTTTCCTGAGTGGGTAGCAACAACTTTCACGGTCGACCGTGCACGGTCGCCCGTGACGGTCGACCGTCAACCTGTAAGTTCCCACGGTCGACCGCCACGGTCGATCGTAGCTTTCTTTGGATATTTTCTCAGTTTTGGTTTTGCCTCGCGGTCGACCGCGAGTTTCCCATGGTCGACCGCCGCACTGTCTTTTCATTCCCAATGGCTATTTTCCTGCAGCCGTTGCTTGGGGCTTTTTGGTCTTTTGTTTGGGGTTTTTGGCTGAGCCTTTGGGAGGCTATAAATACCCCCATTGATCTCAGTTCTGAACCAACTAATGAGAGTGTTTTAAATAAGTTTTAAACAAGGGTTTAAGTGTGTTTAGTGTCTGTTTTGTTTGTGAAGAAGTTTTCTCAAGTGGAGGAGATCAACTTATTGTTTGGGCTTTAATCTCCATCTCTCCATTTTATTATTCAGAGAAGAATCTCTAAACTCATATCTAGCTATTTATACGTTTGATTTACATTTCTATAAGCTAGTATTTGTATTGAGTTTAGATTTGATTTTATTTTCTCATTGCTTACAGACACAACCATTAAGCTTATTGTATTTACATATATTGTATAATTAGGTTGTGGGGAGTTGTAACAATTGAGAGTGAGCTACATTGAGTTCTCATCTATTGAGCAATTGAGAGTGAGCTACATTGAGTTCTCATCTATTGAGGAGAACATATTTGTTATTACATTGTGAGTGTTGTAAGGTTTTTTGAGGAGAACATATTTGTTATTACATTGTGAGTGTTGTAAGGTTTTCGGTGAGCTAGAAAACCGAGTGTATTGTGAAGTTTTTGGTGAATTAGAAAACCGAGTGTGAGGAGTAAACGTTGATCGGTGAGCGTTAAAAACCGACATTATGAAGTGATTGTGAACGTTGATCGGTGAACGTTGAAAACCGACATTGTGGGGTGTAAACGTTATTCGGGTGAGCGTAAAAAATCCGGTTGTGATAGTAGATTTCTCCCAGGAAGTGGGGAGCGGAGACGTAGGACGGAAGTCCAAACTCCGTGATCAATTGAGTGTGTTTGAGTTTGTCATTGGCACATTTGCTCTTGCATTTATCTTATATCGCCAATTGTGCATTGCTCATTTATTTCATCCATTATCTTGTTTATGTTCATTTCACTATTGTGTTAGTTTATATATCCTTGCATATATTTTTATCATATAGGATATATCTCATTGTTCATATTGCTTATCCTAGCTCATATATCTTGTTATATTTCATACTTGCTAGGATAACTTGTTAATTGATTTTAATTGGCATAAAATCAGATTAGATTAGCATAAGACCCTAATCACCCCCTTTAGGGTCCAACATCATTTTCTTTTTCAAGCAATTAATTTTTTCCGTTTGTTTTTTCGGCGCCTTTCTCCTCATTGTTGCACACAGATTTTGGGACAAAAGTTGCTCTTCCTCTACCACAGTATTTTATTTTACGAATTAAACATTTGCATTCTCACTCCAGCTCTTTACTATCAAATCTCCTTCATTTATTTAGTCCAAATGTATGTATTAAACAACCAACATTTAGTATGTCTAAATGAGTGAAACTTGAGCAACATCAACCTTTGAATTAATTATATTTCCAAAATATCTACTGAAAAGTCATATAAAATCCTTAATTTTTAGCGTACCACTAAACAAAATTTATGAAATGAGAGGACCATAATAAACAATTAATGTTCTTGTTTAGAAACACAAAACAAACAATCTTAAAGCTAATAAAAAAACAATATCAGTAAACATTGCAAAAACCCTTGCTCCCACTTAAATTAATCATCTCATTATCAAGATGCAAGGAGAAGAACATTTCAGGGTGAAGATAGAGACACATTTTGTGGCTAAACTTTGATCAACATTCTTCCAAGTAGTTAAGTGTCATTTAGTTTTGGTTTTTGTTTCTTTTAGATGTTTTTGATTTAATTCCTGGAGAAATTTTGAATTTCCTACTCGATAATGGAATATTAACTACGTAACTCTTATACACATCAATACTATTTTCGTGTCTTATACTTGGCGGATTTGTTTCTTATGTTCAGGCGCTATATGATATTTTTTTAGAATCGAGACCATCATTTGTAATTTGATATTTTTATCAAATAAATAGATTAATACAATATTAGTTGATTTGAGGATAAAAATATCATTCTTCTTATGATATTATTCCTAACATTCATAATCCCCCATAAAAACAAACAATGGTTTAGATTATTTAAGTCAGTCTGAGTGTTAGTCCGTGTAAAGACAAATATTAATCTGCACTAAAATAATCTCAAGATAACATACACTACTGGATACAAGACTTTTGGCGACGGACAAATCCGTCGCCAAAAGTTAAAAATCCGTCGACATTACTTTTGGCGATGGAATAAAAAAAATTCCGTCGCCAAATTACCGTCTGTACATTAGGGGTAGTTAATAGGACTTTTGGCGACGGAAATTTCGTCGCTAAATTTCACCGACGGAAAATCAGCGACGGACTTTCTGTCGCTCTTTTTTTTTAAGAAAAAAAATTATATTAGCGACAGATTTTCCGTAGCTAAAAAATAATAGCGACGAACATTCTGTTGCCAAAAGCGTGTCCGTTTTCGTTTTCACGTGTCCATTTTCCGTCGCTAAATGTATCTTTAGCGATGGCCAATCCGTCGCTAAAAACTACTGCAATTGTTTTTAAAAATATTTTGAAAATTGAAAAAACCCTGTACAATAATATAATAAATTTAAAACTCTGTTCAATCAGCAATATAGTATTCATTCCCACGCATATATAACACATATATTTCAATAAAAACAAATAACAATATCCCGACATAATAAATATTGTTTATACAACACAAACTCATTTTTTTTAAAGTTAAATTATACAAATCAATCCTCCTGATCATCATCATCATCCTCATCACCAGCTCCACCATGTCTAGAAGTCCCGGCCTGCAAATATAAATCAAACGTTAACAAGATTTATAGAGTAATACATCATCAAAAACTGAATTTTACAGTAAAGTAACAAATTATAAAACAACATGGTATGACATGCAAGTGTAGCAATATAAGAGAGTACCATAATATAATCTTATGTATTATATGTTTTGGAGATAGTATCATGGCATATTCTTATATATTATACGCACGCACGCACAATTTTTTTAACAACGCATACACGCACCCTAACACCACCCTCAATTTTCTCACCACACACGCATGCACCATCCACACGACCATCAACACGCACACACACACACACACACACACACGCACGCGTACACACACCCAATCCCCACTCCTCCCCCTCCCCCACCATGACCAAACCTGACACCAACCAATCACATAACGATCACCACAACACAACACAGCACCACACCACAACAACACCACCACCATCACCATAAATCCCCTAATCCCACCCGCCAACCAACCACCCTCCCCCCTCTCCCCCTCAACCACCTCCACCACCAAATCCCTGTTAGACCCTAGAGGGGGGTGATTAGGGTCTTATGCTAATCTAATCCGATTAAATACTAATTAAAACTAATTAACAAATATATTCTTGCAAGATAGATATACAAAGAGTTATGTGCAAGAATATGCAATATACACAAGGTGATATATCCTATATGATAGAAATATATGCAAGGATATATAAACAATAAGATATATCCTAACAAAGAGATATAGACAATGTATGTGCAAGGATATAAAACTAACACAAGTATAAATAAACGCCAAAGCACACTCAAACACAAGATATGATCACGGAGTTCGAACCTTCCGTCCTACGTCTCCGCTCCCCACTCCCGGGGAGAAATCCACTATCACAACCGGGTTTTCTACGTTCACCCGAATAACGTTTACAACCTCAGAGTGTCGGTTTTCAACGCTCACCGATCAACGTCACTCCACACAATCGGTTTTCTAGTTCACCGAAAACTTCACAACACACTCGATTTTCTAGCTCACCGAAAACCTTACAACACTCACAATGTAACAAATATAAATTTGTTCTCTACAATAAATGAGAACACAATTAAGCACAACTCAATGTTACAATCTCTCACAACCCTAATATACTATGTATGCAAATACAATAAGCTCAAGTGGGTGTGTGTAACAATGAGATATAAATAAAAACTTAACTCAATAAGAACTAGCAATAAGATTGATATGAAATACAATAGTAGAAATGCTAGGAAATAGAGTTAAGGAAACTTCTCTAAAAACACAAAGAGAGGATGATGAAATGTTGAAGATGAACTCTTCAATAGTTGATGTAAACTCCTCTTTGTAACAGCAAACCCAAAACAAACTTAAATCAAATCTAAACAAGCTTAAACCCTTGTTTAAAACCTTGTTTAAAAACTTCTTAGATACATTGAAAGAGAACAGCAATAGGGTATTTATACCCACTCTAAATCTCAGTCAAAATCCCAAGCCAAATGACAAAAATAGCCCCAGCAACGATAACAAAACTAGCCGTTGGAAACAGAAATGATTGAGCGGCGGGCGGCCGAAAAAAAAATTTAGCCGTTGGAAACAGAAATGATTGAGCGGCGGTCGACCGGAAATTCTCGCGGTCGACTGCGATCTAGGTCCCAATCTGAGAATCGAGCAGGAACTTCGTCGGTCGACCGGTGCGGTTGACCGAAGGAAATATCAAACTCTCGGTCGACCGGTGCGGTCGACCGACAAACTCTCTGCTGCCCAGAAACAAATGAACAATTGAGCAGTCGACCGGTGCGGTCGACCGAAAACTGATATTACAGAAAAACAGGTTTTAGAACTGATTTTTGAGACTTTGGAAAATATGTTAAAAATAACAAATAAAGTCCAAAAATAATGAAACTTTGGGAAATGTATATAAACATGTAAATGAACATGTTACAAAAAGAATTTTCCAAATTACATTTCCCATTTGTAAAAAATCATCATTTTGCAAAATAGTCCAAAACACGAAAATGTAAACATGTGAGTTTTGATATTTTAGCTAAACCATGTTTTGAAACTTTGCACAATGATTATATAGACTTAATAAAATATCTATATGATTATTGTTAAGTCTAAAAACTAAGAATACAATATTTTCACAAATACAATAGAAAATGAAACCATTTTGCTTTCACAAATACTCATATGTTTCATATCTAAGTAAATAAACCAAATCACAATAATAAATATGAAATATGTAATCTCATATTTATAAACATGAGAAACCAAAACTATGCATGTATATATATAACTATATATATACATAGAAAATAAATACGTGTGTGTATATGATATTGAGCTTAAGGTACTTAACACACATAATATAAAACCCCTTAATCTAGATGTTGATCTTCAATAAAGGATCGACTTGGTACACTTACGGATTTGAAGGCCTTTGAACTTGCGATCTCGGTGAAACGTTGAATGTGCATAAGCTTCACCGACATTCCGCCAACCTCCATAATTGATATCATGCGTTGAAGCGCTCATTCCACTCCATCCTCTAAACTCGTTTGTTTTCTAGAATAAATACGGAAGAATACAAACACTAGACAAACACATTTAGTTGCTAAAATGTATTTGTTATGAAGCATCATCAAAACTCAAGCGAAGGCGCCAACAAACCCCACACTCCTCCCCCCTCCTCCCAACTCACGGACCAAAGCCCTCACCCACCCATCACCAACCACACTCCATCACCCTCCCCTCGCTATCACTACCAATCACCACTCGCAATCCCACCCGCTCCCCCTCCATCACTACCATCACCACCCAATCCCCACCCCTCCCCCTCCCCCACCATGACCAAACCCTCCACAAACCAATCACTTAACGACCACCACAACACAATATCACAACTAACCAACCAACCCACCAACTAATACCACCACCACTATGCACGCACGCACCATCAACACCACCATCACATTGATACACATTGATACAAATTGTCTCCATCAACACCACCATCACATTGATACACATTGATATATTTAATTCATTTAATTAAAAAAGGTAAAGTATATATATTACATGATCTGACGTAAACCGTCTCATATATGCTTCCTGATGTTCCTGAGGCAGAGTCGACATGAATTATGTGAACTCTAATTTTCTCTGCTCCCGGCACCTCTGTTCTTCCTCCGCAATCTGCTGATATGTTGTTTGTTGCGACTGCCAATTTTCAATCGCTTTCAACTGCTGCTCCATCGAGTCTTGATATGAACTGCTTCCTGGTGTTCCCGGTGGTGCTGTAGACTCGTAGGTACTATATACTCGTGCAGCCTCTGCTCAGATCCTCTCCACCGATATCTGTTCTTCCTACTCGGTCCAATGACCGTCTCAATGATGGAGTTCCCCTCCTCTCTACTTAGCTGGACCGGAGTGCTAGAACCGACCTGAGACTGAGACATTTGCTCCTGTAACTTGGCATGTAATTTCTCCTATGATATATCAAAACAACCCAGGCAAGTCGACTTATTAATGATGTATTGTTATGAAATTGAATATACAAATAAATTGCTACTTACAAATCTTGGTTCTTCGCTTTCTTCTCTTCATCGGCGTAATTCGAGCTCTAGTAAGTCAGAATACGATCTGCAAAATGTTCGAGATCTCCCCTTCCCTATTTTATTCAAATATATCATTAACCCATAACATATAAATTATACTCAAATTAAAAACTTAAAAGCTAATATATTATATACCTTTACCTCCAATTGATGATAATGTTGGCTGAAGGACCTGGAGCCCCCATGATGCTCGTAACTACGGGGAGCGTTGCGGTTCCTCCTTGCTATTTTAGCTTGAGCCTGCAAAATAATGTCAAATCAAAATAATATATAAATTCAAACAATAAATAAAAATCTGTACTTCAATAATACCTTAATTTTAGTAGTGTCTCAGTAATCACAAAGTGAAAAAAAATCTACCCCATCCACACGCTCGTCAAGATGCCAGAAGTGTTCCCAATCTTGTGTTATTTGAACAAATTTTTTTTCTTCACCTCAAACTGCCATCTCTTGAACAATAGATTGATTTGCGCAAAGCAGTAAGTCCAGACATAAATGTTATCGTCAAGAAAGAAAAATCGCTTCGAAATATAAAGAAAAAGAGATACAAATTAGTGTATTAAACATAATAAACTAATAACTAATAATAATGAAAATTAAAATAAATGACTCACACATATATATCTCTAACAAGCCACAATCACATCAATCCGCTACGACTTCCATGTTATAAAAATGTTGAAGAAATCATATCTCCTGGCTAAAGCGGCGAGGAAATTATTGAAAGCATTGGCAAAGGCCTCGACAGGCACTCCATTCTCCCATCGGATCACAGCACTCCGATGAATATCAGGGATGAGGCTCTGTTCCCTGGTAGCAGCGCGATCATGCCTAGCAGGTCACGTGGTACCTGTGAAACAATAAATATAGGCTAAAATATAAACCAATCTATATCTATAATAAAAATTAAAATAATAACCGATAAACTATAAAAATCTATTCATACCTTTCAGTTCGACGCATCTATGCCTTGTTTGTTCATACATATGCTGCGCGATAGGTCACAAAGTATGAATAGAATCCCAATCCCTCTTCACCTGGGCTGGGCCGTGGACTCGCTGATCCATAATAGAATCTGGCGGTAGTACCGCAGCTTCTACATGTGCGCTATATGATTCAAATCTCTGCTCCTCCAATACATCTGCATATGGTGGCGATGGTAGCGACAGTGGTATCTCTGTATGCTGTGTAGGATCAGCTTGTGTCTTTGTGCTATATGGAGCATCTCCACGGCTGTGTCCTTGTAGGCATTAAAAAATGCTAAACTTCAAAATATGATGAGGGTCGTCATAGGCATGAACCTCGCCGCCTAGCGAGGATACCTATTAGGGATGAGGCTCGGAGTTCGTCGTTGGATACGAGGTTTGAAGTTGGTCATTGGATACGAAGTTCAGAGTTCATCATTGGAGATGAGGTTTGAAGCTTATCATCAGACTTAAAGCTCGTTAGTGGAGATAAGGCTCGCTACACAGTTAGATTCGGCTATTTAAGATGAAGTTCGTTGGTGAATACAAAGCTCGTCAGACGACGTCAATGAAGACAATCCGCTATACTACAAAGTTGACCTTAGAAGACAAACCTCGTTGCATATTAAGGCTCATTCAATCAGATGAACCTCATCATATAGTGAGGCTCGTTGTCCACAGGAGATCCAGTTGTAACGGTTTGAAGACTTAGTCAGTCATGTGGACTAAACTTCAGGAGCACGTTACGCCCCATTAACCAACATGGGTTGAATTGAAGGAGGCAGTTACGCCCTCTACCCACAATTAAAGCACGTCAGTTACGTACTATGAACCCTATAAATAGCCTCGACCAGCTGTTAGGGGCAGACTTTTTAGGGGAAGATTTTTTGCGATCGCGTGAAGAGAGATTTGTGTTCGTATTCTTGTGATCTAAGCCACCATCAGAAGCTTTTGTGATCTTGTTCTGATCGTCAATGTGAGGCAATCTTGACTCAAGCATTGAGGGAAGCATACTTTCGCCACCAAGAGCCTACGTTAAATAAGGAGAAGCTGAATTAATCTTCTCTTCATCTATAATCGAGAGAGAGAGAGAGAGAGAGAGAGAGAGAGAGAGAGAGAGAGAGAGAGAGAGAGAGAGAGTGAGTGATTGTAAGAGATTCATACTAAGTGATTAGATCCATTCTTAAAATAAGAAATCAATCAAACACTAATTTTTCGACCTAACAGACGATGGCGACCACAGCGGGAGAAGCCGTTCTTTCTGATGAACTGGTGGTGGCGCAATCAGATAAGATTATAGTGGGAATCAAGGTTGAGACCCTAGTCATTGAGTTTGACCAGACCATATATGAGGAGTATATCTTCTCTGGAGCATCCAGTCCCATGAAGGCACGTAAGTGTCGTCGAGTCTCGTATGAGACTTCAGCCCAAGTGGCTTCTGATGATTCAACTCGAGTTAACCTCAAGGATAAGTCTATGCCTCTCAGAAACGAGGCTCCAACAACAAGCCGTCATGCTAAGAAATAAGTTATTAAGCAACCTAGCCGAACTTTGGCTTCTACAAGAAAAACTATGACTTTTGATAACGAATCTCGCCCAGCTTTGGCTGAGGCAAAGGTTCCTGTTGGTCCACTGTCGAGACATGCTCGACAATGTCAGCACCAGAACCAAGCTCGCTGTAGGGATCGAGCCTTGGTCTCGCTAGACGGTGTTCACTATTGATCGAAAGCTGACCAGCCCAAGGTCAATAAGTCTAACGAAGGTCATATAAATGAGGAACGTCAAAATGACAAACCTCATCCTCATACCTGAGTAGGCTCATAACATGAACCTCATCCTTAAAAAGAGGTTCAACAAATTTAACAAGTGGTTCATACCGAGGTTCGTCAAGAAAATGAACCTCAAGTTAAGAACCAACCGAGAAGGCGAACTCGCCAAGCCCGTCCTATCAACGAACCTCGTCACATGAATGATGGAGTTTGTCAACCTACCTAAGTTTGTTAATCTCTATCATTCAGAGGGTTTCGCTCGAGTAAAGCTAAGATGACATAGTCAGCTGGAGGTTGTCCTGCTGGTGATCTTCGGGATTATCTCACATGTAAGCATAGTATAAATCAGATGCAATCTCATTGCTACTGTAAGAAGCTTATTTCTGTAGTACTTTTCCAATGCCCATATGGGGAGTCAGCACATAAATCTTCAATCTTCGAACAGTTGACTGAGCCGTCAATGATCTCGTCATCGAGAAGAAGGTGCTTTTGTCCCAAGAAACAAGCACCTAAGAATCGCCACATTGAAGTGACGATTAACATGGTCAGCAAGGACAAGAGTAAAGCATCGGCTAATTCTTCTGAATCTTATGATCCTGAATACTCTCCAGGATTAGGTGAAATACTTGTCAAAGGACAAGGTGTGTATCAACACACTCATACTCATACTGGTGTAGTGAACCCGTTTGATTACTGATGATTAGCGGGCATCACAGATGAGGCTGAGGAAGAGCCTGAGAACTCAGCTATTGCAACCTCTCAGCCTTCCAACACCGATCAAAGTGAACAAGTAAGTGATCACATGACCGGAAGTGAGGAGGACCTAGCAAGGCAGATGAAAGAACAACAATTAACCATTCGTCAACAACAGGAGTCTATCAGACGCCTGGAAGCAATGGTAGAGAAACTCCTCGGGGAGAAAAAAAAAAGAAGAATGCTCATCCCCAAGCCTCAGGATCAAGACCTAGAAGACGTCCACACATCGAGGGAGAGAACAGCCGTCAACATCAAGATGGTAATGATGAAGACGATGAAGAGGAAAATGTTGTGGGGGTTCATTCTGAATCGTCTGAAGCTGAGTCCAATCCTCGTACAAAAGTACAGGACCAGAAGCTGGATGATTTCTAGAAGCAACTTGACACATTAAAGCTCCAAGGAAACTTCAAAGAAGTGGGGGGTGGCTAGGCCATATCCAACTGAATGGGTTACGGTTCCATACCCCTCGAAATTCAAACCACTCAATCTAGTGCAGTTTGATGGCAAGGGTTCCCCTACCCAACACATTTATTATTTTTAGGCACAGACTAGACATATAGTGGGTAATGATTCTATTATGACTCAGCTGTTCATTAGCACTCTAAAGGGGATAGCTTTTGAGTGGTTTCGCAGGCTCGAGCCTGAGTCAATCAAAAGTTGGAGATATTTGGAGAAGCTTTTTCTAGCTCGATTCTTTGATGATGACACTGAGGTGTCTATGGCCATGCTATTGGCTGAGAAGTAGAAGAATACAGAGTATGTCAGTGACTTTGTTAAGAGATTTAGAAATCAATCATTATATTCGCGTGATCAGGTTTCTGAAGCTACTCTTGTGGAGATATGCCGCAACAATCTTTCTATCAACATCTTGTCTAAAATGGACGCTGTTGAAGCCCGTTCATGGAAAGATTTGGTTTGGTAGGGACAGTAGGTAGAGAACATGCTCAAGAGGATGAGTGTTGAAGAGCCTCAGGAATCCCAACCTAAGAAGGGAGGGGGTAAAGGCAACTATAACTCCCAGAAATAATCAAAAGAGAAAGATACTCTAGCTGTTGAGACAGCCCCATCCCCGAAATCTTTTGCAAAACAAAAAGGAAATACTTCCGACAATCATTTTAAGAAAAAGTATGATTTCAAAGATGAACATGTTGTTTCCATCCTCACATTGTTGATCAAAATGAAGAATATCAAATTGCCAGAGGTGAAACGAACCGAAGAAGTGTCAAGGACCGATGATCCTAACTATTGCATGTACCACAGGATGGTGCATCATCCAAGCAAGGCATGTTACATCCTGAAGGATAAAATCCAGGCTTTGTTAGATGCAGGTGTGATGACCCTTCAAGCCGAGCAAAAGAAGGTATCTGCAAATATGGTCTCGCTACAGTTTGGAGACTTTGCCGAGGTGCAAGTCCAAGATGGTATGAAACCAATTCCCCAAGTAGAGACAAGGGTCGTAAACCTTGACCCTCATCAGAAGAAAAAAAGGGAATAGTCCCCTACACCGCCTTTGAAGGTGAAATCATGTGGGTTCATCCTGACCAAAACACAAGTGATTCTCAATGATCCCAAAGTGAAGGAACTTCATTTCAGCAAGTACTCAGGAAGGATACACCAGAAAGCTCAAAAGATCCTTTTCAGTTTGATGTATTAGCATAGTTAGCCAACATCCCAGCAAGGAATACATTGTTTGAGCTTCCGTGATTATCCTGATCAACATGGGAAGCTCTTCGTGAAGCATTGGCAGATAACGAGGCATTTCACACCCACTTTCCACCAAACCCAGCCCGAGCAACACTAGAAGAAGCTTGTCCTCAGTGTTATCAAGTCCTTCAAGAAAGAATGGCGTGCATCACCTCTTCTCAAGAAGATATGCACGTGAGAAACCCGAAACACGATAGACCATTGTACTTCACAGGGTATATCAGTTTTATTCGGGTAGACAGAATTCAGGTTAACCCTGGTTCTACTTTGAGCATCATGCCGTTGAGGCTCATTCGCCACCTTGGAGTTCTGCTGCATCGCTTATCAACGATAAGGACCATTATTTATGGCTTTAATGCTTCCAACACTCGTCCCCTTGGAAAAATCAAACTCAAATGCCAGATGGGTGACTTGAGAACATATGTCACTTGCTACATCATCGATGCAGAGATGTTTTATAATTTTTTTTATTGGGTTGACTATGGGTCCATAACAATCTGATTATTCCATTGACTCTATATCAATGCATGAAATATGTAGATGAGAGGGGTGAAGTCAAAGCAGTGGTCACAGAAAAGCAACCATTCAAGGGGGTAAAGAATTATTTTACAGATTCAATCCACTACCTTGATGGTGAGCTATTTGAAGTACCACTGATTGAAGAACCAGATAGCAGTAATGAAGCTGATACCGAGTACTAACAGGTTCTTGTTTTTAATGACATAGAACCTGTCATAATTAGTCTTAAAATCTGGATGTAAATGATCCCATCTACATGGACAGTGAAGTTATCTATAATAATAATGATGATTTAGCTTACTTATCGTGCGTTGAATTGAATTCTGACATGCCAGGTACAAGCACCAGCATATTGGCAGATCCTCTACTCCGGTTATATGCTGAATCAAATTTATACATGCTGATTCAATAATATTTTATGAAAAATCGGTAACGAATCGAATCTTCGCAAACAGTCTTTGTAGTGCCGGCTACGGTTAATGGCTAAAAAGACATCATCTTTGGGAAGAGCGATGACCCATCACAAACTCTTTTGGAAGAATCGAGAAGGAGGAGACAGATCCGTAATTCTCGTATTTCATACCAACAACCCGAAAGCTTATAAAGAAAATAGGATATAACTTCATCCATGAAAAAGGCTTAAATTTTAGTAAAGGAATCCGAACGCCAATTCGATCTGCTTATGTCCCAGAAGGAAAGTCAGAGGATTACTATCACAAAACTCGTAGTGGGTTAGGTTATGAATCTCTACCGTTCATGCTGTATTTTGGAGCCAATGGAGAGCCAGATGGTGATTCTTGCAGCTTATCTTCTGAATCCATTTGTTGGGAGTCTGACACTACTAGAGGAGCTGTGTTCAAGGCACTCATGGCCAACATGACCTCGGTATCTCCGATAGAAAATCATGAAGATGATCAATTACCTCTGCTTGATGATCCACTAAGCCGACAACTTGGTATACAATGGGAACACCGCTTCGAACAATGCGAACCGCCTACTGAGAACAAAGTGATCCAAGTGAACATGTGAGATGAGGTTAACCCGAAACCCATATTCATAAGAGATAGCTTGTCGCCCAAAGAAAAAGAAGACCTCATTACCCTAGTGCGAGAGTATATTGACGTCTTTGACTGGAACTATGAGGATATGCCTGTTCTTGATCCTCAAGTGGCTATGCATCGCTTAAATATCAAACCAGACATCAAGCCTGTTAAACAACAGCAAAGGCGATTTTGGCCCTAAATTATGGAGGCAATTAAAGCTAAAGTCAAGAAGCTCATTGAGTCGGGATTTATTCGTGAGAAGAAACACCCTGACTGGGTGGCCAACATTATCTCTATTTTGAAAAAGAACGAGAAGATTAGAGTGTGCATTGACTTCCGAGACTTGAACTCGGCTTGTTCTAAAGATGATTTTCCTTTACCCATCACGGACGTCATTATTGATAATACGTGCGGGTTTGAAAGGATGTCTTTTATAGATGGATTCTCAGGGTACAACCAAATCAAGATGTATCCTAATGACGAAAAACACACATCCTTTCGAACACCTTCAGGGATATACTATTACACAGTAATGCCCTTTGGATTGAAGAATGCTGGTGCTACATATCAACATGTTATGACCTCTATTTTCCAAAAACATCTACGGAAGACTGTAGAATGTTATGTGGATGACCTGGTTGTTAAAAGTCATGACAAGAGAAACCATTTACATGACTTGAAAACAATGTTCGACCTCATGCGGACACATCAACTAAAGAAGAACCCAACCAAGTCATTTCTAGGAATGGCTAGCGGTAAATTCCTCAGGTTTGTGGTCACCGCTGACGGAATTCGCTTTGATCCAGACAAAGTCAAAGCCATCCGAGAGCTGCTACCTCCTAGAAATCTCAAAGAGCTTTGGGGTTTACAAGGACGATTGGCATACATCTGTAGTTTCATTTCCAACCTATCAAGCAAATGCCAACCATTCTCAAAACTAATGAAGAATGGAGTATACTTTGTATAGGATGAAGCTTGTCAGAAAGCATTTGAAGAGATTAAGCAATATCTCTTCAATCCACCTATGTTGGTCGCACCAAAGTCAGGTAAACCCTTCTTGATATATATCCGGGCTACAGATCATGCCTTGGCAGGACTCTTAGCACAAGATGATGAAAATGGCTATGAGCAAGTCATCTACTATTTCAGTAGGACTTCATACAGTGCTGAACTTTGCTGTCCTCCTGTTGAGAAAGAATGTTTGGCCCTGGTCTTCACAGTCCATAAGATACGATATTATTTGGTTAGACAAACTATACATGTCAATTCCCAGATCAATCCTATTTGAGTATTCATGACACAACCCGGTACATTGAACTGGCGACTTGTTAGATGGGCATTGTTGCTCTCCTAATATGATATTTACTTCAAACCACAAAAGGCAGTGAAAGGTCAGGCTATTTATGATCTTATGGCCAACCACCCATTGAAAGGGAAGGTTGAATTGTACCAGGACATACCGGATGAGACGTATGAAGCCAATGCCGGATGAGATGCATGAAGCCGGATGAGACATATTATGCCGGATGAGACGTATGAAGCTTTCAACAAGACCATCGTTAGAATTCTCACTAAAGTGGTCTCAATGAATAAAAGAGACTCGAACGAGAAGTTGGGTCAAAGCTTGTGGGCTTACCGCACAACGGTTCGTACGCCGACAGGTGCGATACTATACTCTTTGGTATATGGATGTGAAGTTGTATTACCATTAGAAATCCAAATTTCATCTCTACGGATAGCACTTGCAACTGGCATGACAATGGAAGAAAATCATCGTCGACGTCTCGTAGAACTAGAGTCACTAGATGAAAAGCGACTACTGGCTCAACAACACATCGAATTTTTATCAAGCTTAGATTTCCAGAGCATTTGGTAAAAAGGTTAGATACCGTACATTTAACGAAGGTGACTTGGTTCTCATCGTCCAACGCCCAATGATTCTGAATTCCAAAAAGAGGGGGAAATTCGAGCCAAAATGAGGAACATTTATAGTGGAAACTGTTTACTCAAATGGAGCGTATCACCTCATCAATCAAGACGGCGATAAAATCATGGTGCCTATCAATAGTAAATTTCTGAAGAAATATTACTCATAGGCTCTTTAGTCAAATGCATATCATAGCAGGAGGAGAAGCAAATAGAGGTAATGATTTCCTTACTTCATCCCCTTTAAATTTCCCTTGCTAATCCTCTTTAATAGGATGGTGGGTCTACAAAACTATCATGTTAATGATTACCTCCGCTAGTCAATGTTTAAGTTTTGTTCAAAAATATCTTTCTAATAATAACCTACTATGTGATGTGTTATTGTATTCGATTTCCTAACGTCGTCATTTCCCCAAATGATGTTTATTTTCTAAACATAGGCCTACCAAGTGATGTGCTTTTATTTCCATCATCGTCGTCATACTCCTAAGTCACTGAACAACATGATATTCCTAACGTCGTCATTTCCCCAAATGACGTGCATTTTTTAACGTTAGCCTACCAAGTGATGTGCCTTTGTTTCCATCATCGTTGTTATACTTTTAAGTCACTGAACGACATGATATTCCTAACGTTGTCATTTCCCTGAATGACGTTCGTTTTCCCCTACCAAGTGATGTGCCTTTGTTTCCATCATCGTCGTCATACTCCTAAGTCACTAAACAATATGATATTCCTAACGTCGTTATTTCCCCAAATGACGTTCGTTTTTCAAACATAGGCCTACCAAGTGATGTGCCTTTGTTTCCATCATCGTCGTTAAACTTTTAAGTCATTAAACAATATGATATTTCTAACGTCGTTATTTCCTCAAATGATATTCGTTTTCCAGACATAGGCCTACCAAGTGATGTGCCTTTATTTCCATCATCGTCATTATACTTTTAAGTCATTGAATGACATGATTTTTCTAACGTCGTCATTTCTCTAAATGACGTGCATTTTTCAACTTTGACCTACTAAGTGATATGCCTTTGTTTTTATTATCATTGTTATTCTAAGTCATTGAATGATTTGATCATCCCAACCTCATCATTTTCACAAATGACGTTCGTCTTCCTAATGAACCTACTATGTGTTGAGATTTGTTCTTAACACTTAGTCATAACTTAAATTTCGTTATCATACATTTGATCTAAAGCCTAAAAGGGGCCAAGGATAAAAGAGAAATCTTAGCACTTAAGTCTAAGAGAAGCTCTTTGACAACTCATCATACTGAGGGGAAAATTATGATTAGTCCAACTCAAACGACAATTGGTAAAGACAACTCAAGTCCATTGATAACTGAAGGTTTGCTAAAAATCATAAGTTAAAATTCTTCAATTGCACAAAAAGAAAGAACAATATATGGATAAAACATTCAATTTTATTCATATAATAGCTAAAATTACAAATACAGAAAGACGAAGTACATAGATTGAACTTAGAAAACTTGAACTACACTACGAGGTTCAGTTACAAGTTCTTTCGACGACCTTCGAACTACACTATAAAATTCAGTTACAAGTTCTTTCGACGACCCTCGAGCTACACCATGAGCTTCGTCTGCAACAACATTGCAGTTCTTCTTATGAAGTTCCATCTTCCGTTCCTGGGCATGAAGTCTTCTCCATGCCCGACTTTTAACTTTGGTGCTGGTAGCTCCCGTCCATCTGCTTAGGTAACCTGAGTACTAATAGAAACACTACAAGTTCTGAACATAGGAACAACATCTTCCCCATCTCCGCAGAATGTGGATGAGTTACAGAGTGAAGCGGCTCCCTTAAGATAGTTGTTGATGTTCGTGAGAAGAAGGACAAGCCCTTTAGTGGGTCTGTGAAGCTACCACACAACCCAAGATCCAAATGAAGGGTTGTACTCAAAAGTCCAGCAAGTTGCTGAAACACATTCTGACTTCGGTCTTGAAAGATCGAGAAATTCTCAAATAAAGGAGCTCCTGCAAAGAGAAAAAGGACAAAGTTAGCATGAAGTTCGCCAGACAAGTGGAGCTCGTGAGGCAAACGAACTTCGTCAGACAAGTAAACCTCATCAAGAAAATGAACTTCGTCATATAAGCGAAGTTTGTCATATGAATGAACCTCGTAAAATGAAGTTAGAGGAAGATTGTTCATCTACCCAACAAGGGCTTAATTGTTTCAAGCATAAATTTTGCACTGATGTAGAGTGTACAACTTAATCAAAGTTTACCTGAAACAACGGCATCGATTAAAGGGACCGCAATATCAAGTTTGCGTACATCACCAGCAATGATCATTGAAGCCTGAAAAGCTTGAAGTCATGAAGGGAATAAGGAGGGGATCAATGAGAAGAGGAAATTTCTCTGAGTCATTTTGTAACAGAGCTCAAAGAAGAAGGAGATGACACTTCTCGAAGAGTCGTGGCCTATTTATAGACAGTGGAGCCAATTAAGTGGCTAGGATCTGTTACGCGAATCCTTGAGTGCCAGATGGTCAAGAGGCATTGTAATCGAAGAGATGCATTCAATGTGTTCATACTTAACATAGATAGAGGTGCATTAAGTATTGAATACTTATTATTATCCCAACGAAGTGACGGATTCATGTAGATTAACAGCTCAGAAACTATTGGAGTCCAATTGACTTTATTTAATGAGATTAATTCTCATTCCAAATTCCAAAATGATAAAGGTCACTATCTCGATTGAGTTCGAATTTCGAGACTCAGTTGAGACTAGTTTGAACCTTGAAAGTCACTATCTTAATTGAGTTTGAATTTTGAGACTCTAACGAGACTAGTTTAAACCTCGAAAGTCAATATCTCCATTGAGTTTGAATTTCGAGACTCATTGAGACTAGTTTGAACCTTGAAGATCATTATTTCGATCAAACTCAAATGTCGAGGCTCAATTGACACAAATTTGAACATTGGTGTATAGTAACGAAGGTCGCTATTTTAACCAAGATTTAGTTGAAATAAGTCGAACCTCGTCCTCACGGGGTAAAATAATAAAGGTCGCTATTTCAACCAAGATTTAGTTAGAATCAGTCGAACCTCGTCTTCACGGTGTAAAATAATGAAGGTTGTTGTTTCAACCAAGATTTAGTTAGAATCAGTCGAACATCGTCTTCACGGTGTAAAATAACGAAGGTCGGTGTTTCAACCAAGATTTAGTTGGAATCAGCCGAACCTCGTCTTTAATTTCAAAACAGAGGGTCATTACCTCAATCATGTGCTAGTTGAGATACTTCAAACCTCATCTTAAAATTCTAAGACTTGGTTTTCAACAGTTATCCCACAGTTTTTGAAATTCTGAAGATGAAGACTCGTTAAGACAAGTCTTATGTATTGCATGACTAATGAACTCCATTAACAAAGAACCAAAGTGCACAAAGGAGAAAGTTGATAGATAAGAGCATAACTGTATTGATAAAATATCATTATAATTGTTCAACAGTTTTGCGCATTTCCTCAAGCAAGTTGGTTAATAGATTCTTAGTATGCTATTTCAACCTCCGCCATCGCTTGCTTGTGCAGATCATCATCAGAAGAAACTTTCACATTACTTACGGAGTTGATTAGCCTCTCTAAAGCATCAGACTCAATTTGAAGCAGTGTTTGATGTTCTGCCTGTTAGGTTGTCAAAGTTTGCCGCCTTTCGGTTGCGCTACTCAACTCATCCTCCGCTTATGCTAGTTTAGCTTGTATGTCAGCAAGCGCAACTCTATAAGATTCGACTGAATTGAGTAAGGAGAGGCTCAAGGGAGAAGGGAAGAAGTTGAAACCGATATGTTATGGTCTATTTCGGATTCTCGATCAGATTGGCGACAACGCTTTCATGCTCGATTTACCACCTTACTTAGGCATGCATTCGGTGATCAATGCCGAGTACTTGAAGTTGTTTGAACCTCCATTACTTGATGATGAAGGTGATGACAAGGTGATCTTGCCACATGTTGAAGACTTGTGGTTTGATAGAGAGGAGCGCTGAAGGAAGATTGCATTTTGGAGCGAAAAACGACCACGACGAGGCGGGGAATGAAGGAGTCGTTTCTCATTGGACGTCAAGGTCAAGTTCCTAGTAAGGCTAAATGGTTCAACAAAGAAGGAGGGGCTCGCGAGTTTTCTCAGCTGAAGTTCTAACTTAAACGAGACTTCAAGTTCCTAAAGGGGGGACCCATGATATGGGTGTATCTTCTTTTCGGAACTTAGCGATCCTCATGGGAGCTTGAGGATAGATGATTCTCATGATAGCATGAGAATAGAGGTGTCAAACAGTACAAGGGAACGCAGGAGGAAGCGTGGAACGAGATGATGAGCAGAAGAATCGAAATATCCAGTTTTTAGCTTGTGAGTCGACTCATAACAGTCATGAGTCGACTCATCAGGTTGAGTCGACTCATGACTGTCATGAGTCGACTCATTGTTAGTTTTTGAGTTTTGTCCAGTTTCTGACGAGTCGACTCATCTCAGTCATGAGTCGACTCATTGTTGGTTTTTGAGTTTTGTCCAGTTTCTGACGAGTCGACTCATCTCAGTCATGAGTCGACTCATCGAGGGTTTCCTGGTTCGTTTGGGTTTCTGTTCATATGAATTCCTGTTGGTTTTGGGTCTAGTTGTTTACCAAATTGCCATCCACGTTTGTACATCTATATAAGGGATTGTTTTAGGGTTTAAAACAATCAGAGAGTTTAATCAAGAGAGATTAAAAATTGTAATTGAGATTTGGGGAGTCTGTTCTTCAATTCTAGAGTGAGATTGTAAGAGATTGTAAATTGCATACTCATAATCTAGAGAAGGTATTTTTCTTCGCCCAAAACCTGAGTTATTCTTGTGTTCTTATTGTTTTCTCCTCTACCCATCTTTGATAATTCCGCGATCAAAGGTGCTCGCACGGCAACTCGTGTCAATTATTTACACACACAACCATTGAGCTTACTGTATTTTTATACATTGTATAATTTGAGTTGTGGGGTTTGTGTGACATTGAGTGTGAGCTTACATTGTATTCTCATCCATTGTAGAGAATAATTTATTTGTTGAGTGCCTAAATTGTGAGGTTCACCTTGTAATACACTAGTACACCAAGAGGAGTGTGTGGTGAGAGACGGGGTCGTCCCAAGAGGAGTGGGGTAGGTGATAATACCTAGAGAGAGGTTATAATTCCTAACACTTGAGGGAGACACAGGCTAGAGACCAACACTTGAGGTGGTAGTGAGTGTGATTGTAAGAGTGTGAATTGTAAAGTTTTCGGTGAACTAGAAAATCCAGTGTGAGGTGTAAACGTTATTCGGGTGAGCGTAGAAAATCCGGTTGTGATAGTGGAGATCTCCTCGAGCTGAGGAGCAGAGATGTAGGTCGTGGGGACCAAACTCCGTGATCATATCGTTTGTTTGCGTTTGTCATTGGTGTTCTTTTATATTCGTGCTTATCATTTATATCGCCTTTGTTAATTGCGTGTTGCTTATATTGCCCTATCACTTTAGTAGTTTGTTTACCCTTGTGTTACTTGTATATCCTTGCACATATATTTATAATATATCAGTCTTGCTAGGATATATTGTTAATTAGTTTTAATTGGTATTAAATCGGATTAGATTAGCATAAACCTATTCACCCCCCTCTAGGGTTCCTTCCTAGTGGCATTAGGGTACTTTCAATTGGTATCAGAGCTTGGTGCTCTTTGATTTAAGGTTTAATCGTCTTGAGTTAAAGATCCAAGTTATCTTTTTGTGCTAATCTAATTTTGAGATTTTTTGTTATCTTGCTTGCATAATATTTTAATTATGGATATGAGATTAGGCTATGATCCTAGTGTTGCTCCTAAATTCAACGCTTTCTCTTATGCTCAATGGTGTTTTAGATTCAAAATATTTGTTCAATCTAAAAATATCGATTTATGGAAAGTCATTGATTGTGCTTATATTGTACCTACATTAGAGAAATCCAAGTAGAGTAAACATGATAAAAAGATTTTTAGTATGAACAAGCTTGTGTTAGAATTTTTATTAAATGCATTTGATTTATCTATGTCTAACAAGCTTGATTCTTTTGATAGCGCTTATACATTGTGGAAATTCTTAGAAGCGCATCAAGGGAACTTGGAGGCAATCCAACTAGCTTTGGTGGCTTCCTCTTCTAGTTCATGTGGAGCCTCATTGTGCACACGATCACTAGGCGATAGCCCTAGTGTGGTAAGCGATTTCAATTCCAAAAATGAATTAACTATTGATGAACTCGCTTGTGCCTATGAAAGATTAATGCATGCCTATACTAAGTTGCATAATAACTTTATTAATTTAAAAAGCAAGCATGTAGATTTAAAATCCGATCATGAGAAGCTAGTGTCCAAGTTTGATATCATTGTTAAAAAAAATGAAAATATTAAAGAAAACAATGATATGTTAAATTTGAAAAATAAAAAATTAACCTCATCCATTACTAGCTTATCTCATGCTAAAGATGATGCTATGCTAGAAGTAGAATGCATTAGAAGTAAATTTGATTCTTTTAAGAATAACCATACTTGCTCTACTTCTATTATCAATAATGTTATGCCTAATGATGAGTTGAATCATGTTAAAACCCACATATCTTGTTTAGATTCAACCTTAAATACGTGCATTGATAATAACAAGAAGCTTATGGATATGTGTGTCAAGTCTAAGTCAAAATCATCCACTCATTATGCACACATATATAGCAAAGTTTACAAATGCTCTATTTGCGACCGAAAAGACCATTTATCTAAATTTTGCTATGATGCATATAAACATAAGAATACTAATACTCATTATGCATATCATCAAGTTCTTTCATCACATGTACACACACATGCACAAAAAGTACATCATAAGCATACTCATGTGTATCAATGTGATTTTTGTGGACGTTTTGGTTATTTAACCAAATTTTGTTTTGATATGAAGAGAGTTTCTTATTTGCAAAACAATTTAAAAGAAAAACTTATTTTTGCAAATAATTTTCGTGTACCGCTACTTGGTCATAACAAATTATTTAACCCTTTTCATTTCACTTATTGTAACCGGAAGGGTCATTTACACAATTTTTGTTTTGACCGTGTTCGTGCACTAAATGCACCCAAATGAGTTCATAACCCTAGGGCTTTGAGCTTAAATGATAGGGGTCATGTCGCTAAACCTTTTGGTACCAAGAATACTTGGGTGTTAAAACAAATTTGATTTTAAACCAAGATTTTTAGTGTTTTTATTTTTATTTTTCTTGGTTTTGAAAATCATGCTTTAAAATTTTTGAATATGAAAACATTTTTTCCTTGATCAAATCTTTTGTTTTCATGACTATTAGTTTCATTTTTTTTATTAAGAGGTTTGTGTTTATATTACCCTCCGGATTTATTAGGTGTTTATTTCCCAAATTATGTTTACTGAGTGCTAAAATGTTTATATGGGTTGTTACTAGCTCAAGAGCTAGATATAGTTGTCTCTCTTGATTTTTGAAAATCAATGATGATTTGGTTTTATGGGATTTACTTGTGATTTATGATTTTATTGGTTGATTTGTCTTCATTTGACAACTTTTTTGCATGATTCTCATGTTCTTCTTCTTTTGAGCTCATAAATCTATTTTATACATGATTTCTATGTTTATGTTTTGAGACACACTATTTTCATATTGATATTTTTATACGTGTTCTCAATTGTTTGTTGTATGTGAGTTATACTTAACATATTTTCCATCTATGCTTGCTCACATATATTTGCCTTGGTCATCATTGCATATATTCAATAAGTCATTTTGATAGGGGGAGCAATCCCTATATTTGTTTTTATACTCACCCATGCTTATTGGTAGGGGAGCTTTCGCTCTCTTCTTCTTTTGTTTTCTTCTTTTTGATGTTGTCAAAGGGGGAGAAATATTGTGAGTATATCTTATTTTGGTTATATGCATGATAATTCTAATTTACATATTAATTTCCTCTCATGCATATATCTCTTTTTGTAAATTATTTGTAATCATCAAAAAAGGGGAGATTGTTGGGTCCTTTTGTTTTGATGATGTTTAACAAATAATTTTCCACTAATGTTGTTTGTCTAGTGTTTATGTATTATATTTATTCTAGGCAAACAATATGTTAGAGGATGGATAGAATCGAGCATTCACGATCATATCCAATGGAGGTTGGCGAAATAGTGGTTGAAGCATTGCAATTCAAGTTGAAGATCCAAGTTCAAGCTTCATCCGCAAGTATACCAAGATAGAGCTTTGTTGAAGATCACAAGCTTGGTAATTTAGTTTAGATTTATACTTGTGTGTAGATACTTTAAGCTCATATTAATCACACACACGTATTTTTTGATTTTATCAAAATATAGGTGTTTTTGATAAAATATTGTTTTATTAGTTTATAGACTTTAATATCAGTTTATATCAATTCATTAAGTCTATAAAATCATTTTACAAAAGTTTTAATATTGTGTTTATGTCAAATGACAAAAACATGTATGTTTAGTTTTCATGTTTTTGGACATATTTAAAAAATGATGAGTTTTCACTATTCAGAAGTGTAATTCTAAAAATTCTTTTTGTAACATGTTCATTTACATGTTTACAATGATTTTCCAAAGTTTTATATTTTTTGGAATTTATTTGCTATTTTTAAAGGCACTTTAAAAATTAGTTTTACTATTCAAATCAGGTTGATACAGTGTTATCAGTCGACTGATGAATATATTCAGTCGACTGAAGAAAACGCTTGGAATAACAAAAAGTTTCTATTTTATTTTGGTCGACTGACCAGTCGACTGACCAGTCGACTGATGTGGTCATCAGTCGACTGATAAGGTCCATCAGTCGACTAATGAGCTGGAAAACACCTCTAACGGTCAGCTCATCAGTCGACTGATGGAAGCCGTCAGTCGACTGATGCTGTAACGACTAGTTTTTTTAGCCTTTTATAGATTTGGGTTTTTGGTCTTTTTGTCGTGGTTTCTCTTGGCTTTGGGGTTCCTATAAATACCCCTACATACCCTCTGTTTTATTCAACAAGAAGAAAGTTTTTAAACAAGTTTACAAGGGTTTTAAGTTTGGTTTTAGTTTGTTTCAAGAGTTTAGTTTGTGAAGAAATTTTCAGAAGAGCAAAGAGGAGATCATCCTTTGGTGTTTGAGCTTAAACTCATCTCTCTCTCACTCTTGTCATTTATTGGAGAAGTTTTCTAAACTCAATCTAGCTTTACATTTATATTGTTTGATATCAATTCATTAAGCTAGTGTTTACATTGAGTTTAGTTGATTTTATTTACTCATTGTTTACACACACAACCATTGAGCTTATTGTATTTTCATAATTTTATTTACTCATTGTTTACACACACAACCATTGAGCTTATTGTATTTTCATACATTGTATAATTTGGTTTGTGAGGTTTGTGTGACATTGAGTGTGAGCTTACATTGTGTTTTCATCCATTATAGAGAATAATTTATTTGTTGAGTGCTTAAATTGTGAGGTTCACCTTGTAATACACTAGTACACCAAGAGGAGTGTGTGGTGAGAGACGGGGTCATCCTAAGAGGAGTGGGGTAGGTGGTAATACCTAGAGAGAGGTTGTAATTCCTAACACTTGAGGGAGACACGGGCTAGAGACCAACACTTGCGGTGGTAGTGAGTGTGATCTCAAGAGTTTGAATTGTAAAGTTTTCGGTGAACTAGAAAACCGAGTTTGTGATAATGGAGATCTCCTCGAGGTGAGGAGAGGAGACGTAGGTCGTGGGGACCGATCTCCGTGATCATATCGTTTGTTTGTGTTTGTCATTGGCGTTCCTTTATATTCGTGCTTATCATTTATATCGCCTTTGTCAATTGCATATTGTTTATATTGCCCTATCACTTTAGTAGTTTGTTTACCCTTGTGTTACTTATATATCCTTGCACATATATTTGTAATATATTATTTTTGCTAGGATATATTGTTAATTAGTTTTAATTAGCATTAAATTAGATTAGATTAGCATAAACCCTATTCACCCCCCTCTAGGGTTCCTTCCTAGTGGCATTAGGGTACTTTCAGAGGTAACCGACTAATAGAGTCGTCGGTTGAATAGGTTGCATCGCATGCCATAGGAAAGTTTGAATCGACACCTGCCAAGGCCACATGGTAATGACAGGTGAGATCCCACAAGGTGTCGTAGCAATTCGGGGTGGCTGACTTCAACTAACGTAACTCCCGATTCGAAGGGAAATACTCTTGGTACACCATATTTCCCAGCGGTAAGCCTAAAACCTTATTCATCTCATGAAGAGCCAATCCTAGTTCCCCGCATTTCGTCAGAAATGTGTCGGTATCAGGATTGTAGAGCTCCAACAATACAAGGAAGTGGGGAATGCTGATTGTCAATCTATACATAGTGGTGCGAACAGCCGCGTATAGACCGCTAATCTTCAATTCTTCGCCCCACCGTGCGAGGACATAGCCGGTTAGGCGAGACCACCAAAGTTTATCCGAGGAATGGATCCAACTATAACATCTGTGATTAGTGGTAGACATCTCTCACCCCAATCTCGCGAGGTGATTCTTTAAAGTGTTAGCAACTGTACACAACTCACCTCGAGGTGGGTAATTCAATCCCAATACACTGGGATGCAATCCGGTGACACGATTTCTATTACTCAAACTAGGAGCAAATTGATGAGTGATGTATCCATAATGGATGCGTTCACGTTCCTCCATCAAATCCCATGACATCTCCCGTTTAACAGCTTGTCGTCGTAATTCAATCAACGAACGATGACGAGGAATGGGAGGGATATATAAAGAGCCCATGTTATCCTTATGCCACCATTGCTCAGCTTCGAGAGGTACGGTAATCGGGTCTTCAACAGAGTCGTCGAATAAATAATCTGGTTTCTTCAGGGGGTGAGTGTAGTTGAGATCCTCGACCAGGGGTGCATCCGTGATCAGCTGCCATAAAGTACGACGATCTCCCTTACGTATCAACTTAGGGAGTTCTTCAGGCCCACCCGGAGCAAATTAGGGTATAGCCGGAATAAGCATGGGATCTCTAGCAGAAACATAACCCTCTCTACAGCGGCCTTCCACCGCATTGGCTTTGATCGCCTTTGAAGGAAATTCGACTGAAACAAATAATACGCATTCACAAAATGCAGCTATGTGATTTTCTTTTTATCTATGTAGGCGTTGAACTCATCTCACAGATCAGTGAGATAGAGTCACGGCCCTGTAATTGGTGAGACAATTTCAATGGTATCGCGTACGCGTAAGACAAGGCATATTATCGCACGAGCAACGCGATAATATACCTCGTCCTACGTAACGTAATACAATGTAAAATCACCCCAAATTGATTAAGACGCATTTTGACCAAGCAAAATGTGGCTGTGAAGCGTCCACCCTCACGAAGGAGGATGGCGGCTCTTCCCAGTTGTCTCACCAAGGAGAACAAAATGGGGATATATATATATATTAAAAAAAATGCTTGTTAATTGGACGAGACGATTTGGACCACGTTATACACACGAAGCATGACGTATGTTGTTATATGAATAACATGACAATATACCCGTCCTCTGGAGTATAAGGCAGCTAAAAATTACCCCAAATTAATAAAGATGCATTTTGACCAAGAAAAACGTGGCTATGAAGCGTCCACCCTCACGAAGCAAGGTGGCGGCTCTTCCCAATTGCCTCACCAATGAGAACAAAGCGGGGATACAATATGCAGTATGATATGCGAATGTCGAATTTATAAGCCAAAGGGGATGAAAAATTACCTGTGCAGCAAAAAAGGCTCTAGCTCAGGCTACTGAGTAGCAGAGCGGCCCCTCGCGACGCGCGATCCTTTCGTCGATATGGCTAATCTGCAAAGGAAATTAGTGGTTCAGATACAAGAATTGGGATATGGAGTTTTATTAATACTCAAAAGTAAGCTAATAGCTCCGGGTTATCTTCAAATCGAGCCGGCAAGTGAATCTAGTCATCAACCAAAGTCAAGCAAAAGGATCAAAGGTTTCGGCTATTCCACGAGTTCACAAATTCACCAAAAGTGAGAATGTGATATACACACTCATATTGGAATGACGGGAACACGACACCAACCTTGGTTATGCACACAACAACAAACCTAGTCTTTCACCAAAAGCCTCGAAGGAATTCAAACCCACTCTTCAACCAAATGCAACCTAAGATTCCAAAATTTTAGCCCTTTTTGCAAATAAACCCCTCAAACAATTTATGGTCTTTTTGCATAACACCCCCCTCAATTCCAGCCCACTTTTGCACAAAAGTCCACCAAAAATTTTCTACTTGTTGATTTGCATAAAAAACCCCTCAATTTCGGCCCACTTTTGCACAAAAGTCCCCCTCAAAGTTATGGCCAATCCAAACCCCAAAACTTCAGTCCTTTTACATAACATCCCCCTCAAGTTCCAGCCCACTTTTGCACAAAAGTCCATAAAAAATTTCTACCTTTTGATTTGCATAAAAAACCCTAAATTTTGGCTATATCTATGCATGAAATTGAAATAGCATGAAAACCAAGGGTGGAGGCATCCAAATTTCGGCCATGTCAACCCCCAACAATGGGTTCGACCACCTCTCAAGAGCAAAAAATGAAGGTTTGAGTTTTTTCCCCAAATTAAGAAACTAGGGTTTTGGAATATTAAGAGTTCAAGAAAAAGGAATCAATTTAAAGCTATGAGGGAGAGGGGTTCTTACCAAAGTTTAGGGAATCGTCGAAGAGAAAGTATTATTGAAGATGAAACTGAAAATCCTCTAAACCCAAACTCCAACTTGCCTTGCTTGAAGCCTTGGAGAAGATGAAGGCTTGGAAGGAGAATGATGTAGGGGTTTAAGAAGAAGAATGATTTAGAACCCTTGAGGAAGAGGAGTTCAAAACAGAGAACAAACAGGGGGGGGAACTTCTGTCTTGAAACCAAAAACAAAAGAAGAAGAGAAGAAGAAGAAGTCGGAGGCTTTTAAAGGACTGAACCGGACCGATCTGAACCGAACCAGATCGGTCTGAACCAAACCAGATTGAATCGGCCCAAATCATAAGTGTCATTTGCTGGTTCACATGTGTATGAGCCACGAAATGTTGGCTCGAACGTGTAGAGAGATCCGGGGACAATTTATATACACTTTGATCCCCTTTTCAGGTGTTTTTTGACGTATTTGACGCCCGTATTGATACTCTAATAAGTATACGAGTCTAAACTGTTTCCCACTCTTGACGGGAAGTTCCTGAAAGATATTGCGCATGATATTCTTAAGGATAACCCGGCAACCTCTGACGGGTACATGAAGTTCAACTGAATTCCGAAACTCCCAAGAGTATATGAGTATAAACTGGTCCTCCTCGTTTCAATCCCAATCAACACGTTGCGACGAAAGTAAATGTTAGTCAACACGTTATTATGAAAGTCAACGTCGGTCAACATGTAACCCTAGATCAACGCCAATCAACGCATTATGATAAAAATCTACTACGGTCAATGTGCAGAATTAATCTTAGTTCAAGGGATATGAAATCCCAATGAAAGGTAGTCAGTCCAACATCAACCCGACGATACAAGCTAAATTCAGAACTCAATACATTAGTTTTGATTCGAGACTTCGACAATGGTTAGACGATGAACGCAGCACTGGAGGAATTTTAGCTATTCGACAAAATATTGAATAGACTAAAAAGTGGAGAAGTCAAGAATTGAAGCCAGGTATAGGTCCTTTGACACCGACTGAAGGTGGGGGCCTATCACATCCAAAGCATTTCAGACTCCTCAATAAAATAATGAGGCTAAAACACTTTGGAGGGGGTATCTGTAGGTGTCTAAAAATACCTATAAGTTCCCATATACAGTTCGATATAAAGGGGAAGCTACAAATGTCATCATCCAAGTCAAGAGGATTTGTCTGAATGGCCCGCGTACTCACCGGCTACCGCCAAGTGGACGTTCGGACTCGATCAGCCAACTGTGGAACGACGAACAAGCGCTCTCGTGCGCTCATCGGCCACCTCCAAATTGGCCCACTCACCACCAGCCAGTTCCAACTGGCTTGCGTACTCATCGGCCACTGTTCAAGTGCGCCCTCATGCGCCTCGATCGGCCATTGGAACGACGAACCAAGCGTCCTGTGCAGCTCATCGACACCTCTAAATTAGCTTGGTCGGGCATGATGGGGTGCACTCATCACCAGTTTCAAGTGGCCTGCGTACTCACCGGCCACTGATAGACCAAGTAGAAGTACACTCGTCGGCCACCGTCAAGTGCATTCTCGCATTCACGCAAACACACCGCAAGCGAATCCGAGCCAACATACCAGTCAGCAAACGACAAAATACGGCTAAACAATAACAACAAACCAAAGAAAATCGAAAAAACTAGAAGAATATCCACTTGGCAGCCGAATCGCCTACCAAAAGGACTCGCGCCAGGGCCTAGTGGCTCGGCCGTAGCCGGCCGAGCCCACCACAGTGGCCTCAGTATGGCCAGCCACCAGGCAGGCGTGAGCGTACGTGCACAGGATTGCATCCAAAAACACTCTTTTTTAGTTTTCACGGATTCTCTCAGGATTTGTTCTTTATTGAGCATTCCAACTGATCTGAAACTATGGTTAATCAGTTATTAACTAAAGATAAGGAAGAATCCCTTGTTTTTATCCAAAAACCCCCAACCGAAGCCTATAAATATGAGCTAAGGTACTCATTTCTCCGGATCTGAAGATCAAGAGGGCGAAGTGCTGTCAAATTGGAGAGTGGAGCATGAATTTCAGAGAGTTAGCAGATCTCGGCAAAGTTCCTTACTAAAAAAGAGAGTTCGAGAGATTTGAGTCTTGTTTTCCCTCTATTCCTCCGGATTTAAGCTTACTCTTAATCTCAAGAAGAACCGTGATCTCGCTTGGTCGAGATTACCGCTGCTGTGATTACTTCCTTCATGAAGTAAGAGCATTGATTATCAACCTTCTGCTAACCAGATCTGATCCGTAGGCGGTCCACGGATAAACCCCGGTACCGGCAACGATCCCACACAAGCAATAGGCGATAAACATATATTGTGTGTAGTTTGAGAGAAAGTTGTAATTTTTGATTTAAAGTCTTATAAAAAGGCTATTTTTTGAGTTTATTGTAAGCATTTGAAGTTGTAATGGACTCATCAATGAAATCAATTTTCCACCCAAACAGACACTCTAAATTCTTTTGAAATGTCAAAAGAAGAAGAGGGTGTAACATGGGAAGGCACTGCTTCTAAATAGCTAGCAGACGTAACCGCTATTTCTGAGGAAGTGAACACAATGGTTGCTGCAATGGTGGCAGAAGCATTGACGACAGTTGCAGGAGTCGCAAAAAATATCGTTAATGCTAGAGTTAGGATCTCTGTTGAAGCGATAGAGCTGTCAGGTACAACACTTGTAGTCGTTTCAGCCTCGGCTCTGAAAGCTACATCTAAAGAAACTTTGGTTTTAACAGTTGTTTCGAAAGTAGTGGTTGTATCCGCAGCTACTCCAGTCTCAATAGTGGTACTTGGAGCGACCTTAGCTTCAATTGGAATAACGGGGGCAACAACAGCATCTTCAGTGGTCACACTTGGTTCAGGGTGTGATCTCACACGGAGTCAAGATAGTGGAACATTGTCCTAAGACTCTGACTCTGTGTTAACTCCAATTGGTTCGATGGGAGGAGAGATCATCACTGGAACTTCTCGCCTTGGCCTCTTAGCGACGCGTTTAACTCTCCGCATCACTCCTGATCTCTTGGACTTATCCCCCATTTGCCTTGAAGCTTCAGCTCCTTCAACTCGTTCTGTAGGAGGAATGTCAGAGGTTAAACATTAACAGAGTGACAATTCAAAGCTTACAATAAGCTAAGACTAGCATACTAGTGGGTTCCATGGCAATGTTGGATTCCCCAGGCACAACCTCAGTAGATTGTCGAGGGGGAAAGTCTACTCTCAAAAGCTTCATGCTGAAAGTGCTCAAATAGCTTATCAGCACGAGTGGGATCCCTAAAGTCACCAAAAGCAGCTCCAGCTTCAAGAGCCTCATCCTCCCCAGCAACAGCGGGTATATTACTCCTGTATTCATCAATGCGTGGAGATCTCAGGAGTGTACTCTCATCCAGAGCTGCGTCCACCTCTTCTTGAGTCTCATGAGGACTAGAAGGTCGGGATTCTTCCTCACCGACATTTTCTTCAGCATATAAGAATTCTTTAAGTACCGGATGTGATCTATAATGACATCGAATGAAGCATAGTCCTGAGGAGCCGATGTTGAAGTTTGGGATCACCGCATTCGCTATGCAATGCCACTTGTAATAAGCGAGCATTGCCCATGGTTGAGGATCCTGTTGCGGGAGTGAGAAACGAGCACTTGTACCACCGGTAACGGTCTAATACTAAGCCCTTGCTCTAATAATTAGACTACAACCCTCAGATTATAGTTGGGTGTTGGGATTGCCAATGTATAATTGGTCATAACCAAATTGGCGGGCAAAGCGGTAAAGCAGATAAGGCTCTAATACACACACAGGACCGAAGCGATAGATGAGATATCCTGGACGAATGCTCATGAGCCACAGGAAGCAACCAAGTGATAAGGTAATATAGCCCTGATCATTTGATTTGTCTATTACAGCTTGGCCGTAGCTGGTCCCAAGAAAATAAGGAAAACACTAGTTGAAAGAAAAGCTTTTATGATCCCAGAGAATACGCCTCACCAAGGCCATGTAATGCTTACTCCGATCTGAGTTTTCCAACCTCTGGATGAAAGGAGTAGCTTGTCACTCTACGCAAGCGGAAGGCGCACCCATAAGTGTGGGACGGTGCATAACGAACCACACTATGAGATAGGCGTAGGGTAATTCTACCTTCTGATTCTCAGCGTCGTGATAAAAGTGTGACATAATTTCTGTAATCCCCAATGGATAAGAGTAATCATGGCAGGCAGAAGAGCATATTGGCAGCCGTGTGCCAAACAAACGGTCGAAAATACCACATCTACTGGCAATGCATCGAAACTATTAGAAGGAATGACAACATGCCTGAGCCATAACATGAGATATCCTTCCAGTAAGGCCTTGGAAGAAATTGGCTCCCCACATTGGTAAAAATAACTATCAAACGTCATTCCTATCGGGTAACCATGCTCATCTGAAGAGGTCACATAGGACAGTGGTAGGTTGGCAAGTATACGTCGAGACAGTTCACCCACCTCACAAGGACCTAGTGGTACTATGAGGTTCTTCTTATGATTCAAATTCTTAAAGAGGTAATGCACCCAGATGTTGTGGTTGAGGAGCTTTTCACCTTTCTTATCAGCCTGTCCCTCTATACTCAGACAAATGTAGTAGTGGCACATTACCTCCCAATAAGTTTCAACAACTTGGGGATGTTTCTTCTCTAAAGTGGTTATCTCCTTATATCCTGGGACATACTCCTCATACGGGTATCTTCCATATGGCAGCCCAGACACTTCAGCCATCTCGTGAAGAGAAATTCCCAATTCACCATTTAGAGTGAAGAATGTACGATTGTCAAGATTATATAACTCCAACACACCGAAGAATTGGTGGGAGTTGTTTCTCAAACCCAGTTACGTCATCCTAATAGGCGCATAAAGCCCAAAACTCTGCAGGTCCTCCTGATTCTCCTGCAAGATGTATTCGGTGACATGAGGCCACCACTAGGTAAGACTCCAACAAGACCAACCATGAGTCCTAAAGTCTTTAGCCAGAAATTGCCCCTTTAAGTTAAAGAACGCACGGCCAAAAGTGTTGGCTTCCTCTGTTGTTTCACCGACGTGCAATTTTCTCTGAAATAGGCTCAGGTGTAATCTAGTTATGTAGCAACTGCTACTGTCTATCTTAGCGTCGCTTCTAGAGAAATGGCCACATATCACCCCATCTTGTTTTGGGGTCAAGTCCCAGTCCATCTTCGTGGGGGCAGAAACAATCTTCAGGGCGGTGAGAGAACAATCACGGTCCATCATGGGCAAGAACATATTGCGTTCATTTATAGTCCTAAGCCATCAATTGGTGCCCATTTCTAATAAGATTGGATCCTCTAAAGAGTCTCCAAACATGAAAGCAGGCTTCACGATGTGGTCACGGTTGATTGATTCTAAGGAAGCGTCAGTGATCAAACGCCTAAAAGTGGAAATTGAAGGCTCAGAGTGAAGGTGAAGCTCTTCTTGTCCTCGATCCCCAAACCTTGGGATACTTTCAAGGGAGGAATAATGGAAATCATATTCCATCGTTTGGGTACCATCCGCTCCGAAAGCACCACATTAGGGAATGGGAATAGATGGATGTACAACTGCACAAAGGGCAAACAAAGTTATAGAATGATTCATGGCCCAATGAGACGAAGGTCACTCCGACAATGAACTTCGTCGAATAGACGAACCTCGCCCAATAACAAGCTTCATTAATAGGCGAACTTCGTCTAACAAGGAATCTCGAGCATTGTTAGTTTCGCTAACTTGGTATGCTGGATGAACTTCGTCAGTGAAGATAAAGTTTGTCAATTTAATGAACGTCGTCAGTGAAGATGAGGTTCGTTGGTCAAACAAAAACTCATTTGACAGACATTAAGGATGAACCTCGTCAGAATAGCCAACACAGTTGGACATATGAAGTTCAATCGACAGACGAAGTTCGTCAGATAAAGAAAAAATATGTAAAGACAACGAACGTCATTAGTTAAAAAAGACATCATCTTTCAGATAGATTTCATCTCAGAAAGAGAGAAACTATTCATCTCCTTCAACAAACCCATGTCTAAATAGACAGGGTTCATCTGCGTTAAAATGGAGATCTTGTGTTCGGATCTATTACCTAAGAAAGCAGACGAAACCGTGGAATCATCTGAAGGACCGGTG
>NC_033802.1:59586814-59603623 GCF_001876935.1 Asparagus officinalis
CTTTCCCTTGCCTTTGTTCACAGTGGTTTTAGGGGCCATTTAATAAATTGGGTTGGGAAGCTCTCAAAGAAGAAAAACTCAAAATTTGGGAGATGAAGGATTTTGACAACATAAGCGATCAGAAGAAGAAAGGGCTCTTCGTATGATGATGTCATATATATATAGTTTGGAGAAACCAAATTAAGAGTTGAGATCTTCGGTTGAGATTGTTGGACGAATCCCCTTCCCAACAAAGATTTGCGGGTGAGATCTAGGGAGGAGATCTCGAGGCACCAACTGGCAACCACCTATTGGGCCTAGAAAAGGTGCATAACTGTTACTGCTGATAAGGCTGAAAGGTGTCATATGGGCGCGGGTCTGACAATACTCACATGAAAAGACAAGGGTCAGCCAACCGCCGAACCTCGTAACGAAGCTTACAAAAGCATTGAACTACGGATAATGAGGCTAAGTGCGTCCAAATAGGATTCAAAGTGTTTCAGACTCCATACTGTCCAATTCAAATCTAAAAACTTTGAAGGGGGGGTTTTGTAGGTGTTAAAAAATACTGAACTTCAAAATATGATGAGGGTCGTCATAGGCATGAACCTCGCTGCCCAGCGAGGATACCTATTAGGGATGAGGTTCGGAGTTTGTCGTTGGATATTATGAGGTTCGAAGCTGGTCATTGGATATAAAGTTTGTAGCTTGTCATTGGATACGAGGTTCGAATCTTATCATTATACTTAAAGCTCGTTAGTGGAGATGAGGCTCGCTACATAGTTAGACTCATCTATTTAAGATGAAGTTCGTTGGTGAATACGAAGCTCGTCAGACGACGTTAGTGAAGACAGTCCGCTATACTGCAAAGTTGACCATCTAAGATGAACCTCGTTGCATATTAAGGCTCGTTCAATCAGATGAACCTCGTCATACAGCGAGGCTCGTTTTCCACAGGAGATCCAGTTATAGCGGTTTGAAGACTTAGTCAGCCACGTTGAACTAAACTTCAGGAGTATGTTATGCCCCATTAACCAACATGGGCTGAATTGAAGGAGGCAGTTACGCCTTCTACCCACAATTCAAGCACGTCAGTTACATGCTATGAACCCTATAAATAGCCTCGAGCAACTATTAGGGGCAGACATTTTGGGGGAAGATTTTTGGCGATCACATGAAGAGAGATTTGTGTTTGTATTCTCATGATCTAAGCTACCGTCAGAAGCTTTTGTGATCTTGTTCTGATCATCAACGGGAGGTAATCTCGACTCAAGCATTAAGGAAAGCATCCTTTCGGTACCAAGAGCCCACGTTAAACAAGGAGAAGCTGAATTAATCTTTTTTCATCTGTAATCGAGAGAGAGTGAGTGATTATAAGGGATTCGTACTAAGTGATCGGATCCATTCTTAAAGCAAGAAATCAATCAAACACTAATTTCTCGACCCAACAGTCCTGTGGCGGCAAGTCATGTGTAGCATCTCCGTGACCTGTGTAGGAAATGTTAAATGTAGTATTAGGCTCACATTAATAGTTTATAAAAATGTACAGATATAACAAATAAATAAAAATACATGACGTAGAGGCCTATGCGTCACCTCTAGAATGTCTACCAAAAAGTTTCTTAAGTGCTTTCTTACGTAATCCCTTTGTCATCTATACTTTGAAAATATACTGAATATCCACAAAAGCATATAATACAAATATTTAATAAAATAGCACATGATAACAGAATCGCATGTACATGATGTCCAATCAAATAGATAATATAAAGGCAATACTATAATACATGACACACACTAATACATGATAACCAGTCAAACATATAATATTAAGGAAATACTATAATACAATGAATGTTCTTTTTAATTCATAACCTAATATTACATTATTATGATGATGTTGAGGCTCTACTCTATGATTGTGTATGGATAGCCTGCAATCGTGTGCGTGCCGACGAAAGGACTGTCCTTATAGTTTTATTGATTCTGCTACAGACTGGTTTTTTACCTTTACGTCTTGGCTCACATATAATCACAGGTACATCAAGGCGCGCTAGTGCAATTTCATCGGCCAGATTATTATTTTGTCTCAAAGAAAACTCAGCAACTGTTTCGTCGGCCAAGATAACCTCATCCTCATGATCTTCATCAGACACGGCTTCATAAATGTAAGCTCTAGGCAGATTCTTAAGGATAACACATTCATCATTTTTTATTATGTCTTTGACATAAAAGCACTATTTAGCGTGAGTAGCTAACATGTACTTTTCGTCAGACATGGCTTCATGAATGAAGGCTTATATCCCATTAGGTATGTAAACGTGGTGTGTATATGTATTTACGTGTGTTCAAGTATACTTTCATTTCGTCAAAATTTTGGCAGCACCTACCCGTTGTTCTCCGAGTACACTATAGTGGGAAGGATATACTCCTGCATATCCCTCCTATATTTGTACATGGAGAACAACAAGTAAGCACTATCGAAACTCTGATAAAATAAAAATACACAAGAACACACGTAAATACATATACAAGACACGCTTACATACC
Organism: Asparagus officinalis; assembly: GCF_001876935.1. NCBI lineage: Eukaryota > Viridiplantae > Streptophyta > Magnoliopsida > Asparagales > Asparagaceae > Asparagus > Asparagus officinalis. Next base: position 59,589,344 of record NC_033802.1, read on the forward strand.
TAACCCATCTACATTGGATAGATCCAATAATTATTTATATATAAGCCCCCTGTCACATACGCGTACGAAAAGGTTGTCGGACCGAACACGAAGGTCTCGTATCTGCTAACCATCCCGTACACGTATGTGACAAGTAAATAAAAAGATTATATATAGTATTTATTTGACGAGGAATTCTACGGCTCGAAAATATGTGTGTGTACAGTTTCTATGTAATTAGTGACGTAATAGTTATGCTAACTTTTACCGTAACTCTTACTGTAACCATCACCTATATAAGTAACGATATAATAGTTACGCTAACCCTCATCCTCACCCTCACCCTCACCCTAACCCTAACCCTCACCTAACCTTAACCCTCGCCCTGGCCATAACCCCTTCCCTCGTCCTCTCCCTCGCCCTAACCCTAACCTTCACCCTAACCTTAACTCTCACCATAACCCTCACCTAACACTAACCCTCACCCTTGCCATAACCACCCCCCCTCGCCCTCTCCCTCGCCCTAACACTAACCCTAACCCTCACCCTCCCCCAAACCCTAACCCTAACCATCACCCTCACCCTCACTAAACTCAAACCCTAACCCTAACCCTAATTCTAACCCTAACTAGATTTTAATTTTTTATGTTATAATTTTATCAAGATGGAAACTTTTTGTTTTGTAATATTTTATTAGGTTTTGGGTTTTTTTCACAATTTATTTATTTTGCAAAAATTAAACTCTGATTATAATTAAAAACATGAAATTAATCAATATAATAAATTAAAAAAACTCTCTTTCTCTCTCACCCTACATCTCTCTTTCTCTCTACTTCTCTGTCGATAGGACCAACCGCGCACCGCCATTAAGTCGCGTGGCCGCCTGGCATTCGCCTGACCGAGAGAGAGGCAGAGAGAAAGAGCAGATGTAAGGGGGAGAGAGACCAAGAGAGATATGGAAGGGAGTCTATGCTATAGCCTTGAGAGAGAGATGAGAGATGAGGGCCCGCGGGAGCATGCGAGGTAGTCGGGCGGTAGAAGATTGACGACTGGCGACTGGCGCCGTGCGTTCGGCCGGCGTCGCCTATTGGCTGGCCCACAGAGAGAGATGGAGAGTGAGGGGGGGGAGGGGGGGCGACGCCGCCATATTAGAGATGGAGAGAGAGTGTGATAGAATGATAGATGGAATGAGAGAACGAGAGATGGCGGCTGATTTTGGGAAAAAGAGAGGGGAAAAAGAAGATCTCGAGCGCGGGTTGCCTAAATTTTTTGGGCAAGCCCGCGCTAAATTTTTTTATTTTCTTATTCTTTAGCGACGGAAATTCCGTTGCTAAAACTCAAATTTTTGTCGGTAGGTGACAAAATTTTCTATTGCTAATAATAATAAATCTATCGTTAAAAAATTTTTTAACGACGGAATTATAGGGATGGACTATTCTGTCGCTATATTCCAAGATATAGCGATGGATTTGTCGGTCGCTAAAAATCTGTCGTTGATAGTCCTATTTCGGCTAGTGATAATCCCAAGACTATAGTCTGGGGATTATAGTACCCCTCATCTGTGTGTAAAAAACAAGCATGACCTTTTTTTCTTCTAAACTTTGTTATTCACACTGTAGATCTTTCGAAATCCAAATATAGTTATCTTCCCATTAGTACCCATCACGTCCTTCCACATGATGCTAATACATATGTTGAAAAGAGATCTTATGATTATTAACCTATGAAAACTAGTGAATGTAGATTATGTTTGAACTGAGATTTTTTGGGGGGAGGGGAGAGGGGGGGAAGGGGGGTGGTGGCGCCTGAATAAATTTGTTACCGTTTTTCACACAAATATGAAATTACAGCGAAAATAATATCAAAATAATAGCAAAAAATATACCAGAGAACACACAAAATTTTATAGTGTTTCGGATATTTACTCTTCCTTCTCACGAAGGGGCTTCTTCACTATTATCAGAATTCACCTAAATCACATCCCAATTTAATAGGCTTACAAAGATCGCATCCTAGGATCTACTCAAAACCAATCGTCTAACCTAACTCTTCACAGTAGAGTAACGCCTACCCCTAGTTAGTCACAACCCTTAATTATCACGGGCTTGAGTATGCCATAGAAAAAGAAAAAACAAACTAATCAAAAAATAGTTTAAACTCAAATTAAAAAATATTTTAGCCCTTTTTTAAGCAAACCGTTCTTCAAAAGAATAGAAGCAAAGCTCAATGAAGAAGTAGTGATGGTGTTGAATCTAAGGGCAACTCTCCTCACTAAAACAATCCAAAGACGCTAAGTGTGATGAGAAAGAGTTTGACGAGGGTATATGGATTGAATAACAAATCAGCTCTTCACACAAACCCTAGAATAAATTCTCTCTTTTTCTCTGAAGAAGCTAAGAGCAGAGTTCTGTAAAAAGGCTAACTCACCTCAATCATGAGTGATCATTGATATATATAGTGTTGTAGAGTATATAAGGTATAGATGTGTAGTTACAGGAGATATACATGAGAAGATACATAAGATATCTAATCTTATCATCACAAATCTTGTTATGAGTAGTTACAGGAGATATACATGAGAAGATACATAAGATATCTAATCTTATCATCACAAATCTTGTTATGGATAAGCATGCATAACCAAATAGATTAGATACATAAGATATCTAATCTTATCATCACAAATCTTGTTATGGATAAGCATGCATAACCAAATAGATTTATCAATTGAATACAGTTGTGCAGAGCAGAGCATAACAAGAGTTTGTTAACAACAAACTCTATCACGCTCCCTTAAGGTGAGGGTTCACAGGGTGAACACACAGCTTGTCACGAATAGCATCGAAACATTTAGTCGGCAGAGGCTTTGTCATAATATCTACAAGTTGATCATTTGTCGATATAAAATGAACATTTAACCAGCCCTTTGCCACTTGATCTCGAACAAAGTGAAAATCCACCTCGATATGTTTAGTGTGAGAGTGAAAAATTAGGTTGGCAGTCAGATAGATAGCACCTATATTATCACACTATAAAATTGGAGGAGATTGAAGTGGAATATGTAGTTCATTAAGCAAATAGAAGAGATATCTCATAAATAGAAGTGGAATCTGTAGTGCATAAACATGTTTCACCAATCACAACAATATCCTCTAGTAGAACCAAATAGAAGTGCATATACAAAATAGGCAAAATAAAGGGAATAAATATAATAGACATGATATAAAAGAGATATATCATAAATAAAAAGAATCATGTCTCAACTATAATATATCTGATATCTGAATAATAAAAATATCTCAACATGAATCAACTAAAAATCGTACTAAGGTACATTGCCTTTACAATATGAAAATGAAACTCTAATATCTAGATAAAACTTAAAACTACAGTGAAGTCTCTACAAGTAAAAATACGTGACGACGACTATGTCATAACTCAATTACCCTACGGCTCTCCGAAACTTCGAACTACCTGAAAAGTAATTTAAAAGAAAAAGAATAACAACAAGAGCATCAGAGCGCTACAGCAAGATTACCTCTATCCGCCCCCAGGAGAAGGGTTGCTAGATGGAGTGAAGGTTCTATATATTAAGCATAGTCTACCTAGATTCATTTTTCCCGTATCTAAGTGGGATTAACATTTAGAAACCTACAACACGAGACGTAGTACGTTGAGCGAAATAATCCAAATAAGGAAACCCTCATGTATTTACCATAAGTCTCAAATTGTAGATATCTAAACATTAATACCGAACTAAGAAAAAACAATCTAATGAAACCAACAATTGAAAATTCTCAACACGAGACTGGTACGTCGAGCGAAAAAATCCAAACAATAAAACCCTCATATATATACCATATGTCTCTAGTTGTGAATCTCTAATCATTGATCCCAACTAAGAAGTAAAGAAACTAGTAAAAGAATTAAGACATCAACACATAATATTTATAATATCTTCCACTATCACTGGGAAGATAGAATAAAATACCAACACATAATTTTGTATACTTTCAAAAGTAACGTATCTCAGTCATATAGTTCAGTGATAGGTCGTATTCATAACCGACATCTGTCATACATAGGCTATCAAGTAATTATCTCAATGCAATGGACTACCATGTAGGTATCCTAAACTGTGTACACAGCTCATTAGTCTCATCGTGATCTCAGTACGTAACATGAGTGTGGGATGGACTATCAAATAAGCATCCTAGAAATACGGCTCACGAGCTAGATCAAGCCTCCTAAATATTCGACTCAATTGCCTATACATGTGAAATATCGACGCACTACCTCATGTAGTACTGAACTAATCTCATCAACGATATTCACCTTATATATAAATTGTGTATATCTAGTATGTCGACACACTATTCTATATAGTACTAAGTTGTGCTCATCAACGACATCCAACATATGTATAAACGATATATAATTAAAATATGATCAAATCAAAACTCATCATAATCCCATTGGTATTCTCAAATACATAATATAAAATATTCATGACTATACGTGTAATATCAAGTAGCTCAAAACTCCGTGAACGCATCTCAAAACGGCGTAACACAGCTCCACAAAATGAGCAGCAAACAGACGGGACTTCTGTTAGTAAAACTAGCATATCTTTCTCTAGGAAAACTATTTTTTTAAAAAGGTTTTCTGTTTTGAAAACTAGATTCACACATCTTTCAATTTACATAAGTTTGGTTTAGTTTAGAGCTCATTTGTTATCCTAAATCTCCAGTTAAATATTATACATATACAGCAGTTTTTCTGCAGGATATGTTGTTAGTAAAAAATATATATCTTTCCCAATACAAACTATTTTTAAGAATTGTTTTCTATTTTAGAAACTAGATACATATAACTTTCATTTGGAACTAGTTTGGTTAAATTTAGAGTTTGTTTGCTATCTCAAAATCTCAGTTAAATATTATTAAGTACTGTAATTTTCTGCAGAAAATATATATTTAGTACATCTCTTAATTTTCTCATATATAAACGAAATTATGAATAACTCTAATGATCATGATCATGATACTATCATAAATAGCAAAAAAAGATTACTAATCTAGTATTAGTTTAAGTTTCACCATTTTTTAAATAAAAAAAATCCGATTCTTAACATCACAAGTTAAGAATTAAACATGAAAACACATATTAAACATCTAAACTAGTTATTTAACTATGAGGATGGGTTTGGATGAGGATAATCTTGCCTCAAACGTCATTCTAAGCCTCTAAAATAAACAGCAAGCAATCCATGGGCACAAACAACCCGTTCTCCCTTATCACACGTCGAAGATCTTGCCCTCGTGTCAGAATTATGCTTCACAAAGCTCTCAAAATTTATAAGAAAAATATCTAGGGTTTTTAAGGGGAGAGGATGGCTGCTAGGGTTCATAGATATGATTAAAGTGAAGAATTTTTATAAAAAATATAGGTATTTATAGAAACAAACCCGAAACAAACATGTTTGACCCGAACTAGGAAACCTAGTCTGACTAGGAAAACAACATTTGGTATTTTGATCATAACTTTCACGTCCGACCTCGGAATAAGGTGATATAAGATTTGTTGGAAATATCATGAAGATCCCTACAAGTTTTATCTTTTATGTTTTCTCATATTATAAATACTTATGTGTGTAAAATACATATACCTTTAACTGGTCTTTTTTCCTAGATTCAGGCTCGTGCATGTGTGCATGATATCACTTCTATATTGACATATATACATTAAATTAATCTCAAATCAATTCTTAGCAAACTCAAACATTAATAAATTTAATTGTTTTCATAATGTAACATATTTATTATTATTTATTATAAAATATTCAAATTTTTGGGGTTTACATTCTTCCCCCCTTAAAAAAATTTCGTCCCCGAAATTTCACCAACGTATTTTAGAGATTAATAATACATTACCATAAATTTTTAAATATAAAACATTATAATATCTACACATAACAATCTAAAATGCGAATATTCCCACTTAACCCCTAACTAAACGGAACTAGTACGTCGGACAAAAAATCCAAACAAGGAACCTCACATATATATATCAGGTGTTCCGAATGATTAGAAGTTAAGTGTTAACACCCCCATTCTAGCGTTAAATATAAATATGACCATATGAGTAATTATGAACACCAATCAAAATCAATCAACTTACCTGTTCAAACAGGTATGGGTAGTCGCGATGCATAACATCTTTGTGCTCCCAAGGATCCTCATCGATATCTATACTTAACTATCTAGAATGCAAATATTCTCACTTAACCCCTAATTAACTAAGCGGAAAAAGTATGTCAGGTGAAAAATCCAAACAAGGAACCCATATATATATATATCATATGTTCCGAATAATTAGGAGCTAAATGCTAATACCACCATTCTAGCGTTACGTATAGGTATGAGCATATAGATAATCATAAACATAGACAAATCATATCCAAACAATTTACTTGCTCAAATAGGTGCAAGTAAATAGGTGCAAATCATCGTGATGCATATCCTCATCGTACCCCAAGAAACTTCCCCAGCTCCTTTCCAATTTCATTGAACTTTAACTAAATATATCACTTTGTTTCTAAGTCTCTTGTCCTCCTTGGCAAGAATACACACAGGAATTACAATAATAGTTATATATCACTTTGTTTCTAAGTCTCTTGTCCTCCTTGGCAAGAATACACACAGGAATTACAATAATAGTTATATCATCAAGAATCTCAACCTCTAGCGTCCTCCTTGGCAAGAATACACACAGGAATTACAATAATAGTTATATCATCAAGAATCTCAACCTCTAGCATGTTTAACACTCGCTGCTGCTCCTCGTCACATAGATGCTTCTTAAGTATCGAAACATGGAAGACATCGTGTATACTCGACATCGATGCAGGAAGATCTAGCCGATATGAAACAGCTCCAAAGCGCTCCACTCTCCTGAATGGACGAATATACCTTAGGGAAAGCTTTCCCCGTCTACCAAATCATTGAACTCCCTTCATTGGTGATATTTTCAACAATACATAGTCCTCAACCTAGAACTCCAATGGTCGTCGTTTCTGATCTACATAACTCTTCTGATGACTCTGCGCTGCAAAATGTGCTCCTGGATTATTACTACTTTTTCTATAGTTTGTCTCACTAATTCCGATCCAAACAATAGGTTGTCCTCTGGTTCTGCCTAGCATCTATGCGATCTACAAGGCCTCCCGTACAACACCTCATATGGTGTCATACCAATTGTCACTTGGTAATTATTGTTATAAGCAAATTCAATCAATGGGATGTGATCCTCCCAACTGCCTTGGAAATCTATAACACAAGCCCGCAACATATTCTCCAACCTTTCGTTGACTCTCTCCATTTGTCCATCTGTCTGCGGGTAAAAACCACAAGAATATGACAACTGGCTATCAGAAGAATTTTGGAAGCTCCTCCAAAAGTGCGAAGTAAAAACTAAGCCTCGGTCTGATACAATCGTCTCTAGAACTCCATGTAATCTCATTTTCTCCTGGATGAATATCCTCATGTAAGTCTTCGCCTTGTAAGTCATCTTTACTGGTATGAAATATGTTGACTTCGTCAACCGATCCATTATTACCCAAATTGAATCATTCTCCTTCTTCGATCTTGGTAATCCTACAATGAAGTCCATAGAAATATCTGACTACTTTACTCTAGAATGGGTAAAGGTTGTAGGGTTCCTGTTGGTCTCCGATGTTTTGCCTTCACTTGCTGGCAGGTGAAACACTTAGCTACATACTCTGTAATTTCCAAGTATCTTTTTAGGTCCTTGTACATTTTAGTTGTGTCTAGATGCACTGTGTACCTAGTACGATGCGTTGTAGGCATATAAAAATGCTTATAGGTGTCCGCACACAGCTCGAGACAGAGAGAAGACGATGAACGTCGCTATCTGAGTCTATGAGGATTATCTAACGTCGATAAGCGCATAAAGCGAAACAGAGAACCGAATGGCCCACGCGCTCGACAAACAATTTATGCGCGTCAATCAACACGCGCGTGCCAATCAGCTCGCTTGCGTCAATCAACACGTGCGCGTCGGTCAACACCCGCGCGCAAATCAACACGCGGGCATCAATCAGCTCATGCACGTCAATCAACATGTGCCCAACAATCATCTCGCGCGTGTCGATCGGCTCCAAGTTGTTTTCGCCAAAAGTCGAATTTGTTGTCGAATTCATTATATCTTCGGTCGATTACAATAAATTCAAAGAAAACAGCCTTTTTATAAGACTCTTTTACACAACAAAAAGAAAATTACAACTCTTGAGAAAATAAACGCAGGATCGTTGTTTGGATCACTGCTTTCGTGGGATCTTTGCCTGTGCCGGGAGCGCTTTGACTCGTGGACCACCAAATCACAGATTCTGATTGAACCGTGAGGGGTTTATGATTCTGACTTCGTTTATCGAAGTGAGAAATTGAAACGATATCTTATCGATGTAAGATAGTCGTTCTTCTTGAAATCAAGTCAAAGCCTGATTATCAAGGATTGGCCGTAAGATCAGCACCTCTGCTCTCTCTCTGCTCTGGATTGCTCTGGATTGCTCTGAAGTACTCACAATGATCAGCCCCCTGGAAAAATGGCCTTAGGAGGGTATTTATAACCTCCAAGAACAGTTGGCAGAAAACAGGTTCGCGAGACAGCTTTTGCTGTCTCGACGGGCGAGACAGTGTTTGCTGTCTCGGCCCGCGAGACAAGTAAATACTGTCTCGGAAACAGTAACCGCAGGCAGTTTTCGTTTTAACTGCCTTCCCACGTTTCAAACTCCGTTATTTTGGCAGTTATCCACGTGATTCTCGCCCACGACGTTTCCCACGTTCTTGAACAGTTAGTGGTCACGTGTAGGGCAGATGCAGAGGTAGTTTTGACCATCTGAAAGCTGTCTCACGAACAGTTAGTGGTCACGTGTAGGGCAGATGCAGAGGTAGTTTTGACCATCTGAAAGCTGTCTTACGTGCGAGACAGTAAATTCTGTCTCGCACGGCGAGACAGTAAATACTGTCTCGCGGGGGGCGAGACAGTGAAAACTGTCTCGCCAGGCGAGACAGTAAAGACTGTCTCGCCAGGCGAGACAGTAAAGACTGTCTCGCCTGTGAGACAGTCTATACTTGTGTTCTTTTGCCTTTTTGGATGATTTCCTCTTGAGCTGTATTTGGATATCTTTCAGCATTTTTTGACGCCTACAGATACTCCCTCCAAAGTATTCCAGACTCAATCTTTTATAGAGGAGTTCTGGGATGCTTTGGACAAGATAGCTCTTACTTACGATCCTTTCAATGTTTGGTTGAGTAGATCGTGTAGAGGAACTCGTAGGTGGCTTCAACTTTTGATCTCTTTGTCTCTCAACCTATTCAGTACTTTGTAGAATAGCTAAGATTCTTCCGGCGTCGCGTTTATCGCTTGACCGTTGTCGAGATCTTGAATTAAAGCTGGAACTTGTACTTGTGAAATCAGCTCTTGTCGTCAAGTTGACACTGCATATACCCGTTTAGGGGTAGTCAGGTTATTCTCAAGAATATTTTAACTGATATTCTCCAGAAACTTCCTGTTGAGGGTAGGAAAACAGTTTAGACTCGTGTACCTATTTGGAGTATTCAGGTTATTCTTAAGAATATTCTGAGTAATATTCTCCAGAAACTTCCTGTTGAGGGTAGGAAGACAGTTTAGACTCGTGAACCTATTGGAGTATTCAGGTTATTCTTAAGAATATTCTGAGTAATATTCTCCAGAAACTTCCTGTTGAGGGTAGGAAAACAGTTTAGACTCGTGTACCTATTGGAGTATTCAGGTTATTCTTAAGAATATTCTGAGTAATATTCTCCAGAAACTTCCTGTTGAGGGTAGGAAAACAGTTTAGACTCGTGTACCTATTGGAGTATTCAGGTTATTCTTAAGAATATTCTGAGTAATATTCTCCAGAAACTTCCTGTTGAGGGTAGGAAAACAGTTTAGACTCGTGTACCTATTGGAGTATTCAGGTTATTCTTAAGAATATTCTGAGTAATATTCTCCAGAAACTTCCTGTTGAGGGTAGGAAAACAGTTTAGACTCGTGAACCTATTGGAGTATTCAGGTTATTCTTAAGAATATTCTGAGTAATATTCTCCAGAAACTTCCTGTTGAGGGTAGGAAAACAGTTTAGACTCGTGAACCTATTGGAGTATTCAGGTTATTCTTAAGAATATTCTGAGTAATATTCTCCAGAAACTTCCTGTTGAGGGTAGGAAAACAGTTTAGACTCGTGTACCTATTGGAGTATTCAGGTTATTCTTAAGAATATTCTGAGTAATATTCTCCAGAAACTTCCTGTTGAGGGTAGGAAAACAGTTTAGACTCGTGTACCTATTGGAGTATTCAGGTTATTCTTAAGAATATTCTGAGTAATATTCTCCAGAAACTTCCTGTTGAGGGTAGGAAAACAGTTTAGACTCGTGTACCTATTGGAGTATTCAGGTTATTCTTAAGAATATTCTGAGTAATATTCTCCAGAAACTTCCTGTTGAGGGTAGGAAAACAGTTTAGACTCGTGTACCTATTGGAGTATTCAGGTTATTCTTAAGAATATTCTGAGTAATATTCTCCAGAAACTTCCTGTTGAGGGTAGGAAAACAGTTTAGACTCGTGAACCTATTGGAGTATTCAGGTTATTCGACATCAGAGTGTCGGCTTGATGAGTCGGCGGAGCCGAGGATTCTATGATTGTGCCTTGGGTTTATTCTTGATAAGGTACCAATAGCTTGAAATTCGATTGAGGAGTTGAATGCCTAGAACTCTTGAGAGTTGACTAGGGTTCTTATTGCATTATTTTGTAAATACTGTAACTTAGGCGAGTGAACACCATAACAATTTTAACTCTAAATTTTTTTCTTATAGTGGATTATTTTATCCTTACCCGTGGATTTTAACCCAAATTCATTTAGGAAGTTTTTTACGTAAATCTTTGTGTTCAATTTTATTATTTTTGCACTACTATTCACTACAACCTGCTCTAGTAGGTCCCTGGTTTGTCCTAACAAGTGGTATCAGAGCATGTCTTAGTGTGCGTGTATCTGTTTATCGTATGCTCTGTAGCTGTCACTAAAGGTGGATCCTCCACATTAAAAAATAAGTTAGATTATCATTTACCCTTTGAAGGCACTGGGCACTATTCACGAGTACGACATCGTTCACAAGTACGGTTACTATTCATGAATATGATTACTGTTTATAAATATGGTTACTGTTCACATGAAATAGTAGAAGTTATTATTCATGATAGAAGTAATGGCGGTAAAGTTTGAGATTGATAAATTCAATGTGAGTAATTTCTCACTATGGAAGTTAAAGATAAGTGCTATCTTGAGAAAAGATAATTGTCAAGCGGCCATCGATGCAAGGCCGGACGACATCACAAATGATAATAAGTAGAACGAGATGGATGAAAATGCTATTGCAAATCTCTATTTGGCATTAGTAGACTGGGTCCTGTCAAGCATAGAATGAAGAAGATAACAAAGGAGATCTAGGATACTCTAACAAAGCTATATGAGGTCAAATCCCTACACAACAAAATCTTCTTAAAAAGAAGACTTTACACTCTAAGGATGGCGGAATCTACATCAATGACCGACCACATCAACACCCTGAATACACTATTCTCCCAACTCATAACGTTGGGGCATACAATCAGTGTGAATGAATGTGCAGAGCTTCTACTTCAAAGTCTACCTAATTCGTATGATCAGCTCATCTTCAATCTAATAAACAACGTCCTTATGAACTATCTAGTCTTCGACGTTATTCCAGCAGGCGTTCTGGAGGAAGAAAATCGGCGCAAGAACAAGGAAGATAAGCATGCGAGTTCGCAACAAGCGGAGGCCTTATCAGTGATGAGAGGAAGATCAACGAAACGTGGCTCCAGTGGAAGTCATGCCTATAGTAGATCAAAATCAAGAAGTAAGAAGAATATCAAATGCTATAATTGTGGAAAAAGTGGGCATGTGAAATCAGAGTGCTGGCACAATAAAATAAGTGGTGATAAAAAGTCTTCAGAGCCATCAACATCTCAATGATGTGTTGTCAGCACATCAGACGATGGCGAAACTTTAAACAGTGGAGCAACCACTGTTGATGAAGGCAGAAAAAGATTTACTGATTTCTGACGTCTAGATTCAGCAGCTTCCTGGCACAAGCTAGTAAAGAGGTAATGTGATTGAGAATGATACTGGAGGAACTCAGGCATGAACAAAAAAAGATTTCTCTGTTTTGTGACAGCCAGAGTGCTTTAAATTTGGTAAGAAATCCATCATTTCATTCAAAGATAAAACACATTCGAGTTCAGTATCACTTCTGTTATGGTGTTTGTAGGCTGTCTAAAAATCACAATAGATAGCTTATTCAAACAAGCTCCGACAATGGAAGTCACAATCAGACGACTTTCTAGATCACTGCATCCGTAACTCCACAATCGCCACAAATGCGACCTCACTTCTGAGATGATTGATCTTGATGGCTGCGACAACAGCATGACTAATATTATATTAGCAACTATTAGAGATGCTGATGAGCAGTGGGATTATTTCAGAAATAAAAGGTTGGACTCAGTTGGTGAGTTGCTTGGTAGAGAGCTATGGGCGAATATTCATCTTTAAGACACTATGGATGTTGATTCCCGTCTAGCTCCTACAACGAAAGCTACAATCAAATAGTTTTCGGGTCGGTGAACGAAAGTTGTGAATGGAGGGCTTTTCACATAGATCGAGAAGAGTTACAATTCAACGACACTTCCGACGACTGATGAAAACTCTATGTAGCAGTCTTCACAATCTACAGTGAAAGTTACAATCTGACGGCTTTCACACCCCACAACAGCTAAAGCTAGGATTATTGAACAACAGTCCTTGCAACGCTCTACAGAAGAAGTTACAAATCAGCTAACTCCTTCTGAAACGCGGGTGTCATCCCCGCGTCATAACTTTGGAAATGAAGGCGACCCTCGCGGCGTCAAGCCACGGCGACCCTCGCGTCGTCAAAGCCACGGCGACCCTCGCGTCGTCAAGCCACAGCGACCCTCGCGTCGTCAACAACGCTCTACAGAAGAAGTTACAAATCAGCTAACTCCTTCTGAAACGCGGGTGTCATCCCCGCGTCATAACTTTGGAAATGAAGGCGACCCTCGCGTCGTCAACCAACAGCGACCCTCGCGTCGACAATGCACAAGCCAAACGTGAGCGACCCTCGCGTTCAATGGTGTTAAACCAACAGCGACCCTAGCGTCGACAATGCACAAGCCAAACGCGAGCGACCCTCGCGTTCAATGGTGTTCAGCTAACACCCAACTTCGCGTCTCAATTCAAAGAACACGAAGTTGAGTTCTAAACGCCAGAATGGGCGTTTGAATTATTCAAACATAAGTCGAACGGTTCCAAAACCGTTTATCCCACGTTCTGAGGGGATTTTCACCCACGTAGGAGCGGATACAGGGGTCAGTTACAACCCCTTATCCCCCTATAAAAGCTTAACGAACTCAACAGAGCAACGGGTTGGATTTTTGGCATCTGAACCACACAGGTTGGATTCAAAAGATCTAAACCATACAGGTTGGAGATTTTCAGTTCTCAAACAAACTCGACAGAGTTAAAGGATCGGATTTTTGATAATCAGATCAGAGGTTGGATTCTTTATCATCAAAACCACTCAGGTTTGGAGATTCGGCAACAACAGCAACGAAATCCTTGGAGATAGGATTTTTGAATCAACCTCAGAAGATCAAATCTGAGAGGATTCTTCGACAACAGAAAAACAGCTTGATCCTTAACCGAATTTTCGGTTCCAACAACTCTATTCACAGAGTTCAAACTCGTTCAGAGTTCTTAAACTCATTCAGAGTTATTCATAAAACTTTCCACGAAAGTTCATCGTTCCCACGAGATAAAGACGGTCGGATCGTCAACGGAGAGCAAGTTCGACGCAATCAATCGAAGGAAGCACTCCATCGCTGCCAAGAAGAACCCAGTTTTAAACAAAGGGGAAAACCAAATTCGTTTTCCTCTCTTTTGTAATCAAGTTGTAACCGAGATCAAAGGAATCAAAAATCACATTTTCTTTATTCTCTTCTTTGCAATTTTCTCACAAACAAAAGATGGCGACTCTGCTGGGGACCGACGCGTGTTAGGCGTCGGCATATCCTTTCTTAGGATTCAGGATGAAATTCCCCATGCGTGTAAGATATGGATTTTGGTGTTATTAATAACAACCTGCCACAATGTTGAATATGTG
>NC_033802.1:59603648-59624825 GCF_001876935.1 Asparagus officinalis
ACAGTTTAGACCGTGTACCTATTGAGTATTCAGGTTTATTCTTAAGAATTATTCTGAGTAATATTCTCCAGAAACTCCTGTTGAGGGTAGGAAAACAGTTTAGACTCGTGTACCTATTGGATATTCAGGTCTCTTTTTTGTTGGTAGAGATGAACCAGAATCGGAGAGGAAGAATTTTATATTTCTATCTCCTGGTCTCTTGTTTTGTTGCTAAATAAACCGTATGATGGAGAGGAAGAATTTTAATTTCTATCCCTGGTCTCTTGTTGTTTGGTTAGAGATAAACCGATGATGGAGAGGGAGAATTTCTATATTCTGATCTCCTGATCTCTTGTTTGTTGGTAGAGATAAAACGATGAGGAGAGGAAGAATTTTATATTCTATCTCCTGATCTCTTTGTTTGTTGGTAGAGATAAACCTGGAAATCGGAGAGAAGAATTTTATATTCTACTCCTGAATCTCTTGTTTGTTGGTAGAGATAAACCCGGAATCGGAGAAGGAAGTAATTTATATTCTATCTCCTGGTACAAGGAAATTTGAAGTGGCGATTCTATTCAGAGAATCTTGAATAAGGTCTTGATTCAATTGAAATTTGAAGCAATCCTAACTTTTATAGGTTATGCGTAAATCGAAGGTGGACCTCTTGTTCATAGGAAGGGATCAAGGAGGGGATTTTCGGCTTTGTCTTAAAATTTTGACCAAGATAAGGGGAATTATAGACGATTCCTACTGCTTTTAAAGGTTTGATCGTTCAATTTTGACTGGCATCTCGTTCATGGAACGAATGGAAGAGGAGATTTTGGCTTTGATCCTAACGTAAAGGTTTGACCAAAATGGGAATGTGTGAGGCAATATTTGATCTAAAGAGGTGATCGATATATCTCAGCAAAAAGAGTATTCGGAAGTCATTAGTAGGAGTTTGTGTTATCACTTATGTTCATAATGATCGGGTCTATCCCTAAGAATTTACATTTAACATTCTTCCGGGAATTCCCGTTACATGAATTATCACCCCAGCTTTCTTTGCAAAACTGGGGTGTACGAGTGAGTCGTAGTCCTTCGTCGCATGTTTGGTTATCTTAAGAATATAGGATTCTCCAGCGAACTTCCAGTTAAAGGAGAGCGAAAAGTTTAGGACTCATATACCTTTTTTGCGAGTATTCGCAGGAGCAGTTTATACTCGTATACTTTTCGGACGCCAGTGAGGGGAAACAGTTATATCTCGTGTACCCATGGATTTATGTGTCGTCGTTTATTCGACTTCTTTCGTCGTTTATGACCCCCGGATGTCATTAGAGCTTGGATCTTATTTTTGAGTCCAAAGCAAATCTCAGTGGGACTGAAGACCCTTCTGTGAGCACAGTAATTTGGAATCTGTTAATCATTTATAGTTCCTCCTGATCTTTAATAGGTGGTAGCTCGATTTTTTCATTAGCGAGGAGGTATTCCAGATGGCTGGAGCTTCATTCATCTTTCGAATAAATATTCCTTTTGAAATTCGGATCGAGGAGTCGCCATACTAATATTGCAGGAATGTATTTGGTTGGCTCTCTCGCTTCTTTCTTTTAAGATAAGTGCTCAGCTTGTTCACCCGAGATTTTTAACTCCTTCCAAGTTGTGGAGCACAGACCCTTCAGAGCTATCCAGACATCGATGGAGAGGTTATTTGTGGCATTGTTTGCAGGATGAATCCTTCGTGATATGATCTCTGCATTCATTTGCTTTGTTACGAACGCTTGACAAAGTGTCACTGACTCTCCGTCTTTTTGCTTCCCCCTCTCATCTAGAAGGGTTTCGATTGACACTTCGGCGTCATCATCAAAGAAGTTGCCTGAGCGAACAAACTTTCTATTCATCCAGCAATTGATAGTCTCTGGGGGGCTTGAGCGTCCTAGGTACCAATCGATGCGGTGTCGCGCAGGCCTGCCAACGAAACCGGACCATTAAGCCTCGTTTCCAGAGATCATGCCCAAATGAGACTTGAAATAAAATTCAAGTGCTGATTCGTGCGAACTCTTCCCTAAACGGGGTGTGAAGTTAATCAGATTTTGAATTTGTCGGGGTATGGTATTGAATCCTCATTCCTCGGATAAGGACATGGAATACCCCGTCTTCTTAACTTCTTGGCTCGTCCCATCAAAGCATTGATTTTTGTCTTCAAGCTTTTTGCATTTCGTTCTCGTCATGTCTTCATTCGAAAGGGGTTGAGGGGGAGAATGAGTTAGCGCCCCCCTTTGAGAGGTGCTTATTGAACCACCCCCAATATTCGTTATTGGAGGATCAGTTAAACCACCCCCAGCGTTATTGCCATTGGCGAGGTGTATAGCCAGGATGCTTCATCCACTTCTGGGATCAACGTCATCTGCCAATATTTTGATTGCGGCTGTAGATTCAGCTTGCTGACCGGACTCAGGAAGTTGAGATCGTGCCGCTAGTAATCTTTCATTTGTTGAATAGCAACTTCATCTCTGTCTTCACTTTCTGCTCTAATTTTCTTCCACGTTGTTTGGCTAGAGCTTCTGAAGTATTTGGCACGTGATGATCAGCAGTGATCGCTGAATACTTCTCTGTTTGTCACTGTGCTAGATATTGTATCATCCGCAAGCGATTGCAGAACAATGTTGTCCGAGAGTTAGTCCTTCTGACGACATCCTCATGCATTTCTCTTGATAGCTCCTTGTCAGGAGTCGAGACTTTCCGTCGGTCGATTCTTCTGAATTGACTTTCCTTCTGGTTGAAAAGCGGGATTTGCACGTCACTTGAATGCCTTAGACTTTTTTTATCAAGCCCACGTTTGATGGTGACTTCTACGGGAATTCCTCATCTTGGGCAGCTGATTTTCTTTTGGGAAATGTCCGCATTAGTCTCGAATAATACAGAGATTTTTGCGTGGGATACTTCTCGTTTCTGACAACAGTCAACTTTAACGAGTCGCGCACAGGAACAACGAGAGTTTATCTCTCGGAATAACTTCTCTTTCTGAAAATTTTCACAACCTCAACTTGATAATACGATTCATCGGTTGATGCCAAAAATCGTCATCGTCTGTGGCATGATTTCCAGGTATGACGATATCATTGGGGAATGCGTCTCTTCTGGGGGGTATTTAAAACCTTGTTGGCATTTCTCAGACAATTTATTTTTGTCTTGAGCGATCAAGTTATGGTTGGGAGTCGCCACGTCATAAAACCAAACCCATTTGCGGGCTTATGGGGTCTTAACGGGCTCGAATTGCTGATTTTGCATTAAGTCCAACTTCTGGAAGTCCAAAACTTGCGGAGTCTTCGGTGGTTCTTTGGTCACCGTTTCCTTCCTCCTTTCTCGGTCTTTGTTGTGAGAGAGCGACGAGCAGAAGCAGCCGTTTGCACGACGTTTCTTGGTATTCGCTCATTGAGGGTTCGCAAACGAGCCCTTTTACGGAGGTGTCCATTCATCCTCTGCTGAGTTAGCCCCAAGAGAGATCATGAGTGATTGGTTGTTGAGACAACTGAACCATTCGATGCTCCTCGACTTTATAGGTACCGCGTGAATAACGGAACCCGTCGGGTTTGTTCAATGGCTTTGCCATTTGGCGAGCAACGGCCTGTGTGCGTTGCTGTCTCTGACGCAGCCTCTTTTCGTCAATGCCGTGGGCTTGATTTAATACTCCTTAACTGTGAGAAGAGTCATTATGGGCAGAGAGGTTGCGAGTAGAATTTCAGCAACATTAATGCCGAAAGCTCTTCATCTCGCTAGGGTTGACAACTTCGACAAGATGAATCTTCCTGCATTGCTGAGGCGAAGAAGATTTACAGGATGGAATAAACAAAATACTCCTCGAACTTCGCTTTGGCTCGAACTCGCTACTCGAGTGTTTATTCAACCAGGCATCCTGATGGTTGGCATGCGCACCACGACGGTCTCGGCAGCGAGACCTTGGCTCCCACTGTGGTCGCCAGTTTGTTTTCGCCAAAGTCGAAATTTGTTGGTCGGAATTCATTATGTCTTCGGTCAGATTACAATAAATTCAAGAAAACAGCCTGTTTTATAAGACTCTTTTACACAACAAAAAGAAAATTAAACTCTGACGAAACATAAACACAGTGATCGTTGTTTGATCACTGCTTTCGTGGGATCTTTGCCTTGTGCGGCCGACGCTTTGACTCGGTGGACCACCAAGTCACAGAATTCTGATATGAACCGTGAGGGGTTTATGATTATGACTTCGTTTATCGAGTCAGAGAAATTAAAATGAATATCTTATCGAGTGTAAGATAGTCGTTCTTCTTGAAATCAAGTCAAAGCCATGATTTCAAGATGGCCCGTATAGATCAGCACCTCTGCTCTGCTCTTTCTGCTCTGGATTGCTCTGGATCTGCTCTGAAGTACTCACATGATTCAGCGCCCCCTGAAAAATGGCCTTTTGGAGGTGCTATTTATAACCTCAAGACACAGTTGGTAGAAAACGGTTCCGCGAGACAGTGGTGCTGTCTGCCCTGGCCGAGACAGTGTTTGCTAGTCGCAATGGGCGAGACGAGTGTATTGCTGTCTCGACCCGCGAGACAGTAAATACGTGTCTCGGAAACAGTAAACCGCAGCAGTTTTCGTTTTTAACTGGCCCTTCCCACGTTTCAAACTCCGTTATTTTTGGCAGGTATCCACGTGATTCGTCGCCACGACGCTTTCCCACGTATCTTGAACAGTTAGTGGCCAGTTGTAGGGGCAGATGCAGAGGTGTTTTGACCATCTGAAAGCTGTCTTTACGTGCGAGACAGTAAATTCTGCCTCTCGACGGCGATGACAGGCAAAAGACTTGTGCTCGCGTGGGCGAGGGACAGCAAGACTATATCGCCGTAGGCGCGAGGACAGTAAAAGTCTGTCTCCGCCGCAGACAGTGAAGACTGTTCTCGCCACGGCGAGACAGCTAAAGACTGTCTCGCACGCCGCGAGACAGTCAAGTCTGTCTCGCCGTCGTGCGGAGACAGTAAAGACTTGTGTTCTTCCTGCCTTTTTTGGATGATTTCCTCTTGCAGCCTGTATTTGGATATCTTTTCAGCATTTTTTGACTGCCTACACATAGTGTCGAAACAGGCGCGGGCGCGCCAATCTGCTCGCGCGGGCGTCAATCAGCTCACGCACGTCGGTCAACATATGCGCATCAATTAACTCACGGTGGTCGTGCAGCTCGCGCGCTGTCAATCAACTCGCGTGCTGTCGGTCAACTCGCGCGAGCGTACAAGTCAACACGACGAGGACGGTAACAAAATGACATAAAGTACAAGTCCTGAAAAGCAAAGTGCCAAAAAAAAGTTCGCGCGGAGGCGGTGGACTCGCGCCAGCGCGGGATGGCACTGCCTGGCCGACCCGCGCCAGTGCGGGTCGGAGGTGTCCGACCCGCGCAAGCGCGGGTCAGATCTATCCGACCCGCGCCCACGCTTCCGCGGGTCAGACCGCGCCAACCCGCGCTTCCGCACTGTTTCGACCCCCGGACATGTTTTCACGGTTTCAAAGTAGTTTTTCGCAGGACTTATTTATTTTAGAGGTTCCTAACTGTTTAGATATCATCTACGAACGTGGTTAAGCCGTTATTAACTGAAGATAAGGCCAAATCACTCATTCTTATCTGAAAACTCCCCAACCGAAGCCTATAAAATACAGGCCTAGGGGCTCATTTCAGGAGAGGTGATTTATTATCAAGACGAGGAGATGGTGTCGAACTCCAGAGCCAAGAGTCATGAATTTTAGCGAGGGTTAGTGAGATCCCGATGAACTCCAGCATAAAGAAGGAGCTATTCGAAGGATCTGAAGCCCGATCCCACCGTTCCTTGAGATTAGGCTTGGTCTTAATCTTGAGAAGAGTACTGATTTCGCTTGGTCAATATCAGTGTTTCAAATCAAATACTCCCTCGGTGAAGGTGAAGCTCTGACCAATTTTCTATCAACCGGATTCAGATCTAAGGCGGTCCACGGATATCAAAATCTCAGGCACAGACAAAGATCCTTCACAAGCAGAAGACAGATAAACGATCTCCCTGCGTTTGTTTGATAGAGTTATAATTTTTATTTCTTTCATTGTATAAAGAGTCTTATAAAAAGACCAATCTTTTGATCTTATTGTAACAACCAAAGTTATAATGAGTTATACAATGAAGAAAGCAAATTTTGATGCGAAAAAACTGGCGACCATAATGGGAGCCAACAGCTTTGCTGCTGAAGCTGTCGTGTCGCAACCACGGATCCGGATCCCGGTTGACGAAGAGGTCGAGTACGAATTCGACCAACTAAAATTTGAGGAGTATATGTCGTCCTCTGCCTCCTCCATTCGCAAGCGCAGGAAGATCAACGCCCCCGTTGCTACGGTAGCTGCACCTTGGAATGCCCCTCCAGTCTCCAACGAGGCCGGATCTATAGATCTGGACTCCTCAACCAAGGAATTGAGTACTGAGGGCGCGCCATTCCTATCAAAGAGGACACGGCAAAGGCAATGTCAACGCCTCACGCGCCAATTCGCCAATGCTTTGTAGCCTTTTGACGGGGTCTGCTACTATGCAAATCTGAAACTCAGAAGGCGCCAATTGTTCCAGCAGCGAGCAAACACACCCTCCTCCAAACCATCAACGAGTGAATGGATCCAAGTCAAAAGGACCCGTTCAACCCTTGAGGAGCGCATTCAGAAACACCATGCATTGCTTGCGCACGCGAGAATCCTTGTGCAAGAAACCAAAAATTTGCAAAAGGAAGAAGTGGAAAAGAAGCCATAAAGACTGCATAAAGTATAGAGGCCAAAGTCCAAGATGGCGGCCGAAAAGATCGAAAAACGCGGGTCACTTCAATCCGACCCTCCAGCCCACGGGTCACCCGAGTCTGACCCTCCAAGCTTCGGGTCAACCAAGGCCGACCCTCCAACCCGTAGGTCACTCAAGATTGACCCGTGCTAGGGTCAAAATAGAAGATGTTCTGCACCTGTTTCTTCGATTCCATCGAGTTCCGCACCTCCGATGGAGATTCGCGACAGCGTGAATTTGTCCCAATTCAAGATGAGGAGGTGCTGTCGAACTCCAGAGCCAAGAGTCACGAATTTCAGCGAGAGTTAACGAGATCCCGACGAACTCCAGCATAAAGAAGGAGCTATTCGAAGGATCTGAAGCCAGATCCCATCGTTCCTTGAGATTAGGCTTGGTCTTAATCTGGAGAAGAGTACTGATTTCGCTTGGTCGATCTCAGTGCTTCAAATCAAATACTCCCTTAGTGAAGGCGAAGCTCTGCCTAATTTTTCATCAACCGGATCCAGATCTAAGGTGGTCAACAGATATCAAAATCTCTGGCATAGGCAAAGATCCCGTACAAGCAGAAGACCGATAAACGATCTCCCTGCGTTTGTTTGATAGAGTTGTAATTTTTCTTTCTTTCATTGTGTAAAGAGTATTATAAAAAGACCAATCTTTTGATCTTATTGTAACGACCAAAGTTGTAATGAGTTATACAATGAAGAAAGCAACTTTTAACGCGAACATGCGCCTCATCAAATAAGTCATTCTTCAACTGTGGATCTCTCGGCATCACTAACCGGCCCTTCATCTGAAGTCCTCCATCTACTCCAACGGTCCAATCTGCTTTTGGTTCTTTGGAAATCTCTCCTTTTCGGGTTTGAATCCAAGAATTCTCTAGTTGTGCTTTGACTACTCTATCATTCTAGGATGGCTATACTGATAGTCCTCCTAAGAATGCGCTACTCCCGCCGATCTCTGGTCTGAAGTCAAACTGGCTGAGGGTGTAAAGATCTCTGTACAACGAGCATCTCAAAGTTGAAATCTGATGTCGAAGCTTCCTGCTCAACGCGTCTGCCACAACGTTTGCCTTCCCCGAATGATACTGAATTGCGAAGTCATAATCATTAATAAACTCAACCCATCGTCGTTGTCTCTGATTTAGCTCTTTCTGGGAGAAAATATACTTGAGACTCTGATGATCCGTGAAATGTTTGAACTATACTCCATACAGATAATGTCTCCATGCCTTTAGTGCAAAGACCACTGCTGCTAGCTCCAACTCATGAGTGGGATAATTCTGCTCATACGTCCTCAACTATTTTGAAATGTAGGCCACCACTCTATGGGTCTGCATCAAAACACCTCCAAGACCCGATAACGATGCATTCGTGTAGACAACAAAAGTTCTATCACTGCTCAGAATGATCAACGCCGGCACTAAAGTCAACTTAGCTTTCAAAGTCTCAAAGGCCTCTTGGCACTCTGTGCCCCAAACAAACTATA
This sequence comes from Asparagus officinalis, assembly GCF_001876935.1. Classification (NCBI taxonomy): domain Eukaryota; kingdom Viridiplantae; phylum Streptophyta; class Magnoliopsida; order Asparagales; family Asparagaceae; genus Asparagus; species Asparagus officinalis. Next base: position 59,611,901 of record NC_033802.1, read on the forward strand.
CACCCTTCTTCGTAAGGCGTATAAGTGGAGTCGTAATCTTCGAGAAGTCCTAAATGAACTTCCTATACTAGGCTGCTAATCCCAGGAAACTACGAATCTCTGTAACCGTCTTTGACAGCTCCCAATCTAGTACAGCCTCCACCTTAGCTAGGTCTACTGCAATACCCTCCCAGCTAATAACATGTCCTAAAAATTTGAATTTAGAAAGTCAAAACTCGCACTTGCTAAACTTGGCGTACAGCTGATGCTCCCGTAATGTCTGTAATGCCAAATGGAGATGCTGCTCGTGCTCTACCTCCGATCTCGAATATATAAGGATGTCGTCAATAAAGACGATCACAAACTAGTCCAAGTATGGACGGAAAACCCGGTTCATCAAATCCATGAATACCGCGGGTGTATTGGTCAGCCCAAATGGAATGACAAGGAATTCGAAAGACCTGAAAGGCGGTCTTGGGAATATTCATCTCCCGAACCCGTAACTGATGATAGCCAGAACGAAGATTAATCTTAGAGAAATATTGCGCTCCCTACAGCTGGTCGAATAAGTCATCAATCCTCGGTAATGGGTACTTGTTCCGGATAGTGACCTTGTTCAACTTACGAAAATTTATACATATGCATATACTATCGTCCTTCTTCTTCACGAAAAGGGCCAGTGCTCCCCACGAAGAATAACCCCGGTGAATAAAAACCTGAGATAATAACTCATCTAACTGGGTATATAACTCCCTCATCTCAGCTGGTACCATACGATAGGGTGTTCGGGATATTAGTATCGTACCTAGCTGTAACTTAATGCAAAAACTCGATCTCTCTCACTGGAGGTAAACTCGGTATGACCTGAAAGACATTCTGGTACTCTGAGACCACTCACGCCTCACTCAAATTGGCACCACGATCCCGCAACATTACCTCATCGATGTACGTCAGAAATGGCTCTACAAACTGGTTACCTTGTGAGGTTGCTACTATCAACTCAGACCCATTGGATGCTCGCAAGCTGACTGTTTTAGCAAAATAGTGCATACTAACATAAAACATGATAGGATGATAGCCAATCCATACCAAGAATGACGTTGAACACCGATATCCGTAAAACGATTAGATCTATGATAAACTCAGACTCACACCTCCCCTAAAGGAGTAGAAATGAATAACGGTACATCTAAAAGATGTGCAACTAGCTAAAACCTATCCATGAATGTATGAGAGATAAAGAATGAGAAGATCCTAAATCGAACAAGATCCAAGCTGGAAAGGAATAATCACTAAGAAAGCTCCGCTCGCACCATGATCACGTGATACGATTCCATAAACTCTGTCGGTGACTGGTGACTGTTGTGCTACTGACGGTAGAATTTATGAGACTATCTATCCCTCAGGAATTTTCTAGATAGCACGAATCTGGCCTGCTGGTCTCTCTATCCTCGGAATGATAGGTGGTGCCTCGATCTTCTGCTACTGGCCGTAACCGTGACCCTGACCATTGATCTGTTGGTGATGATGAAAATCCTTACCCCATTGCTGGTCTCCTCTCGGTCTTGCAAAAGGTTTATTGTCCTTGCCCTGATCTCCGGACAATCCTGCTTCCAAAACTAATTCTTAGTACGTCTCCATGCTCCAATCAGGTTAGGTCTAGTTGCTTTTCGAAATAGTAGATAAAATCCTTCTATGAAATTGACATTCGCTGCTTCAGCATAACTAAAATCGGTGCTATCCTCTGGCATTATCCTTTAAGCTGAATATAATTAATCTCTACCTATGTACTGAGTCGACGTTAAGTAAATGTAAAAGTATTTTCCACATATTTCCTCCTTCTATAGGTTGTAACTGAATTTGTTGTGCCCTAAAATTTTTGTGCTCTCAACTTCTAATATCTTCCTCAATCTTACCTGCCAAGCTTCCTGCTTTGCGGCTCTATTAATAGCTGGATGTGGCGATGGTGAAACCTTTGATATTACCTCTTTAATAGGTACGTCTGGTACAACTGGTGGTGGAACTTTAAAAAGTAAAATCTAGCTTGCTACTCACTCATCGAGTGTTGCTAGTCTCTGCTTCTGTAATCAGTATTACCAAATCGATCAGATACTATGGAGTCTACTGCGACTCAGGCTCTACGTGCCCAGCTCTCCGGGTACAAGCTTTATCTCGACTACGTCCTCGTTTCAATATTTATAATACCAAGAGGAGAGCTTATTTGACACAGTAAATGAGATCCCAATCATAAATAACATAACATAGACTAATAGGAAAAACCGTATCACTTATCATTCATGCAATTACTTTTCAATCAAAGTAAGGTAGTTGTCATAAAAAAATTTGTAAAATTTTGAATATACGTATACAACGTCCTCACTTATTCTAGGAATTCCCAGTAAACTCTATACATGATTCCTAGGAAACTCTATCCAAGCTCCACGACTCGACATAAGAATGCTCCTAGGATGCTGGAACTAGAGCTCTGAAACTAACTGTGACGCCCCTGGGTTCACACAAGGCTGTAGTCCAAGGTGAAACCAGAGATATCAAACCTATCATGTACCCACACTGTGCATAAACATGTTTCACCAATCACAATAATATCCTCTAGTGGAACCAAATAGAAGTGCATGTACAATACATGTAAAATAAAGAGAATAAATATAATAGACATGATATAGAAGAGATATCTCATAAATAAAAAGAATCATGTCTCAACGATAATACATCTGATATCTGAATAATAAAAATATCTCAACACGAATCAACTAAAAATCATACTAAGGCACACTGCCTTTACAATATGAAAATAAAACTCTAATGTCCGGATAAAACTCAAAACTATAGTGGAGTCCCTATAAGTAAAAATATGCGACGACGACTATGCCAAAACTCTATCACCCTGTGGCTCTCCGAAATTTCGAACTACCTGAAAAGTAATTTAAAAGAAAAAAAATAACAACAAGAGCATCAGAGCGCTACAGCAAGATTACACCCATACTGTACACGACTCATTAGTCTCATCGTGATCTCAGTGTGTAACATGAATGCCGGACGGACTACCAAATAGGCATCCTAGAAATACGGTTCATGAGCCTCATCGCACCCAAGTACGGGACGGACGGCTAGATCAAGCCTCCTAAAATCCGACTCAATTGCCTATACATGTGGAATATCGACGCACTACCTCATGTAGTACTGAACTGAGCTTATCAACTATATCCACCTCATATATAAACTATGTATATCTAGTATATCGATGCACTATCTCATATAGTACTGAGATGTGCTCATCAACGACATCCAACATGTGTATGAATGATATCTAATTCAAATATGATCAAATCAAAACTCATCATAATCCCCTTGGGATTCTCAAATACATAACACAACATATTCATGGCTATACATGTAACATCAAGTGGCTCAAAACTCCACGAACGCATCTCAAAATGGCGCAACACAGCTCCACAAAACAAGCATGAAAACAGATGAAACTTCTGTTAGTAAAACAAACATATCTTTCTCTAAAAAAACTATTTTTAAAAAAGATTTTCGTTTTTGAAAACTAGATTCACACATCTTTCAACTGGCATAAGTTTATTTCAGTTTAGAGTTTATTTGTTATCCTAAATCTCCAGTTAAACATTATACATGTGCAGCAGTTTTTCTACAAAACATGTTGTTAGTAAAAAAATATATCTTTCTCTATATAAACTCTTTTTAAGAATAATTTTATGTTTTAGAAACTAAATACATATAACTTTCATTTAGAACTAGTTTTGTTAAATTTGGAGTTTATTTGCTATCTCAAAATCTCAGTTAAAATTATATAAGTACTGCAGTTTTCTGCAGAAAATATATATTTAGTACATATCTTAATTTTCTCATATATAAACGAAATTATGAATAAGCCTAATGATTATGATCATGATACTATCATAAACAACAAGAAAAGATTACTAATCTAGCATTAGTTTAAGTTTCATCATTTTTTAAATAAAAAAATCCGATTCTTAACATCACAAGTTAAGATTTAAACATGAAAACACATATTAAATATCTAAACTAGTTATTTAACTATGGGGATGGATTTGGATGAAGATAATCTTGCCTCAAACATCGTTTTAAGCCTCTGAAATAAATAGCAAGTAATCCACGAGCACAAACAACCCGTTCTCCCTTATCACACGTCGAATATCTCGCCACCGTGTCGGTATTGTGCTTCACAAAGCTCTCAAATTTCATAAGAAAAAAATCTAGGGTTTTTGAGGAGAGAGGGTGGCTTCTAGAGTTCATAGATATGATAAAAGAGAAGAATTTTCATAAAAAGTATATGTATTTATAGAGGCAAATCCGAAACAAACCTGTTTGATCCGAACCAGAAAACCTAGTCTGACTAGAAAAATAATTTTTGGTATTTTGACCATAACCTTCACGTCCGATCTCGGAATGAGGTGATATAAGATTTGTTAGAAATCTCATGAAGAGACCTACAACTTTTGTCTTTTAAGGTTTCTCAGATTCTAATTTCTTCTATGTGTAAAATACATATACTTCTAACTGGTCGTTTTTCCCAGATTTAGGCCCGTGCACGTGTGCATGATATCACTTCTATATTCACATATATATATTGAATTGATCTCAAATCAATTCTTAGCATACTCAAATAGTAATAAATATAAATTTTTCATAATGTAACACATTTATTATTATTTATTATAAAATATTCAAAATTTTTGGGTTTTACAATCATATTGATAGTAACTTAGGATATTCGACCTCTGAAGCTTTCTTCTTGTAGTGACGTCGTCACTTGTTAGGTCGGACAACGTTCGTCAATCAGTCGAACACCGATCGTCTAGGCATAGAAGTACAGCACTAACATTCTGAGAGGACTATGGAAATCAGTCGCTCACATTAACATGTTTGAGCGGCTTGTTGCATCGGTCTTTCTCTCGATAAGAGTTCTCTTAGATCAGAGCCATGAGGAATGACCCTCACTAAACGTGAGGTTTGAACTGGAACCCCCTGCCCATCAGTAGGCGAGATTGGTTCTTAGTGAACATAGATCTTAAATCTATATTAGCTATTTGAACACGACGAATCACATCACATTCCAGAGAATGAACGTGAGGGTCGTGTTTAGCATTGGTAACGCGAGAGTCGTGTTTTGCTTGAGGAACGTGAAGGTCGCATTTTGACTGAGAAACGCATGACTGAGGTCTGCGTTTGGCTGGTGAAATGCTCCCCTGAGGGCCGTGCTTTGATGGAGCAATGCAGACCTGAGGTCCGCTTTTCTGTTAGTGAAACGCTCCCTTGAGGGTCGCATTTTGATTATGAAACGCTCCATTGAGGGTCGCGTTTTAATTGGATCATGCGGGGCTCATACTTAGGCTCATCAACACGAGACTCATCTTCTAAGGTTGAAACACAAGGTTTGTGTTGAGGCTCACAAACGCGGAGCTCGCTTTGATTGAGGGGTCAACTTTCTTATAGATGTACTCGTCGTAGGGATCTCCTCCTTCATTGAGTAGCATTTTTCTTAGCCAGCCTCAAGGCTTTTGTAGCGGCACTATCTGTGTTGATCAAGTTCATCGCCACAATAGGCCTTTTGTGACCCGATACCCGTCGTTTTGGTGCAGGTGTAAAATCTTCAACTCGATTAACGAGTTTAACTACAGCTGAGCCTACTCCTTCAGAGGAGAGACTATCCGAACCATCTATTCCGAAGGAGAGGTCCTCCATTGGTGATTCAGCAACAATTGGAACTTTAGTCTTCTTAGAGACTTTACGGACCTTGCGCATAGCCTCAGGGCTAATGGATCCGGAGGAGAGTGCCTCCTCGTACTTGGCCTGATCAAACTCCATAACAAGAGTTTCAGTCATAGTTCAAACGAGATTGACGTTGGATTGTGCCATCACTTCTTCATCAGTGAAGCTTGTCCCCAGCAGAGTCACCATCTTTTATTTGTGAAAAAATTAAAGAAGAAATGAGAATAAAATTTGTAATAATCTCCCTAACTGACTTAGGAAAAGAATAAATATAATATCTCACTGTAATCTCTCTCTAACTGACTTAGAAGAAAAAAAAATTACAACTCTTTTCTATCGGTATCCTGATTTACAAAAGAAGGAAGGAATCGAGAAGGAAAGAATCGACGGAGATCATTCCCTTTGTTTAAAACTGTGTTCTTTTTTGTGTCGATGGGAGCTTGATTCTTGTATCATGTTGACGATCCAAACGCTTCAACTCGTGGAACACGATCTATTTCTCTTGAATTGACATTAAGGAGAACTTGCGAGGTAAGTTTGGAACTCTTAACGAGTTAAAGAACTCTTAACGAGTTTAAAACTCTAGAGAAGAGTTGACTTGATCTAACCAAAATCAGTTTATAGGCAAGGAGAAGAAAACGAATAGCTCCAAAGGATGCTCAAAACTCTCCAAGATCCGAAAACCTCCAAGCCTTGATAATTCCGATCCTCCAAAATGATCTGCTAGAAGATCCGATTTAAGCTGATTTTTAGCTATTTATAGAGGATTAAGGGGTGTAACTAACCCCTAAAATCGCTCCTTAGTGGGGTGTAATCCCCCTCAAATTGAGGAAAATGATTTTGGAATTGTTCAGCTTGTGTTTGAATGAGTCAAACGCGAAATTCGCGCTCTGGGAATGAACTATGCGTCTTGGACTTCGGACACAGAGTTAGGCTCTGCGTTTAGGTCTGAAAACGCAGTGGTGAACCATGCCTTCTGTTCTTGGAACGTGGATATGAGTTTCACATTTTGTTCTTATGAAGCAAAGATGAGCTCTGCGTCTTGAGGTAAAGAGACGTTAACTTGTAGTCTCTTTTTGTTAGAGCGTTGTAAAGATTGTCGTCTTGTAATCTTTGTCTTGGCTCCTTGAAATGTGAGTGTCACCAACTGTAACTCCTGTTGATGATTGTGAAGGTCGTCGAATCAGAACTTTCCTCGGTTGTTGTGAAGGTTGTTGAATTGTAACTTTCGTCGATCGTTATGAAGTTCTTCAATTTGTAATCTTTTGAAAGTCGTCGAATTATAACATCCGTTATCAGTGCTTGATGGGGATCAGCTATCTACAAGAATTTTTTAGACATCCTACACTTGATAAAGGCGGGAAGAGAAGAAAGTTGACGAGAGAGGCAGGAAGGAAAACTAGAGCAGAGAAGATAGGGAGGAGGCGGTGATTTTAGGGCTCCAAAATTTCAACAATTCTACCCCCAACACACCACCCCAACCCCCAAGAGTTCCGTCCCAATTTCTATATCCGATTTCAGAGTTAGGCGGTGTTTGGTTCACTGGAAAAGTTTTGAGAAAATACCTGACAATGGTATTATCGTAAATAATAGACTTCTATAGATTTTCATAAACTATATTTGATTCAACATTGAATTTACATAAAAGTTTTCTGTAAAGTACATGAATCTGTACAATTTCACAGAAATTGTTTTCCACTAGAAATGGGCGGAAAACACTAAGAAATCTGATGCTTATATTAAAAAATTAATTAAGTACATTAGTACCATTTTCATGTGATTTCTCATGGGCATTGTTACTAAGCTATTTTCTATAAAATGATATCCAACCAAACAAAAGAAAAAACAACAACATATTTTCTATAAAGTTAAGAACTTTTTCATACTTTGGACTAAACAAAGATATAGCAAAAAATAAGAAATATGACACTCTTTGAGTTCTATAAAATTTTTCTACAAATTTTATAGAAATACTCGAGTGTTTTTCTTTTCCTATAATTTATATAAATTGAACCAAACACCCCCTTGAGATGAAGGAAATTGCCTCTGTGGCGAGGGTCTTTTTAACTGTAAATTCCTCTAAACACTTATCCCAACCAAACTAGCTAAATTGAAATGGCACAACTCCAAAATTGATATAGCAAAGGCCCAAATTCCACGTGAGCTCATTTCTCACCATCTTTTACCAGGACAAGCAGGCCACGTTGAGGTCAAGGACGTAACCTTTACAAATCCACTGAAAGAGTAAAACACCAAACATTCTAAGAGCATTTTCAACAGCTTCCCCATTTTATTGGTATTCTCATTTTTGGAGAATTTTGGGCATTTTTTTAGTCCAACAGATTCCCTATCACATCCCTAAAATAGGGATGAAGGAGAAAAAATAGGGAGTTTTCCCCAAATCTGCAGGATTCTGTAAATTTTTGCACAGAGCTTTGTAATAAATGCAGGATTTGTAATAAATGCAGAATTTGTAAAAAATGCAGGAATTTTCAGTTTTTGAGAGCTTTGTAATAAATACAGGATTTGTAAAAAATGCAGGATTTGTAAAAAATGAAGGAATTTTCGGTTTTTGAGGGCTAGTAATAAATACAGGATTTGTAATAAATGCAGGAGAATATGACTTTTTATTATTGTAATAAATGTAGGATTCTTTAAAATAGGGAAGCTGTTGGAGTTGGAGCAAAAATAATTTGGAGATTATGACGTTTGCTTCCTCATTTTGAAGAAATTTTTGGAAAAGTTGTCGGAGATGCTCTAACAAACGACTACAAACACCACGTTCTACAGCACCGGTCAGCACGGCCCCCCTCCCTCTCTCGGCGTCCTCTCCACGTGGCAGAATATCATTTGCTAAACAAGTATCCCAGAAACACGTCGAGGTCAAGAACGCGAGGCATCGCTACTGTCCCCAACAACAGCGCACCACAACGACGACAACAACCAGCTGCTGAGCTGCGCTTATCCTCCGCCCCCAAACGAATCGTGTCCGTCTATCGGAAGCCGGCACGAATCGTAAAACAATGTCCTCGAATTCTCCAGCCAAGACAAGCTCCTGCTAATCTCAATCATACACGAACAGCTTAATCCTCAAATTAAAACACACCACGTAGCAATTTAAAGTTTACTTTAGCTGTGCGATGTTTTGTTCTTGTGAGCTGAATCTGGTCAATAGTCAAGGCACCCGCCAGCTGTCGCCAACCAACAACACGTGTTCCCATCAACGGTCGTCTTCCTTTTATCCTACTCCGGCGGAGCATCGTACCACACTGTCTCTGACTATCCTATAATATTAGGCCACGTGTTTTGCCCATTCGCCCACGAGCTATAACGTTCACATTTTCTCTCTCCTCTCTCCCTCTCCCTCCCTCTTTCTCTCTCCTCCATTTCTAGAGGGAGAAAAAAAAGGAAGAATTTTAACGAAAAATATTCTAAAAAAGAAAAAAAGAAAAAAAATGGGCAAGCTTCTCTGCGACGCTTCGTCGGCTGCGGTCACCGAGACTCTCAAGCCCTCGCTTACGCCTCGCTCGTGCAGGTGGCCGGACGCTTCGCCGGATCCGTCCACCGCCGGCGGGTTGCGCGGCGGGTGAGCCGGACCGAGGTAGCATGCAGCGCCGCCACCATCGGTAGCGATGCTACGAGGCGCGGGAGTGTTCGCTGGAAGAATCCGGACAGGACCCGTCCTTTGTCGGAACGCGCGTTCATAGCGCTATCTCACGGCGGCGACGTGATCGATTCCCGACGGAAACTGTTTGTTTACGTCGGCGATGAAGGCGATGGGATCGGTAAAGGTTGAGGCTAAGGAGTTGAGGCGGCGAACGGTGAAGAGGTTTGTGGAGGATTTCGGATCTGACGATGGGCCGGGCCGAGATGCGGTGGATGAGGCGATTCGGCACTTGTACTCTCCGGATCTGAAGGCTGGGTGGGGGATTCACGTGGTTCAGGAGGTTAAGCTTCTTGCGAGGAAAGAGGATCGTGGGGGATTGGATGTCGCGATCCAGGAGCTCGTAGATCTTGGGATTCAGAGGTATTTTTCTTTATTTTTGGGCGTTTTTGTAGCTTTTTTCCCCTTGATTTTGGTGGGAGACCTTGTAGAATGTGGTTGACTTTATGAATTTCTCGTAAAAATATTGAAGTTTACAAGATTTATTTGGAATAACGCTTGAAAATTCACATTTTGGGATGTAAAAAGTTGTAGATCTGGAATTAGAGCTACTATCTTTAAATTTCGTAGCTTCTAGATCTAGAATTTGGGTAGATTGATTACTTTCTGTCTTGGATCTCTCAATCTTATTGAATTTTTTTATTTACATTTCGTAGTCTCTTGAAAATATGAGCTTTCTTTAATGTTTGCGCTTTTCAAGCTGCGCAGATTCTTGATTTTCAGTTTTGGGCTGTTTGGTTGTTGGTAAAATTGTGTATTTATGACACAACTTGGAAAGTTGTTGTCCACCTTATCAATTTCACTTTTATATTTTTCTTTGTTTGTTTTTTATTCCATTGGAATCATAAATTGCTTGTTTGATTTGCAAATGTAACTTTTATTATTTGTTTGGAAAGTGAAAAGTGATCCCTACTCAAATGATCATATTGGTTAGAATTATTTTTTATTAGGACAAATTTTCAAAACCATCCCATTTTGAAATTAATTTATAAAAAACAACCTCTTTTAGCTTTAATTGCAAAAACCGACCCAGTTGGTTGAAATTGGGTCGTCAAACTTCACGGGAGTTCAGAGTTGAACTCCCGTAAAGTTAGGAATTTTTTTTTTCAAAAACCGACCCAGTTTCAACAAACTGGGTCGGTTTTTGCAATTAAAGCTAAAAGAGGTCGTTTTTTATAAATAAATTTCAAAATGGGATGATTTTGAAAATTTGTCCTTTTTTATTATTTTTTCCTAACTTCAATGTCAACTTTCTCCTAAAATCATGTTTTTTTTATGAAACCACTTTACAAGCCACATCAGCATATGAAATCATTTTACAATATTTTCAAAACTACAAACGAACAATTGAAAGTGATGAAAGCTGACATTGGGACCCACTTTTTTACATTTCCCATCCTTTTACATGGTAAAAACATACAACCAAACAGCCCCTTTATGTCCATTTAGGAATTGGTATTTATTATTTATTTCTGGAATAGTGTAAAAGATTTCATGGCTTAATGTGATTAATTAACAATTGTCAGCCATTTATTCCAATCTGCGTTGAGATTTTGGAGGTTCACAAAAGTTTTTGGACTTGAATTAAAGAACTTCAAGATGTGTTATGTGGTTCTTTAATTCTTTTAAACATGTTTTTTTATTTTTATTTTACAGAGCTTGTATTTTCTATGTTGTATTTATTAGATTTGATCTGTGGATGAAGGGAAACGGCAGCTGAATCTATTTATAAGGAGAGATGCATTCTGGTGAATGATGGGCCGAGTTGGGCGAAATATATGTCCATCTCCGGCTCTCCTGAGGATGAGCATGATATCATAACATTGCAGTATACTGAGGAAGGTTTGTTAAGTGTGGATGAGAATCAATGTGGCCATGCTGCAGCATTTGGCGATGACATTGCCATTGAAAGCTTGGCATCTGAATTCAAGCGAGAGGTGTATGTGGTATGTATTGATGTTTATCACGATCATTATTTGTCTGTGTTTATCTTGTTTGGTTATTAAATAAATGAGGTTCCATCTAATTGATCTGTTTGAAAAGTTTATTATGTTTTAGACGTACGGTGCATTAATATAAATCAATTTTGTTTATATATTTCATTTCATTCTACTATTAAAAAAAATAATTTCATTCTGTTCATCTCTATGTAAGAGTAGTTTATTGCCTTATTTCCAATTTGATTTACTGCATGTAACAAATTGAAAACAATAATATCGCCTTTCATGCTCTTGGAGTTTTTTCCTTGAGCAAATCGGTATGTTTATCTTGGGTATTAGATTGGCGTTCTGGTTGTGTATTGATAGTCTGATAGTCTGTAGAAAGAGAGCAAGAATCATTTTCATCTAGTTTGCATATTTGAGTGGAATTCCATTGGTTCAAAGGTTTATCAGAGAAGTGCCTTCAGGTTATAATTGGTGTATTGATAGTCTGATAGTCTGCACTTGTGGTTTAGATAATTGGTTATGTTGATACTCCGATAGTCTGCACTTGTGGTGTAGATAATTGGTAATATTGATAGTCCAATAGTCTGCAGAAAGAGGACATTTTATCGTCTTGTTTGCATGCTTGAATGGACTTCCATTGGCTCACAGGTTCATTAGACAAGTGCAGAACAGGTACTAGTGGTTTAGGTACTTGGTAGGAAGGTGTCTACAAGCAAATCCTATTTCTGGGTCTGAATTATGATGAAACTAATGGCAAGGTTGGAAGTTGAACTTTTCTGGCAAGTTTGGTGTAAGCTTTAAACTTCTTGTTCGCATGCTTTATTCCGAAGATTCCCTAACCCATGTCGTCATTCTTTTTATTTTTCAGGTTCAAGCCCATGGATCAGATGCTATGGTTGACGAGGAGAACTGTGTATTCTTCCTCCCGCATCGTCCAAGGGGTCAAATTTGTGGACCTCCAATCTTTCTTTTCATGAAGGGCACAGGTGACTACACATTTTTATTTTATTTTGAATGGTTATACTCCATTAGGTAGTTCATAGTTCTATCACTTGGTTTTAGTCCCTCTAAGTTGCATTTGCATATAACTTCTGATGCCTTTGCCTCTCAACCTGCTTAGATATAAGAATTGTTTGTGGTCTGCCATAGCTGTTACTAAGAAAAGTGGTCATTGGCTTCTAGATATTTTAGACACCACTCCCCTCTGTAAGTTGAGTACATCATCACTCAGCGTGTGGATTCTCTGTCACTGGGTTATTTGATCACCTTTATACGGAAGAAATTTTAGGCACTTGCACATCCGGCTCTAATATACGAATGAGTTTATACTGGAATTCATCGTTTACGTTGGAACATAAGTTGGCAATCCCTCGTCTTCATTTGTTCATACCAAGTAAATTAATATACTTAAGTGGTTAACACCTTGAGGATTGACTGACTTAAGATCATAGCTGTGTATATATTACCTATATGCTTTAAATATTGGGTCTATTTTTTTTCCTAGAGACTAGCAGGGTTACATATTTTTCTCATGCATAACGTTTATTATACAGGCTGG